>NC_134407.1:112094854-112407354 GCF_038048845.1 Mixophyes fleayi | reverse complement strand
TAGGATATCACAAATAAGTGTAAATATTGTTAATTTTGCATTGCATGTAAATCCATGTTTGGGTAAACAAATTGCATCCTGATTCTAAAAATAGCTGGGATCACAGGGGGTTGGCTTACCATGTGAGGCTGTGTCCAAATCTGTATAAAAAGCACTGTCTTGTATTGAAAATTGTTCTTCTTGCTCCATCTGACCTGCTCCCTGGTACGTTTAACCAGGGTGAGCAAATAAACATTACTTGCTTGGAAACTTCTCTACCCCTGTGAACTACAGATTAGACCCAAAATCGAATCCATTCCCACTGCTCTGGCCAGTGTGATAAGCCAGGGGGGATCCATCCACAGCAACAATGATCCATAGGAATTATGTCAGGAGTACCAGCCCAGGTACACCAGTAACGGGGTACACTCGTAGCGTCAGTTACCCAGAAGGAACCCGGTTCTGGATGCTAGTAAAGAGTCCAGTGTTGGCAGCATTTGTAAGCCCCTCCTACTGCGGTTAGAGGGCGCATTTGGGATAACGTAAGAGAATGGTGGCAAAGTAAGCCCAGCCTGCTCCCAGCAGCAACAGACAGGGAGGCATAGGCGATCAATCCTGTCACATAAGCCATCTAGCAATCGATTGCTTGGAGGCCGGCCATCCTCGTTTTAAGAAGTCAAATAAAATAAATAAGGAATCCGTGCGGCGAATCTTTGATGTCCTATGGACATAGATTCAGAGAGCTCTGACCACATCCAGAAACTCCATAGAGCCCCAGTATCACTGGGAGTTCGCCCTGCTTGACTCTTCACAGGACACAGAGAATCATGGAAATGGGCGGGAACATGTACCCTACCCTGGAATCCCAGGGCATTGTCATTACATCGATGGCCACCGCCAAAGGGTCCCTTGCTCTTGAACAAAAGTGTTGGACCTTCGGTTGTGACGAGATGCCATTAGGTCTCTGACCGGGTTCCCCCATCCTGAGACCAGAAACTGGAAGATGTCTGAATGAAGAGACCATTCCACTGGCAGAATTGCATGCCAGCTTAGTCTGGTTCCCAGTTCTGGATGCCTGGAATAAAGACTGCGGAGATGGGAGGAACGTGGTTTTCGGCTCAGGTCAAGATCTGAGCCGCCACCTTCATTGCTCTTGCACTGCTGTTGACATATGACACTGCCGTGGCGTTGTAGGACTGCATATGGACCAGGCAGCCGTTATGGATGGTCTGGGAATCCTGTAATGCCTTTAGCATGGCTTTCAGTTCCAGTATGTTGATGGGAAGAGAGGTCTCCTGAGCGGACCAGAGTTCCTGAAGTCGCAAACGAAAGGCCACAGCCCCCCATCCTCATAGGCTGGCATCTGTCGATACCAAGATCATGGGGCAAATTGTCCTGGACTATCCACCTCCTGAGTGATTGTCTCGCCTCTGGTGACAAGCGTATCAATTGGCGTTCTAACTTTTAATGGGATCCTGACCACTTCTAAGAGGTCCCATTGGAAGCAGCAAGAGTAAAGTGACCATAAGGGAGAGTCTCAAAGGTCGACACCATCTTTCCTAGTAGGCGAATGCATAAGAGGAACGACGGTTTGCGACAGGTCAGAACTCGTGTCGTAGTGTCCAGCAAGGACCGGGATTTGTCCTCTGGAAGGAATACCTTCTGTTTGTTGGTAGCCATTATAAGTCCCACCAAAGTCATTCTCTGGCAAGGAGTTAACTGGGATCTGGACCGATTTATGAGCAACCCATGCATCTCCAGGACCCTGATGGTGAGCTGTAGGTGTTGGTCTAGCAGGGGAGCAGAGGTAGTCTTGATTAGTAGATCGTCCAGGTAGGGCACTATTTGCACTCTTCTGCAATGAAGGCAAGCCGCCATCACTGTCATTTTTGTAAACACCCTTGGTGCTGTTGAGAGGCCAAATGGGAGAGCTCTGAACTGGTAGTGAGAAAGTCCCACTGTGAATCTGAGAAGAGCCTGATGTGCCATCCAGACAGAAATGTGGAGGTAGGCGTCTTTGATGTCTTGACGCCATCAACAGGTTTGCTTCAAGTCCATTGATAACCGACCTCAAAGATTCCATCTGAAATCTGTCCACCTGCAGGTGTAGGTTCAACTGTTTTAGGTTCAGGATAGGGCAGAAGGAGGCAACTGGCTTTCAGACCAAAAGAAGTTTGGAGTAGAAACCCTGTCTCTTTTGGTGGTCCGGGACTTTCCTGATGACGCCTGTGGAAAGAACAGAGGCAACACAGAGGAGTATTGCCTGTCTTTTCTGTTGGGCGCAAGGTAAGGTGGTTTGCGAGAAACCAACGAGGGGCTGGGCCCGATAGGTCTATTATGTAACCTATCGTCATAATCCCGCAAATCCAACAGTCCTCAGAGGACTCTGTCCACTGATCTTTGAAAATAATCAGACGTCCCCCACTTCTCCTGTCTAAATTAGCCAAACCAGGGTTCCCTACGCTTTGGGACATTGACTGGGAGGAAGGTACTTTTGCCTCCTGTGGCCTGGCAAATTATGCTGTCCAATTCAAGCCCAAATAGCACACCACCTGAGTAAGGGAGAGACTTCAGAGATTTCCTTGATTCGGTGTCTGCATCCCTGGACCTCAGCCACAGGGTCCTCCTGGCCACAACTGCCGTTGCAGAAACTGAGGAGGAGATGGAGGCTGAGTTTTGGGCCTCCTCATAAGTATCCTGAGGCCTCCTTGAGGTGAAGAGGAAGTAAGTCTGAATGCTGCAGACTTGTTGCCAACTGGTCAGCCCATGTTTCCATAGCCCTAGCAACTCCTGCTGATAAAAACATGGGTCTAAATGAAGTGCCTGCTGCAATATAGATGGACTTTAAAAAAGCCTCTACCTTATGGTCAGTAGAATTCTGCAGGGAGGCTATCCCTGGAACAGGTAGTGTGGTGTGTGAGCTAAGCGTGCCACTGGCGTATCAACCCTTGGGACCTGTTCCCAATGGTTTAGATCATCCTCCTGTAATGGGTATAGAGCAAGGTACCTTCGGGGAATAACGAACATGCGATCAGGCTGTTTCCAGGATGCTTCTGAGATTTCTTTCAGCTTCTGATGAAGGAAAAGGGATTGCCCGCCTCCTGACCTTTTTAAAGAGACTAAGATCTGTAGTTCTAGTCTGCTCTAGATCTAGAAGACATAGTGCCTGCCGCACTGCTCCCACCATGTCATCAATCCCCCAATATCCTGAAGATTACTCTGGATCCGTAACCTGAGCGGAATCAGAATCCTCTAAAACCTCGCTCTCTTCTTCTGAGGATCTCTCTGAATCAGAGAGGGACAGAAGGGGGTTAGCGGGTCTGTGTCGCTTTTTCTTGGGTAAAGGTCTTGGCGCATCCAAGAAATGGTGCAACCGATCTAGGTCCTTAACCAAGGATGCAGACCAAGCTGGTTCTCCTGTAGGAGGGGCCTGAAATGAGAATACGGATGGATCTCCCACCTGTCACAAGGCAACGGACTCGGTAGTCCCCGTGGTCCCGCCTGTACCGTAGTAACAGTCTCATTAGCGCCCTCGTCGCCTACACAAATCTCCCCCTCATCCTCTTCTAATTCCAAAGTGGCATCCTCAATTTGTGTATCAACGGCTACACTCGGGCTATTAAGGCACACATCAGCAGAATGCTCACGATTAGACATCCCACTGTTGGATGGACTCTCCACAGGGATTGGTGTCATTTGTGAATCAGAGCAAATATCCTCTAATGCCTTACTGTTATATTGCAGCTCGGCTTTGACGCGTAACAGTAGTTGTGCACCAATTGTAGGCTCGGTAACTTTTTGGGATCTGCCACTAATAGCCAAAGGTGAAGGCCTCATTCCCTCTTTGCCACTGCGTGTGTAGAATGGCACGTTGGCAATTTTTTTTTTTTTATCGGCAGTTAACTTTTTCTCAGTTACACTTCTTTTTCGCTTCAACACAGTAAAAAAAATGTAGGATTTTGTTTTTTGGACGGATTTCGAAACACTCTGTAGTTTGACATCGCCTTGCCCAGATGACGTACTGGGAACACTAACATCAGGACTGGTGACAGAACCTGGTTGCTCATTCTGATCATATGTGGACTGCTTTGCATCCATTCTGAGCGCAAAGCACTTGTAGTGGTAAAAATTATTTGGTAAGATACTGCTGACAGATATGACTTTTGACAGCCAGAAATATTTATGCACAATTATGGGGGACACCCCAAAAGCACTGGGGAGTGCCAAATATTTTAATAAAATAATAAACCTCTATCCTCCTCTCTTCTATAGCGATTTTTGTTAGAGCAATTGCAAGAAGAATATTGTATTCTCTATCCCTGCTCTAATCAGCCTGTGACTACACCCTGCTCTCTCCCTCTGTCAAATGGCGATGGATTGCTGTGGAGGCGTGTATTTATAATGTTGAATTATCGCGAGAACCGAGCCCCGAGATCCGACGACGTCACGATGAAGTTCGGCCTCGATTTAGATTCGGAACGGGTGAGAGAGTACCGAGCTACTCGGCTCGGTACTCGGATACACAAAGTTCGGGTGGGTTCGGTTCTCGGGGAACTGGACCCGCCCATCTCTAGTTTCAATAGAATGGTCTTTCCATATCTCTTATGTCCCGTCCTTTAGCAAGCTATTCTATGAATGAGCGGTGGCTCAGCAAGATGAGATACAGATGCTTAAATGAGATAGATAGGGTTCAAGCCCTTAATAGGGTTAAATGATTATTTATATGTTTTCACTTCTCTGTTTCTCTCTTCTTTTTTTTTTTTTTGATTACTACAAATCCAGAGATTACATTTCTTATGATGATTTTGGGGTAAATAAAGAGACTTTTTCTATATTTTTGAGGAGCAAAAATATCCTGTACATATCCCTTGAATTAATTGAGACAGGTACTTCCAATTGTATATCTAAGTGATGTTATGTTTCTCTTCAGCCTAAAAAGTTTTTTTTTTGTTTTTTTTTAAAAACAAAACTGTATCTCCACAAGACACAAAAATTAAGTTAATTAAACTGTATGTATTAAATGTTAACCGCTCTGCACTAAAAGGGGTCTGCGACAATATGTATTGCAGGCAACTTGGCAACACAGAGGTTAACCCGACACGGGGTGCTTAGTACATATTGTATTTTTATAAATTTTATCTATTTGTATAACTTATTTTTGAAATCTATGAAAATATGGATTAAATTGCCAGAGTGACACTAAAGATTTCAGATGTTTTCAATTAGCAATGATATTTATATTAATCAAAATGGAATAACAGTATAAACAGACACGAAAGAGAGACAACTCCTTGAAGTCAGCCCAGAGCAGACGAAACGGGTCAGTTGAGTGATTGTTATTACACTTTGGGAAAAGAGGATTTTTGTATTTACGTTAAATCCGTTTCTCTGATTCCGTCTGGGGGATACTGCTTACCATGGGTTGTGGAGGGGAGCACGGGAGTTGGCACCTAGCTAGTTAAATTTAGCACTGCTGACAGACCCCTCCCCTCCCCTCTACAATCCCTCAGCCTCTTCCTCTTAAGTTAATTAAAAAGCCCCAAGGAGAAAAGGCCAATCAAACAAGAGCACACAGAGGAAAAACAGAAGGGAGGGATCGCATTCCAGACGGAATCAGAGAAACAGATTTAACGTAAGTACAAAAATCCTCTTTTCTCTTTCATCCAGTCTGGGGGACACTGTTTACCATGGGGACGTTCTAAAGCAGCCCACTAAGGGTGGGACCGCTCTGAAAGCCCCGCTCGTAGAGCACTACGAGCGAAATTTGCATCTGCGGACGCGAAAATATTAAACTGATAAAATTTGGTAAAGGTGTGGACAGAGAACCAGGTGGCTGCCCTGCAAAGCTGGTCCGCAGAAGCCCCATTTCTCGCTGCCCACGATGCCCCTACCGATCTGGTGGAATGGGCCGTAAGTCTCTCTGGCACAGGACAGTTAGCCCTTATGTAAGCCTGAAGCCTGTTTAATGGTTGCCGTAATCCATCTAGCAATAGACTGTTTTGAGGCTGGGCAGCCTCTTTTATTAGAATCAAAAAGTACAAACAGAGAATCTGTATGGCTAATCTGGGAAGTTCTCTTAACATAAATACAGAGAGCCCTAACCTCGTCTAACTTTTCCATAGACTGCTGATCACACTGAGAAGTTGATGAAAAGACCGGAAGCACAATTTCCTGGTTCAAATGGAATGCCGAAACAACTTTTGGAACAAAAGAAGGGAGAGCTCTTAATACCGCTCTGTCCTCGTGAAAAACAAGATCCCATGGTGCTGTAGGCGGAACGTAGGGAGGCTGAATATGTGAGACTCCCTGAAGAAAAGTCTTGATGTCTGGCAAATCCGCTAACTTCAGGTGAAAGAAAACTGAAAGGGCCAATACCTGAACTCTTAAGGAACCTAGCCAATAACCTAGGAAGACGAAAAAAGGACGTGTGACAGGACCTGTCTTCACACCATCTGATATAGGTTCGCCAAATACAATGATAGATACGAGCTGAAACCGGCTTTCCTGCTCGCAGCAGAGTGTTCACTACGCTGGGGGAAAAACCCCTAGCCCTCCAGAGCCTGGCTTCAACAGCCATGCCGTTAAACTGAGCTGAGGTAAGTTCTGGTGACGAAAAGGACCCCGTAGAAGAAGATCGTCTCGCGACGGAAGACGGAGTTCCCGTCCTCCCGCCATGGAGATTATGTCCGCGTACCACACTCGACGCGGCCATGTGGGGGCTATTAAAATTACCGGCAGACCGCCATGCCTCACTCGTTTGAGTACTCGAGGAAGCATGGGAATCGGGGGAAACAGATATCCCAACCTGAAATCCCATTCCATGGTCATGACGTCCACTGCGCAACACCTTGGAACCTTTTTGTTGTGTCTAGAGGCCATGAGATCTATATCCGGAAGACCCCCCCCTGTGAACTAACGACTAAAATACTTCCGGATGGAGGGACAACACCCCTGGCATCATCGCATTGCGACTAAGATAATCTGCAGTGCCGCGTCCCGGCAATGAATGAAAGCTGGGCGCATGCGCAAATGGGCCCCACCAGCCTGCGGGCTAATTTATGAAATAATTAATTTTATGCAGGGGGCTGTGTGACTTCAGAGCCAGGCTCTGATTGGCTGCTTATACTATTTAAGGCAGGGAGGGCTTAGCCTCCCTGCCGGTTATAGCTTCCAGATTCCTGTGTTGCTGCCTGCTGCAGCAACACAGGAATGTACTCTTGGTGTTAAGCCTTTGGATTGTTGCCTGCCGTGTATGACCCCTGCCTGTTTCCTGGATTTGTCTTTTGCCTGTGCCCTTGACCTTTTGGCTTATATCTCCGTTTCTGCTGATTTGCCCGTGACCTCGACCCTTGGCGCGTTTCCTGACGATTCTTCCTAGCAAGTGACCCCTGACCTCGGCCTGTTCTTTGGAATTGCTGTCTGCCATTACCCTTTGCTCCTGGGTTCCCCGCAGCTGGTACACACCACACGGCCCTCTGTAGTGTGCAGCCAAGTCTGTCCCCACCACTAGGGGCTCCAGTGAACACCTGACTGTCAGAATAGACTCCGGGTGGTATTGTACTGGTTGGAGGGGTTCCTGACACTACCCCTAAATGACTGGCCCCTAGGAAAGGCGGTCCCCCAAAAGGACTGCCTAAAGGAGCTGAAGCGCGGGGCCCGGCCTCTACTTGTGCGTACTGGCAAGAAAGTGCTTTTGCCACTCGTTGCCTGCGAAATCATACTGTCTTACTCCGGCCCGAACAAACCTGCTGCTGAAAAGAGAATGGTTTCAAGGGATTTCTTAGATTCTGAATCCACCTCCCAGGATTTCAGCCATAATGTCTTTCTTGCAAAAATTGCTGCAGCCTGAATAGAGAAGGACACAGACGCTGTGTTTTGAGCCGCCTCATAAAGGTTTCCCGATGCCTCTTTCAAATGTAAAGCTAGGGGAAGTAAATCTGAGTCCTGTAAGGCCTCTGCCAGTTGTTCTGCCCATGCTTCCATGGCTCTAGCAACCCAAGCCGAAGCAAAGGTGGGTCTAAAGGCAGCAGGGAGCCCCAAAGCTGTAACAGCATTATTTGACACAGCAGAAAGGGCTGCCACACTTGTGACAGAGTGATAAACTGTGCTAAAGAGGAAACCGATTGTGTCAGAGAAGCCACCCAGGCTGGCTTGTCCATCAGTGGGGCTGGAGTGTATTGGGTTTGCGCAGAGGGGTCCAACCCTTCACAGGCAGAGCAGAGCGCCAACGGGTCCTTCTGCCCACATGGTAATTTAACCTTACATCTAGAACATGTAAAATATTTAGCCACGGGGCCTTTTCCTTTATCTGACATTTCACAAAGGAAAGGAACACCAAACACACCAGATAAAGAGAGATTGATTGTTAGATTGAGAGAGACAGAGCAATAAACAAGTAATCAACTAATCTATAATAAAAGTTGTACTTGTACAAGTGTTAAAAACAGACAGTGTGATATTTAGGCAAGTAAGAGAACCACCATAAAACCCTTACTAGTCCCCCTCTGTAAACCACAATAAACAGTCTGCTGTAAATGTTTAAAGAAAAACTGCGGTACTTAGCCAAAAGGGCCACACAGGGAGAAGTCCAACAGCAGTGTCCTGGTGCCTGATCCCTCCAAGATAAGTTCTTTCCCGGGCTTCTCTGGCGCCAGAGGACTTGGACTGTTCCAACTGCGCTGAAGAGTAGGGGAGCTCTCTGTAGTCTATCTCCCCCTCTTCCAGCGTTCTTGTCTCTTCTCTTTTTTTTTTTTAAAACAACTTTAATCGGCAGAGTAGTGGAGACCTAAAAAAAAAAAAAAGAGGTCTCCTGCAGCATTAGATACCACAATGCCCCCTCCTTTTTCCTGAGGGGGGATCTTGATATGGCCCCCGACATCTCCTCCTTCCCTGTATTCCTCCACGGACCGATGGTAAAAAAAAACATGGCCGCCGGCAATGTATTCCGATAACCGGCGCTCTATGCCTGCAGTGGCAGCGCCGGTTATCGGGTGAGCCCTCAAGAGTGACAGCGGTCCGTGAGATCGCTTGTCACTCTGCTTCTGACAGCCTCTGCTCTGCCATTGAGAGCCGTCTGCTCTCTCTGACAGAGCCCTGTCATGCTGAGATTTTTTTCCCTCTATGATAGAACACACTCCGAGCTCTGCCCTCTAACCTAACTACTGTCTAAAAAAAAAAAAAAAGTTAATAAAAAGGAAATCAAATTAAAATTAATAGTACAAAATAAATGAAATAACTAGCTAAAAGGAAACCTGCCCAACTCCTTGGGCACCTAGAAAAAACTGAAGAGGAAGAGGCAGGGGGATTGTAGAGGGGAGGGGTCTGTCAGCAGTGCTAAACTTAACTAGCTAGGTGCCAACTCCTGTGCTCCCCTCCACAACCCATGGTAAGCAGTGTCACTCAGACTGGATGAAATAGAAAGTAGATCTTCTTAGAGCATCAAATTGGAGGATATTGCATTTGGACATTACAACTTTCTTCACATAAGCTATTTAGCCTGTTTCTGCCCATTCAATCAGAAGCACACCTGATTGGGACTACAAACACCCTTTTCGGCTGTCAGAACTTCACAGGGGAATGTTTTTCCCTAACAGCTTACATCTCTCTGGATCATCAAAATAAGATTCAAGGGGGCGCACCATATATACATGTTATTTAGCGTCCTGCAGAGAAGAATTATATTCTAACCATAGGAGGCGTTACTTCTTGGGTGAGACCATTTTAGATTTTTCTACTAACATCTGCTAATTGATCCTACATTCACAACTGTTATTCCTGGTAGATCTGATACGCACATCCAGGATTCCACATTATTATTTACAAAGTGTACTTTTACATTCATTTTTGTGTCAGTCCCTATACTGAAGATTCCATCAATAGACATTAATAATTTTGACTGAGCTAGCTTCTACTTAGATCAGTCCAAGTACTTTTGTAAGAATGTTGTCATTTGATGTACTCCGATACTAACCTTGTTAGATTCTGCAAACTTCTTAGCAGTGTAATAGTCAGCATCAGCTCTTGTTCTTTCCCGGGCTAGGTAAGCCAAATCTGAAGTGAAAACACAAATGTTAGTGGATAATTAAAATCAGCTTGCAGCCTTTAATATATATACACACACATATATATATACATATATATACATATATATTCCATAGACGAAAAACCTTACGGTTTAACATGTCCGATTAAGGTTCCTTACAGACCATCTAAAATGTAAGAAAACTATTGAAACTCTTCCACTCAAGCTCCAAAAAGCAATGAAATTACTACAATTAAGGCAGAAGCCTTAATGGACGTGTTCCTTGAGCAATACAGACATGTAATGCCATCACATCCTGCAGTTAGCTGCAGATTCAGCACTATCATGTAGTGAGATTGCTGTCACTCACAAAATGGTGGATCTGCTAATTCACAGATTTGTGTGTTCACTGGAATACACACATACAGTACTATTACACTTTCTTAGTTTAGCTTTATCGTAGTTTAGGGCCTGGGTGTCTTAGAAAGAGACAGTAAAGCAACTTCATAAAAAATTAGAACTACAAAATACCTACAGAGCATTTCTCCCTCCAAGACTGTGGCTGCTGATTAGAGATACCTGCAGAACATAGCTCATCACCAAACAGTATCTGCTCCCGAAAGATCCCTGCAGAGCATTCCTCCACCCAAAACACTTCCTGCAGCTGACAGACCCATGCAGAAAATCCTTACACTCAACATACTACCCCCTCCTGACAGATCCCTGCAGAGCATTCCTCTCACCAACACTGTACCTACTCCCAGCAGATGCCTACAGAATAGCCCTCCCTCCTGAAACACAACACTTGCTCCTGACGTACCCCTGCAGAGCATTTCTCCCTCCAAGACTGTGGAGGGAGATGTATATACATACATACTATATATATATATATATATAAAATGTGTGCATGATTTTGTGCGCTTGTGGTAAGCAAATTAGATTGAAAGTTCCACTGACAGATTGAAGTACACAGATAACATTTTATACAGCACTTCAGAGTATATTTGCATAATAACAATATTAATAAAGTAAGTTCAGTGTAGTACATCAACAATACACATGTACTTTTGATGCATTGAGCAGGAGTTTAGAGCCCAAACCATTTTTACTGTTGTAAAGTGCCAGTGGTTTATTGCACTTTTGATGCACTCACCAGAATTCTACTCAAAGCATGAAAAATATATATCCCAAAACATCCATAGTGTGGACAAATGGACATCACTGACCTAAAACAATTACAATAGTTGCTGACACCACAGTGTACTGCACCTAAAGAATCGTAGTCATTCCATTCTGCTTGAGGTTTAGAAAATGTGAGTCCAGAACGCTATCTTTTCAAAATTACTTAATAGGTCGACAGTAATCGCGAACACACAAGTAATTTGTGTACTTTACTGGTTGGACTCCATTGTCCTTTGGTCCTTGAATATGAGACAAACCTAAAAGTAAGACACCACACTGACCTTCAATCTCAGAAATACGTTTCTCAGTTTCTTTCTCCATGACTTTTTGTTGGTACTGGATTTTGGCAACTTGTGCAACTTTCTCTGCCTCTGTCAATTAAGAGTTAAACATCACAATCTGTGAATTGCATAGTTAATCAGCACTAAGCACAACTGTTCATATCAAATGTGCAGTATAACAGTTAAAAAGGAGCTTACAGTAAGGTCCATATGTATTTGGATACTGACACAATGTTTGTTATTTAAGGTGTTTACCAAAACATATTCAAGTTATAGTTATATAATTAATATGGGCCTGAAGTGCAGACTCTAACAGCTTTTGATGGTATTCACATCTAAATTGGAGGAAGGAATTAGGATTTACAGCAGTTTAATATGTAGCACGCTCTAAAGTAATTGGACAATTGACTGAAAAGCTGTTTCATGGAGAGGTGTGGGCTATCCATATGTTATTTATTAATCAATTAAGCAGGCAAAAGGTCTGGAGTTGATTACACAGCTGAAATCAGTCGGGGAGGAACTGAATTATATGATGCATGGGATCTATACCTACCCCCAGGGACTAGTATGTCAGCAGCAGCCAACATCCTAAAGGACAGCTCCCATGTGCTGCAATTGTGTCTAGTGCAGGTCTACTCTTGTTGAGGTTGCCCAACCTGACCCTGCTTCCCAAATGGAGCCCTGGCTCTACAGTGACTTTGCCTAGCAGTCCAGGGAAGAAGGACATTTATTACCCTTAATTTAGAAGTTTTTTTCAGAATTCTACATGAGATTTGCATGGATTTAAATGTAATTGCAGAAAAAGTTGTAGTAGAGCGCTCCAACAAAAGCTGCCTACAAAGTGAATCAGGATGTCACCAACTACATCACTTATAGAAATATAAATATATGTGGGAAAACACTTATAGATAGGCGCTGATGGTATTCACATACATATATCGCCTATCTATAAGTGTTTTCCCACATATATTTATATTTCTATAAATGGATTTAAATGTGTTTTGCATTTCACCATTTACAAGGTACATGAGACTTTAAAAGGTTGAAGGTTCTCAACTTTAATAATTTGATTAGTATATTCATGATAACATGTTCTCACCTACTCCATAAATTCTATAGAGTTAAGAAGAAGTGGATTTTAATTTTGTGTCAATCGATAAGAGAGTGTTGCAGGGTGTCGAAACATAAGCCCAAAAAGTTCATCCACTGACATGGAACTTGATTGGATTTTTGGAGATTTAGAATTCACCCATGGGACTTGTCTCCAGCATGTGAGCCTGAAGAACGACTGCCGAATCTGCCATTATTAATAGGTCGTCCAAATAGGCAATAATCTTTATTCCCCTGGACCTTAGCAGTGCTGCTATTATGGCCATGATTTTGGTAAAGAAAGGGCCTAAAATTGTAAGTGGAGAAACAGAATGGCAACCCAATGATGTTCTTCCCAAATAGGCACATGTAGATATGCATCCTTGATATCCAAGGACACCATATACTCATTCCTTTCCATGCCGTTCACCATCGATCTGAGGGACTACATCTTTCAATCTGTCTACCCAGAGCTGGGTGTTTAGAGCCTTCTGATTCAAGATGTGCCTGATTGAACTGTCTGGTTTCTGCAAAAGAAAAATATTTGAGTAAAAACCTAAAGTTCTTTGGTCCTCCGGGACGGGGCTAACCACTCCTGAACCAATCAGAGACTGAACAGCCTTTTGCATGGCAAGATGTTTTACCTTGTCTGCGGGGATCCCTGTCGTGAATAATCTTCTAGGTGGGGGACCAAGAAGGTCTAAAATGTATGCTCATGCCACAATCCCTCTCACCCATGTATCCATGGTGGATACCTGGGTGAGAGGCTCCCACCACAGAAGATTCTGTGTGGA
This sequence comes from Mixophyes fleayi, assembly GCF_038048845.1. Taxonomy (NCBI): domain Eukaryota; kingdom Metazoa; phylum Chordata; class Amphibia; order Anura; family Limnodynastidae; genus Mixophyes; species Mixophyes fleayi. The sequence goes on along the minus strand of NC_134407.1, from coordinate 112,394,008 downwards.
CAGAATGCCCATCATGCTGAGAATTTGTTAGGGAATCTGGGCCCACAGGCTTGTCTCCCCCTCTGCAATTCTCCCCTCTATTCTCCCACGCGAAATCTGGCCACAGGAGTAATGATCCCTGGACAGAAACTTCTCTGAGAATTGAAAGGAACAAAATCATGCTGCTATAGATTTTGGAGCATTGACAGGAAGGAAGACGCTCATGCTCCATGAGGTCTGGCTGATAATTTTATCTAGCTCAGATCCAAAAAACACACCCCCAGAGTACGCTTGGACTCAGTATCAGCTTCACAAACCTCGAGCCAGATAGCGAGGCAAGCTGAAATTGCTAATGCTGAAGTCCTAGTTGAAATCAATACGGCATCTAGAGCCGCCTCTCCCAAATACTCCCTGAATTTGTTCCAGTAATAGCAATAATTCAGATCCCAGCCTACCAGCTTTCAGATCTTCTGAAAGTTGTTCTGACCACCTCTCTGCCACCTTGTTAACCCATTCGGAGGCTAAAATGGGTATCAGAGAGGTACCTGCAGCTATAAAAATACATCTTAACGTGCACTCAACCTTACGGACAGCACTGTTCTTAATGATTGCTGCATTAGGAATGAGACTAGTTGTTGTTTTGGACAACCTTGCAACAGAGGCATTCATCTTAGGGGGTACATCCCACTTATCCTTTTCCGCTAGAGCAGTGGTTCTTAACCTGAGATTGATCGAATCTCAGGGGTTCGGCGGTGTCCATTCCATTCGCCAGGGTTGCAAGGGGCATTAATATACTTTTGGCATTCACACAATACTTTTATACTTCTATACTTTTATGAAACTGAAGGTAATTGACGAATATTTATGGCATATTCTAAAATTTGTTGCATAATTTATGGCAAAAAATGCCATACATAGTAGCCCTGCCGTTCACGCCACTAGTATGATTCGTTACGTCACGCTCAGCATGGCCATCATTGGCTGCTCGCTTGGCCTTGATATCTGTGCTGCAGGGAACTTGGTGCACTCAGTAGTCGACTTGTGACTGTAGTGATTGTACGTCATTTGTGATTTCCTTTTTAATATTACAATCCCTTCATACTATGTCGAGCAAAATAAGAAAGTGGTCGGACGAATACGTACAATATGGATTCATGTGTATAACAGAATGTGATGGAAGTCAGCTTCCTCAATGCATGATTTGCAATGCCAATTGAGCAACTCTAGTTTAGCACCGGCAAAACTAAGGGAACACTTCCTAAAGCTGCATGAAGATGGGAAATACAAGAACACAACGCTTGCAGAATTCAAGGTGAAGAGAGCCAGATACGAAGTTGCGTACCTGATCGCAAAGCAGTGAAAATCACACACCATTGGTGAAATACTCTTAAAACCAGCTGCGTTGAAGATGGCGAATATCATGCTGGGAAATGCTGCTGAAAATAAGTTTCCCCAAATTCCTCTCTCAAATGACACCATCAGCAGCAGAATAGATGACATGAGCTATGACATCTTGGCTCAAGTAGTTGCAGATCTGATTTCAAGCCCAGCAAAATTCTCGACGAGTCCACCAATGTTTCCAATCTAAGCCAGCTTGTTGTATTTGTGCGCTATGTGAAAGATGACATGATAAAGGAAGATTTTTTATTTTGTAAGCCTCTTACAACAAAGGCAGCCGACATGAAGAAACTTGTGGATAACTTGTTCAGAGACAACGATCTTTCGTGAGATATGGATTCTGCAATTTGTTCGGACAGAAATCCAGCCATGCTGGGACGAAACTGTGGTTTTGGTGCACTGGTGAAAGTCGCTGCTCCACACATCAGTGTTACACACGGTGTTCTGCACAGGCATGCGCTGGCAACAAAAACCTTGCCTCCAAAACTAGCAGAAGTATTAAAATTGTAGTGGAATGTGTTAACTATGTGCAAAATAGTGCTCTGAAGCACCGCATCTTCAAAGAGCTGTGTAATGAAATGGGCTCTGAATTCGAGGTACTTCTGTACCATTCTAACATTCGGTGGTTATCTTGTGGAAAGGTCCTGAATCGTGTTTTTTCCATGAGTGTGGAATTAACCCTGTTTTTGCGAGATCACCAACATTGTCATGCAGATTGCTTTGAAAATTCTGAGTTCATTCTCATTTTGACTAACAAGGCCGATATCTTCGATGATCTCAATCAACAGATGCAGGGGGGTGGAGTCAACATCATTGAAGCGGAAGAAAACCTGAAGGTTTTTCAGAAAAAGCTACCTTTATGGAAACGACGAACAGATGATAACTTTGAAAACTTTCCCCTGCTGGACGACTGTGTAAGTAAGATGGAAATTGAGTTTGGAACCTGAGACATTTCTGTACCAGGGGAAATGAAGCAGGCAATTGCCATGCAATTAGATGAGCTCGCAAAGACTCTTGACGGATACTTCCCCACCAGAGAGTCATATCCAGCATGGGTGAGACAGCCGTTCACGTTTAGTGTTGCGTCATCAGATGTCAATGATGAGTACCTTGACGAAATCATTGAACTTCAGCAGAGCCAGATTCCACAGCAACTCTTTAGAACAACAACGCTCTCAACGTTTTGGTGTCACCAAATCGTACCGAACCCTCTTATTGCTAAGAAAGCCCTTGAGATACTCATACTGTTTGTTACAACGTATCTTTGCGAGCAATCCTTTTCGAAGATGGTAGACATAACAACGAAGAAAAGGAACAGACTTTGTTGTAAAAATGATATGAGAGCAGCACTTGCCAAAATGAAGCAGCACATTTCTGAACTTGACGCTAAAAGACAACAGTAAAAGTCACATTGATTTGCAGTAAATATTTATTGAGTTATGTTTTTTGTGTGACATTCATGTTTTCTTGGTTTTGTTCTTTGAACACAGTGATTTTATGTGCAACTGATGCATGGTTCATGTTGTGCACTAATAAAATATTTATCTCTATGTTTTGAATTTGAAAAGAAAAACATTTTATTTTTCCGAAGGGTTTGATGAATGCACGTATGAAACTTGCGGGGTTCAGTACCTCCAACAAGATTAGGAATCACTGCACTAGAGGATACAGTTAACAGTTCTGCAGCTTATGGGACACCTGGAACTTATTGTCTGGTGCAGTCCATGCCTCACCTAGTAAATTCTCTAGCTGGGGAGAGGAAGTAAAAGACATGTTTTTCTTAGCCTTTCACGTAAATAGTGAGGTACCAGCAACACCTAGAAGCTCAAACTTTTAAGAAGATCCTTATACCTGACAAGATTTTTCCTCTGACCCGCCAACAACTTCATCCTTTGTCTAAGGAGAAATCATCAGAATCTGACCCCAATTCACGCTGGGGAATGCATCCTCCGCATTTGCGAGAGGCAGCTCTGGCTAAACCCTGCACAGAAGTAGCCAAACTTCTTGCACATAGTAAATAACCACAATAGAAATATAAAGCAAATAGGAGGATTTGTCTCCATTTAAATAACCAAATGATATCTAGCAGTGCATATATTATGTTAAACCCAAAAGTCCAGATAACTCAAGGTAAGCAGACATCAATCATATATAAAGGTGCAAATTTGCATTCCCACACAACCAACAGCACAAACTTGTTCTTGCCCTGTCAAATGTTTCAATAGCGCTAGATGGAGATCCAAATCTCAAAACAATGTGAGTGGCCAGTTCACTTATAATACAAAAACTAATAAATTTGTGTGTATATTTGAATCACTGTCCTCAATAGAACAGCATCTGGAGCTGTGTTGAGGTTGCAGTGATTTAAATATCCGCAATTTCTTTTTTTATTATTATAAGTTAACTGGCCAGTCACAATGTTTTAAGATTTGGATCTCCATCTAGGGCTATTGAAACATTATCCACCCCTGACTGAACCTGAGGGAACCTGGGAAGGACACATCTCTCGAGCACGGGTGAGCTAAGCAATCTCAGCAATAGCAATGGCTAAAGATTTAGCCAAGGCAGGCTCAACTATCGGCAGCTGGGCCCTTAGGCACACATGGCAAGAGAACCTCAGGCCGGCAGGCTGCGCCTGACTTCCCCAGAGGTAATTTAACATGGCATTTACAACAGGTGAAAATTTTTACCAATGTCATTTTTACAGCATTAGTTCTGGAAGAACTCCCCTTATCAGACATAGCAGAAAGGCAGAGAATAGAGTAAACCACAACAGAACACTTATTAATATATAAGAACCTGTATAACAGACCTAAAGCCCAGTAAATAAAGTTAACATCACTCATAAACCCCCCCTGGCATGTCTCAGTGAAAGAGCATGCCGAGGAGGAGGGTCTAAGGCTCACCTTATGAAGTAACAAAGCCCATCCCCGAGTCCAGAAAAAACCCCTTCCACCAAACTAGTGCCTAGCAGGGGGTTTACCATCATAGCAGCCCTTCCATGACCTGACCCCAGGCTTTAATTAATAAGCAGTCATCTAATTATTTTATATAATGAAAAATCATTTAAATAAATTAGAAAAAAAACCAAAGCCTAACTACAGCGGACAGCCTCTTTCACTCTAGGCTGGAGTCTCACCGCAACTTGTGTTAATAATCTCCCTCCCAGCACTCAGCTGGGAGAGAGCTCACATACTTTAGGCCGCTCTCTGTGCACTCCTTATTACTACCTGCGACAGTAGTGAAGGGATCCTTCCTCATAAGCATCCCATGTTGGGAGTGGGGTAGCGGCATCGGAGGCAAAACATGGAGGTGAGGGAAAAGGGATTTAATTGAAAAATAAAAATAAAACAAAAGGCTGCTAAAAGCCACAAACAAAGTCCCCCCGCTCTAAGGGCACTTTGAAAAAGTGATTGGGCACCTGCAGGCGGGAAGTATAGAGGAGGAAGAGGAGGAGGTGCACCTACGAGGCTTCAAATTTAACGTGCCCTCGCTCCTGTACTATACCACAATGCCGGTGGCTTAGTGGTTAGCACTTCTGCCTCACAGCACTGGGGTCATGAGTTCGGTCCCTACCATGGCCTTATCTGTGTGGAGTTTGTATGTTCTCCCCGTGTTTGTGTGGGTTTTCTCCGAGTACTGCGGTTTCCTCCCACACTCCAAAAACATACTGGTAGGTTAATTGGCTGCTTTTAAATTGCCCTTAGTGTCTCTCCTCTGTGTGGGGATTTAGATTGTAAGCTCCAATGGGGCAGGGACTGATGTGAATGAGTTCTCTGTACAGCGCTGTGGAGTTAGTGACGCTATATTAATAAACAGATGATGATGATGTCCGGGGTCAACCAATAGGAGGACAGAGAAAAAACTGCAGAGCTACTAAGGATTTACTTTAGATTTGGTGTATTAAAAGAAGATGCAATTACCTATTACGGCTTTTTTCCTCTCAGTCTCTGCTTCTTTCTCTACCACTTTTTGCCTCTGTGCAGCAATCAAGAGCTTAGTCTTTTCGCCCTCCCTAAGAACAAGATAAGTACGTAGAGGTCATATTCTCTATATCTATAGTGGGTGAAATACACCAGGCTGGAGAAGCCAGTAGTTTGCGTAGGTGATACTTTATATTGGATTTCCACACAACTATACCATATTTGTAAAAATGCTCACAGTGTAATCACTGATATGGCAGCTGTAGTTCAAAAAAATTGTTACTAGCATACAGCTTCAATGCAGACTCTTCCACATTAACATTATATATAAAAAAGCCACATGGTCTTTGTTATAAACAACTGTACAGATAGAGATTAAACTTTAGCAGATTTGGGCTATAGCACTTTTAAAATTTCACAGCTCATGACATTTTCTGCTAAGTGATTTGGATAAAAATAAATAATTAAATTGTAGCATTGCAAATGAAGTCCCTTTAGTTGTAAACAACAGGCAACTGTGCAGGATATTTTTTCCTATTTTAAAGACACTATACTATCATTCTCCAATTCAGTTATGTCACTTACATTAGTTCAAAGTTTCTTCGAATAGCTTCTGGAATTTTTGGCTTTGTAACACGTACTGCCTGAAAACAAATATAAGTCTTAGTGTCACCGTTTAGCTAATTTTGACTTCTAAATATTAAGCTTTATGAAATCCAGAACTTACTTGTATGGTGAGTCCAGGAGCCATGAAATTCAGCTCCATTTGTAGGGATAGTTTTAGGTTCTCATCTATCTGATCTATACAACAGTAGAAAATGCACTTGAGGACACAATTATTTAAAAGTACCAGCACTAATTAGCTTTCATTTCCCTTGCATGCAATATCCTCAGCATAAAACTTCTTCATACATTTAAAATAACATCTCAAAACACTCTACCTCTGACCTGCACTTCGCCTCTGGTAACCACCTCTCACTCCAGCCTATAAGACGTCTCTTGTGGCGCAACCCCTCTTATGAAATTCCCTACCAAGTCTGATCCCTACCGCATTCCATAGCCTTCAAATATTTAAACGCTCTCTGGAAACTCATCTCTTTATAAGACGTAATCCTACTCACATTTCCCACACTAGAGCACCCAAACTGTCCCTCCACTGTGAGCCACACTTGCTGCTCTTGCTTCAACTGTGCCTTCTTCCAGTTAAAATGTAAAATCTCTCATAAGCAGAACTTTCCCTACCCTTTTTTCTCATGTCCGTATTTAATTTGTCTACATTGTAAGTCTCTGGCTTATGTATGTCCTCTCTTCTCCACCTTCCAGAACTGCAGAGCACTGTGGAGCTTTACAAATCAATAATAATAATAATAGTAAAAAGATACAATAAGCCTTTTGTTTTGTTTTTTGAATACATGGAAATGAAGCAACTTCTCTCGAAGAATGGAAATACGTATTCTGGCTCATAACACTCACCGAACAGTTCGATGTATACTTCCTGCAGGGTATGTGAACTGCAAAACTGATTCAGCTCATGGTGGATCTTGTTAAAGATTAACGTTTTGTCATAATCTGCTGTATAGTTCCGTACAACATCGTACACTGTATCAGATCAATAAAAATTGTGGTGAAACTCAGGTTAACAGGCAAACAAAAACCTCAAAGTATGTGAAGATTGGGATTTACAACATATTCATAGGAGACTGTAGGGGACTGACTAAGGTACACACACACACACACACACACACACACACACACACACACACACACACACTCTATACATTTTACACAAACAACCTAATAACTGAATGACTTCATAGACAGAACAAACTAAATATGATTAACTTAATAATCTGAATGAGCTTTGTCGAAGTCCTATAATTGGATGAACGAAAGTATATTGGTTAATATTGTTTTACTGTGCGATTGTGATCAGTAGGCCACGTAACACGTGGCATGGCGCGATCACACGATAAAATACGCACGCACACACATTTATTTATTTCATATTTATAATGGTTCCATTCCACAGTGATTTATGAGCAGATGGTATTTAGGTTATAGTATATATATTTTTTTTTTTTATGGTTATATGTACACTTTAGTGCTATTTGAGGTTCAGGTTGCAGGAACTGTGTCATGTTTACTATCATTTCAATCCCTTTTTCATCAGCAGTTGTCCGGTTCATTAGCCGAAGGAATCACACATTGCTTACTCTAGTTAACGATGTTAGGGAATAAATGATTAAAGTGATACAGACTGTAAATTGCAAATAGACTAGTTGAAACTAGATTCTTGGCGGGAAAGTCGGAGCACATCCCCTGGAGAGATGACCCCCACCTTTGGATATTTTGGTTTGAACTGGCCTATGACCTGCAGTACACTAGACCTTCCTGAAGCCTGGACCAATAGAAACAAGCCACATCATCTGCATTGTTTTCTCTGTAACACTGAGTGTATATAAATACAGCTTTGCTGGCACTGGCTTCAGTCATTCTCTGACCACAGTATTCTGGAGTAAAGTACTATAGCTGGTACCAGCGGAGCGCAGCTAGCTCAGCGGTATGTATGTATCTTTGGTATCGGCTGTACTGTATTATAATTATGTATTGAACTGCTAAATTTTGCATCTGCTAAAATAAATTGTTTGTGCGTTGGAAACACAAGAAATCGATTAGACAATGCTTATTGGAAAACAATAAAATTACTTTAATAGCAATTAAAATCTATATAATTTATTGGCGTTCACTATACGCAGACTCCGTTTGCTGGCCTCAGTTTCTGAGTCCTGCTCACTGAAGTAAGGCAGCTGTGATATAGGAAGAACACACCCTTCAGTAAGCATTACTTTAGTCAGCACACTACTGTACATATGTATGTAATGCACACCATTATACAATATTATGCTCTTTCACAGGCGGAGGGCAGGGGAACTCTGTTATTTTATTTTCTACACATTCATAGTGCACAAGGCACTATATGAAACATACATTTTCAGAAAATGAATTGATCCTTTTAAGTCTTTAAAATGTTTGAAACTTTCATTTACTGCTTCTACATCCTAGAAGATGCACACTCTGTATCTGTAAAGTAACCTGTTGTTGCCCAGTTTTTCTCGATTTACAAGTAATAGCAAGCCTTGCCAACCAAAGGCATTGTAGTTCTACATCAACTGGACAGCCACAAGTTGTCTAAACCTGTTCTATATCTCTCGGAAAGAATGACATTCTGCCCTGAAGCGTAAAGGTGCCCAATATTTTCCTCACAATGCCACCAGATTTAATTATAGATTCATTGGGGGCACCACAAAAAAAATTGATAAGATAGTTCATAACATTAAGTTTATTAGATGTAGTGTGTTCTGTTTGTGCAGTCATTCAAGTATTAGATTTGTTTGTGTAAAATTCATAAAATAATTGCATGTGTGTACATGTATTCCTATACTTGTGGGGTCATTGACCTGTTCACATACCAACTTTGTGGGGACCTCAGAGATAGTTGGGAAACAAAATGAAGTTCCCACGAAACTGACTATGGTAGTCAATGCAGGAGACCTTGCCAATGTACCCAGCATCAAAATCTGGCATGTCCCATCGAGTCACTTTTGACGGTCAAAAAGTATGTGTGTGTGTGTGCATTTATGCAGTGGAGGGGAACATGTGTGCACTTCACCACCATCTGTCAGTGGAACTACAGGTGCATACACAGATTCAATTAAGTGTCCTCTGCCGCATCACAGAACAGTCAGGGTCCTCAGCGCGCAAGTAGAATATCAGGATAGCAGCTTTCCATTCTTAACACATTACAAGAATGTGAGAGACTATCACAGCCTTCTCCTCCTGAAATGAACATAGGAACAGTGGGGTATGACCAGCCCATTGGTGGTGGCTCCAAACATAGCCTGAAAAGCATGGGTAGCAGAACAAAAAGAAAGAACACAGAGATACTCTACCTGATATAAACAAAGAAGAATGAAAATCTGATGCGGTGTCCGTCCAAACACTTTCCAGAAAAAATAATCACCATAAATGAGACTTGCCTGGGCACTTAAAATTTCCCAAGCACTCGAAAGAAAGGCTCATTCAATTTGAACATCTTCGCAATAGAGGCAACTTTGCACACAATTCAGAGATAATAAGGACAGGACGCAGTGTTCCGATTCCTTATCACAGCAATTTATTCACCAGGACTTCCCTTAAAAACTGAGCTTTTCTTGCAAAGGTGAGGTGATGAGGACAGGATGTGGCGTTTTGATCCCATGCAAACTTTCAGACAAAGACATAGTTGCCAGAGGCTTCATGCACTAGCATGCCAAGGCTGGCTGCAAGAAAATACATGCGGCGACACATGAAATCATGAAAGCTAAATCAAAGGGGCAACAAACCGAAATCTGGCAAAAACAGCGTCCAGTCTTTGTGTGCTTTTGCTCAGCCCATTCCTGACATCAGTGGTGCAGTGGTGGCTTTTGGATGCTCTTGAGCGAAATGACTCCATATGAAATTTTACTCACAGTCAACAATAATAGATGCATCATGCAGATGGGGCAGCATCTCATCACCCAGGTCGGGTCAGATGTTGGGAAAGCAACATCTGACAGAAGCTTAGAAAAATTAGCAGGTTACTGTTACTTGCCAAAAGAGCTAGCCCTTTGGAGAGGATGGAAGACTTTACCATACCATCAAAGTTTCTGCATGTAGATGTGGTGAATCTGGTAGCTGGCTATGATGAGGAGACAGGTACATTTAAGACATCCTCGCTGGTACTTAAGGTCGGGCATGGCTTGCAAAAGATTATCGAGCATTGTGGAGTGCTGAGAAATGATGAAGGGCTGCTATGGAACAAGTTGATCACATCGGCTGCCTTGAAAACTCTTAAGGAGTCGAAATGATAGATGCTTCAGTTCTTACCTTTCACTACAGATGTGAAAAACATGCACTTGTATCTTGATCAGAAACAGCACGCATACCAAAGCAATTTATTCACTTGGCATATGCTTAACAACTGGGCACTGCTTGCAAAGCTCACCCTGGCACAGCTGACTTTGACCCTTACTTCAAGAGATAATTAGGAGCTCAACGAAGATGTTGCCCTAGCACTTTCCAAGCTTGAGAAGAAGTTCTAACAGCACTTCACACAACTTGAAATCTAGGGAAAATTAAAGAAAAGTTCCAATCCTGCTGACACCACCAATGCAAAGCGCAATGTTTGCCAGACCAGCTGCCTTGTCACCTTTCAGATGCTCTGACTGCATACGCCTGTTTGCCTGAGAATGTGGAGCTAAAAATCCCCAAACACTGTCTTCCATGAAGCTTCAATACCATGTTGCTACTCTTTCAAAGGTCCTCAACCTAAATGACACAGAATTGAATCACTTGGCAGAATTACTTGGGCAAAATATCACAGTGCACCAGCAATATTACCGCCTCTCAGAAGATACCCTCCAATTTTCCAAGATCAGCAAACTTTTAATGGCTCTCTAGAGGGGTACACTGGCTGATTACAAAGGCAAGAATTTGGAAGAGATGGACACTGATCCAGAAGGTAAGTTGGAAATCTTGTATCTGATGTATGGTTTTGACTTTTACCTCTGCCATCTACATATCTGTTTATTTTTAGAACTGGTCCACTACAGAGTGCCAGGTAGGATGATGAGCAATCCCCTTTAACAGGGAAGTAAGTGGTCATGCATTCAATCGACACTGGTCACACACAGGTGTATAGACCCGACAACATGGGACCTATGCCCAGTCAAGGCTTTTACAGGTCAGTGTAGCACAGTTTTGTTATGCAAAAGCATGTTGCCTTCTCTGTTTTTCATAGATTTGTAATGGACACTCTGCTTCCTCTCAGGTTATGAAGAAATGCAGAGAAAACTCTGGTACAGAGAAAACATCTAAGTTGTGGAGAAGCATATGATCAAGTTCATCCAGACATGCCAGGTGTCCAGAAAGCATTATTGCATCACATGCATCACGGTGGCTTAGTGGTTAGCACTTCTGCCTCACAGCGCCTGGGTCATGAGTTCAATTCCCGACCATGGACTTATCTGTGTGGAGTTTGTATGTTCTCCCTGTGTTTGCGTGGGTTTCCTCCGGGTTCTCCGGTTTCCTCCCACACTCTGGTAGGTTAATTGGCTGCTATCAAAATTAACCCTAGTGTCTCGCTCTATGTGTGTGTGCATGTTAGGGAATTTAGACCGTAAGCTCCAATGGGGCAAGGACTGATGTGAAGGAGTTCTCTGTACAGCGCTGCGGAATCAGTGGCGCTATATAAATGAATGGTGATGATGATGATGCATCATGGCTGACCCATTAGCACTGAAAGATCGAAACAGGTTAGCTGTTAAATTCTACATAAACGTGTAACTGCTGTAAAGATTAATAAAATTAGTTGAAACGATACACTGACCATGACTGTAACCTGCATGGCTAGGTGGCAGTGTAAGCGGGTATATGGATGTCCTCAGACAGCCAAAATACATGAAACTTTCCCCACCAAGCATGTTAATACTTTGATCAAAGCCAAACTGAAAATCTCAAATGGTAACAGTCTCAGCACATACCCATATGACTGTACTGTTGACAGGGCTATAGGAAAGGTCATGTGTATCATGTTCCAGACATGGGTCCTCACGATGCAAAAAAAACAAGTGTGTGTTGGTGTGTTCAGTCGTGGCCAAAAGTTTTGAGCATGACACAAGTATTGGTTTTCACAAAGTTTGCTGCTTCAGAGTTTTTAGACCTTTTTGTCAGATGTTCCTATGGTATACTGAAGTAAAATTACAAGCATTTCATAAGTGTCAAAGGCTTTTATTGCCAATTACATTAAGTTTATTGAAAGAGTCAATATTTGAAGTGTTGACCCTGGGCCACATAATGACTGATGGCCGTCCATTCTTGCCTAATAAATGCTTGGATTTTGTCAGAATTTGTGGGTTTCTGTTTGTCCACCTGCCTCTTTAGGATTGACCACAAGTTCTCAATTGGATTAAGGTCTTGGGAGTTTCCTGGCCATGAGCCAAATTTTTGATCCCCCGAGCCACTTAGTTATCACTTTTGCCTTATGGCAAGGTGCTCCATCATGCTGGGAAAGGCACTGTTCGACATCAAACTGTTCTTGGATGGTTGGGAGATGTTGCTCTTGGAAGATGATTTGGTACCAATCTTTATTCATGGCTGTGTTCTTAGGCAAAATTGTGAGTGAGCCCACTCCCGTGGCTGAGAAGCAACCCCACACATGAATGGTCTCAGGATGCTTTACTGTTGACACAACATAGGACTGATGGTAGCACTCATCTTTCCTTCTCTGGACAAGCATTTTTCTAGATGCCACACACACACAATCTGAAAGGAAATTCATCAGAGTAAATGACTTTACCCCAGTCCTCAGCAGTCCAATCCATGTACCTTTTGCAGAATATCAGTCTGTTCCTGATGTTTTCCTGGAGAGAAGTGGCTTCTTTGCTGGCTTGCTTGACACCAGGCCATCCTCCAAAATTCTTTGCCTCACTGTGCGTGCAGATGCACTCACACCTGCCTGCTGCCATTTTAGTGCAAGCTCTGCACTGGTGGTGCCCCGATCCCACAGCTGAATTAACTTTAGGAGACGGTCCTGGCACCATGCTGGACATTCTTGGGCGCCCTGAAGCCTTAGTCACAACTAGTGAACCTCTCTCCCCTTAAATTCTTGATGATCCGATAAATAGTTGACTTAGGTGCAATCCTACTAGCAGCAATAGCCTTGCCTGTGAAGCCCTTTCTGTGCAAAGCAATGATAACTGCACGTGTTCCTTGCAGATAACCATGGTTAACAGAGGAAGAACGATGATTTCAAGCACCACCCTCCTTTTAAAGCTTCCAGTCTGTTATTCTAACTCAATCAGCATGACACAGTGATCTCCAGCCTTGTCCTCGTCAAAACTCTCACCTGTGTTAACGAGAGAATCACTGACCTGATGTCTGCTGTCCTATTGTGGCAGGGCTGAAGTGCAGTGGAAATATTTTTGGGATAAAGTTCATTGTCATGGCAAAGAGGGAAATTAATTGCAATTCATCTGATCACTCTTCATGACTTTCTGGAGTATATACAAATTGCCATCATAAAAACTGAGGCAGCAGACTTGTGTCATTCTCAAAACTTTTGGCCATGACTGTAGACACCTTTAGCAAGTTCCCTACAGCCTCTTCTGCCGTGGATTTAAAGAGATTTTAGAGAAGTCACAATGTATAGTGTTTCATCATCAATCTTCTCACTACGAAGACCATCGCAAAACCATGATACCATGATGCCCACTGGACCTGTTTTTTTCCTTTTCAAAGGACAATCAAATGCTTTTGAAAAGTAATCCCCCACTCCAATTAACCAGACGTGTGAGGATGAAACCTCCTGTAAGATCCCTTGAGACCTCCTGCTCCACATAGTCGTTACATAATAAAATTGGGTCCCCACAATGCAGCCTGATCATACACAATGAGGGGGCAGAAGGTGGACCTGATATAGGGTTCTACTTGTAGTCTACGCCACCACTAACCACAACCTCTAACGTAGGTGCACAATTTCATCATGTTCTCAATTTCTTAGAGGAGTGGCTCCCCTGGGAGGGATCCCCACAATCCTTCTGACATGGTGTTTTTTTTTATTTATTTTTCTATGAAAAGGTGGAATCACTATTTAAAAATAAAAAATGCTTCTAGTTGCCACACAGCTTTTACATGCATTCTCAAAGAAAGCCAACATGGCATGAAGGTGGGGATTTACCACAAAACACTAAACAATGTAATTTCCATAAAAACATTTTTAGCATTTATATCTCTCGCGGCAAAGGCTTAAAATGGTCTTCCTCAGAATAATGTTTCTTAATTTCTCATCTTTGTATACAAAAGTAATACGCAAATAAAATATTACCCTAACATAATATGGATATCACTATGTCTTTAAAAGTGCCCGAAATCCCCTCAATGTATTACTTTTCAAAATTTTCTATTGAAACATGGAATTAAATATTGTGATTCTCCACATCTTTAGTAGCGCATCTCTTCTAATTTTCAAAATAATTTCTACAATCATTGCCCTCACTAGGAAAATCAGCACTGATGCTGTCTAATAGAGCTCAAAGATAATTTATGATAATTTGGGAGCACTCTATCTGAGCCCATGAAAAGAAGTGTAGGTCACCAAACTATCAATTGTCACACAACCAAAATTTCACAAACAGATAAAGTAACACTGACCTGCGGAAGGGAGCAACATATTAACAACCTCGATCCGGTCAAAGTAAATCATAACACCCCCACTGAAACACAGGAAACAAATATTTGTAGAAAAGTAATTTGTTTCAACATACAATAAATAAGATGAGAAAAACATCTCATAAGTCTTAAACATTAAGCTTTAAAAAAGGATAGCTGGATAGCTTGAGATGTGTAATGGAAAGAGCAGATCTACACGCATTTTATGTTTAGAATACTAGATGCCAGGCAGCAAGGACAAATCTCTCAAAGAATACAATAAAAACAATAAGAGCAAAGAACTCAAGACTCCACAAAATATTTAAATGAGGTTATACCGGCGGATCCCAAAGTGTGCGCCGCGGCTCCCAGGGGTGCCGCGGCGCTGTTACTGGGGTGCCACGAGCCAGACATAAAAAAAAGATTAGACAGAAACTTACCAATCAGCGCGCCGCCGGGACCCAGCAGCCTCCTCTCTCCAGCAGCAGCTTGTCACTGACGTCTATATTCAGTGACAGCTGCGGGAGAGAGGAGGCTGCTGGGTCCCGGCGCCGCGCTGATTGGTAAGTTTCTGTCTTCTCTTTTTTTTATGTCTGGCGTGGGGCAGAGTGAAAAGGATGGTGGTACCGGAGGGGGACAGTGTGGCAGCAGAGGGGGACATTGTGGCAGCAGAGGGGGACAGTGTGGCAGCAGAGGGGGACAGGTGGCAGCAGAGGGGGACAGTGTGACAGCGGAGAAAGACAGTGTGACAGCGGAGAAAGACAGTGTGACAGCGGAGAAGGACAGTGTGACAGCGGAGGGGGACAGGTGGCAGCGGAGGGGGACAGGTGGCAGCGGAGGGGGACAGGTGGCAGCGGAGGGGGACAGGTGGCAGCGGAGGGGGACAGGTGGCAGCGGAGGGGGACAGGTGGCAGCGGAGGGGGACAGGTGGCAGCGGAGGGGGACAGGTGGCAGCGGAGGGGGACAGCGGGCTGCGGAGGGGGACAGGTGGCAGCGGAGGGGGACAGGTGGCAGCGGAGGGGGACAGGTGGCAGCGGAGGGGGACAGGTGGCAGCGGAGGGGGACAGGTGGCAGCGGAGGGGGACAGGTGGCAGCGGAGGGGGACAGGTGGCAGCGGAGGGGGACAGGTGGCAGCGGAGGGGGACAGGTGGCAGCGGAGGGGGACAGGTGGCAGCGGAGGGGGACAGGTGGCAGCGGAGGGGGACAGGTGGCAGCGGAGGGGGACAGGTGGCAGCGGAGGGGGACAGGTGGCAGCGGAGGGGGACAGGTGGCAGCGGAGGGGGACAGGTGGCAGCAGAGGGGGACAGGTGGCAGCAGAGGGGGACAGGTGGCAACGGAGGGGGACAGGTGGCAGCAGAGGGGGACAGTGTGACAGCGGAGAAGGACAGCGGGCAGCAGAGGGGGACAGTGTGACAGCGGAGAAGGACAGCGGGCAGCAGAGGGGGGCAGCGTGACAGGGGCTGCAGATGGGGCAGAGTGACAGAGGGCTGCAGAGGGGGCAGCGTGCCTGGGGGTAGAGGAGGGGGACAGCGTGGCAGAGGGCAGAGGAGGTGACAGAGGGCAGAGGAGGTGGACAGCGTGACAGAGGGCAGAGGGGGCAGCGTGACAGAGGGCAGAGGAGGGGGAATAGCGTGACAGAGGGCAGAGGAGGGGGAATAGCGTGACAGAGGGGGCAGAGTGCCTGGATGCAGAGGGGGCAGAGTGCCTGGATGCAGAGGGGGCAGAGTGCCTGGATGCAGAGGGGGCAGAGTGCCTGGATGCAGAGGGGGCAGAGTGCCTGGATGCAGAGGGGGCAGTGTCCCTGGATGCAGATGGGTCAGTGTCCCTGGATGCAGATGGGTCAGTGTCCCTGGATGCAGATGGGTCAGTGTCCCTGGATGCAGAGGGGGCAGTGTCTCTGGATGCAGAGGGGCATTTTTGCATACAACTAAATAAGTATTTTTGTCGTGACCTAAATACTTATTACAATTTTTTGACCCAACTACTTCCAAAACAGGACTGCTCAGTAATTATTTTGGAGGGGTGCCTTGAAAACATTTGGAGACTCTAAGGGTGCCGTGAACTGAAAAAGTTTGGGAATAACTGGGTTATACATATTTAATGACCACACTTGTTCTTCAAGCATCTTCGAAGTATATTGAAAAAGTGTACATCTCTTCTGCATGAGATACACACTAGTGACTAGGCTGTTTGGCCTATAATATATATACGTATATATCTCTATATCTATAACGATATATACACATATATATATAGATGTATATATATATATATATATATATATATATATATATATATATAGATACATTTAATCTCACCTGAACTCCTCTCACCTGCAGCTTTATCTGACACCTGCCCTGATTGGCTACTACTTGTTTAAATACCTGTCATCTTCACTCTTTCTTTGCTGGTTATAGCGTTCACACGCTTGCTTCCCAGTGCTCTTGTGTCTGTAAATAGTCTGCCAGTTTTCCTGATTGATACCGTTGAGATCACTGCCTGGATACCGACCTTGCTTGTTTGCTCGTGACCCTGACCTCTGCCTGGATTCTGACCTTGCTTGTTTGCATGTGTCCCTGAGCTCTGCCTGGATTCGAGATCACCTCCCAGCCGCAGGATAGTGGTGCCAGCTATCCGCTCCATCAGACTCACCTGTGTCAGCAGTGTTTCACAGTTCTCTTTTACTGCGCTATCTTGCTCCGGCACTTTCCCTGACACTGTGCTCCTCTCTAGCTCCATCTCTCACAGGCCACAGCTGGTACTACACCATCCTCTATTCCACACTGCCAATCTGTTATACTGGTGGAGGTTGGTACTGCATTCTGTTGTTACTCAGTGTTCCTGCTTAATCTGGTCCAGGAGTATCTCTGCTCAGCATCCCACTGTCAAGTCCTCTGTGGTGCCTACCAACCGGAGTTGAGTTATCACTACTCGAGAATAAGTCCTGGGGAAAACCGAGTACTGGCGAACATATCTGGTTCTATAGGAAAGGGGGTTGCTATAGGTGAAGCTCTCGTCAACAACAGGTTCTGATAACTCAACTTGAAGGGTAATTCATGACAGCGAAAGATGTGCTGAGGAAGAGCCCAGCAGGGATTCCCACTGCCCTGCATCCTGTTTCTGTCCTGTCAGGATCCCAAACAAGTTGCAACATCAAGGGGCATATAGCCACATCAAATTGCAAGCTACACTCACTCCAAGGATACCCCCTCCACAGCGTATCAGACCATTTCCGCACAATACATAACTCAAACCCTGAAGGCCTTAAATTCCTGGCCATCAAACAAGTGAAGAAAAAATGGAGAGGGGGGGGACTCCATCAGACAAATCAACAGAGAAGAGGCTAGTTGGATTTACAACCTGAAAACACTAACTCCCAATGGCCTGAATATAGACTTCGGCATGAAGTCCATACTGGATCTTTAACGCACCTCCCCATGCCTTTTCTGTCTTCACATAGGCAGCAACATGCCACACCGCTTAATGCATTTATGTCTGTATACCATGGTCACAATTACCAAAACCCCCTCCCTCCCAGTCACTCTTCTGCACCTCACATTACCCGCTTCCTAGGATTCGCCCCTTTCACCACCATAATCAGAATACCCGCCCAGCCCACCATCATCTCACCTGTACTCAGCCGTTCGTATAACCAATTCACCCTTTATTGTGTACCTTCTTAGTCAAACAACCTATCACACACAGGGAATCCCCCCAGTAAGCTTCAACTAAGGGACCCACATCCATCATCCATTGCAGGTACCCACAGGGGGCTACCCTCGAGAGTTCATACACTACGCATCACTCCAGAATGATTCTCAGCATTCCACATGCTGGACGTTCCACACAGGGGGTCTGATCGCCCACACAAGCCCCCTCATTGAGTGTACACATAGCCAATACAGAGTATAATCCCCGGTCAGCTTCAGCCTACAGCTGCCCGAGAAGCATAATTCCACGTCCCTGGACACACCCACGTGGTAAACCAATCACCATCCTTACACTCCGTAGAGATTCTGATCGCTCATACAAAGCCCCACCATCCGATACACACATTCTATACATGGCCAGTACACAGCATCTTCCCTGGTCAGTTTCAGCCTTCCGCTGCCAGATTAGCATCACTCCACGCCCCTGGACACACCTACGGGTTCAGCCAATCCCCATCCTTACACTCCAACCAATCGGGTCACAGCCCAGGCTCTATAAACTCACCACTCACCTAACTTTGTTACTCCTTGAAAAGTCTGTTCCTGGACGAAACGCGTTGGGTCTAGAGACACACACTCCTACTTACCAGCTGTATCCGCCTTGTATCCAGCACATTGGTGTAAGTGCGTTTTTTGGTATCTCCAATAAATTGCTATACAGTACTTCACCATGTAGATTAATTTCTTCCTCCAAGTACCGGCTACCGCACACGCGCGGCTACCAGCACATCCCGATACGGAGCGCATAGCGCTTACACAGGGGAACCATACCACACACGATGTCACGGTCCAGTACTTCACCGCCAGCAGCAGCCGTTTTATTACTGCTTTTGCTCTTGCTTTTGTTACACCATTGCTTGTCTCACTACCCGTACTGATTTTGGGCGTTAACCATACGACCAACACCTCATGATCTCCACGCATTAGTGAAACACACGCTACTCACTATCCAACCTATTTCCTATCAGTACCCATCTGTTCAGACATTCCTGTTACAGGCTCTTTTTAGCCTCGTCCTGCATCTTCTACACAAGTTAATGCTCTCCCATCCTACGTATGCACTTGAGCACCTAGTGACCCTATTTACCTGCCAGAATTACTAGGAGTCCGGTTAAACTCATTCTCTCTAAGCAGCTCGTGCATTATCTTTGCCCTAGTGCAACCATCCTACCCTCTCTACTGTACACTCACTCCACTCTGCCTGCATAAGTACCCAGGAGTCCTCCTGTTCTAAAACTTGAAATAAGAGGTCTTGTTCTAAAAAACTGAAGTTTGTGCTTTCCAAAGCTCTTGGACTGATGACTATGGATTCATTCAACAAAAAGATCGAGCAGTTTGTGCTCTCTGTTATGAAAGCATTGTGTGTGTAGATCAAGTGTCCAGAGACATTTGCAGAGACATTTCATCCTGTAGAAAAGAAAGAAACCTAGCAAGATGAAACGACACTGAAATGCAGGGCTTATGCCTACACCATTTTATATATGTACGCCAGATACGGTTGTAAATTCGAGCCGAAACTGGCTTCCTAGCTTTGATGAGAGTATCCATTACCCTCAAAGAGAACCCTCTGGATTTCCATAGACTGGCCTCAAAAGCCATGGCGTTAAATTCAGCCGGGCTAGATTCTGATGCAAGAATGGTCCCTGAATTAGCATATCTTTACTAAAAGGTAACCGAAGACCCGGACCTATTGCCATAAGAAGAATTTCTGGAAACCAGACTCTTCTTGGCCAAGCTGGAGCCACCAGAATGACTGGCCGACCTCCCTTCTTGACTCTCCGAAGGACCCTGGGAATCAACCTGAAGTCCCATGTCATTGTCAACACATCCACTGCCACTGCCAGGGAATCTCTTGCCCTTGCGCAAATCTCTGGAACCTTTCTGTTGAGACGCAAAGCCATCAGATCTCAATCCGGAAGTACCCACTTGTCTACCAACAACTGAAAAACTTCAAGATGAAGAGTCCATTCTCCCAGCAGAAGTTCTTGCCGGCTTAGATAGTCCACTTGCCAGTTCTGAATTCCTGGAATAAACACTGCTGACAACGCAGGAACATATCTTTCGGCCCAAGCTAAAATCTGAAATGTTACTGCCATTGCTCCCACACTCTTGGTACCTCCTTGCCTGTTTATGTACGACACTGTCATGGCATTGTCGCATTGAATATGAATCGGCAGTCCCTGCAGGACACGCTGTGCTCCCTGCAATGCCCTCAACATGGCCATCAGTTCCTTAACATTTATGTGAAGAGCACACTCCTGCGCTGACCAAAGTCCCTGTAGTCTCAGGTGAAGGGCCACACTCTGAGCCTGGCGTCCATGGATACGAAGATCCAAGACCACGGAGCAAAAGACCTGCCTCCCATCAGATTGTCTCTCACTAGTCACCATCTGAGAGACTGTCTCATCTCAAGGATAACAATACCAGCTGTCGATCTAACTTCAGATGCGACCCTGTCCATTTCTTCAACATGTCCCATTGAAAAGACCGAGAATGGATTCTGACGTAAGGGAGAGTTTCGAAATAAAGACGGCACCATCTTTCCTAACAGTTTCATGCACAGAAGGACCGACAGCCTCCTGTAGGACAGAATCCTGTTCGTGACTTCTTGCAGAGATCTTACCTTGTCCTCTGGACGAAAAACCCTCGGACATGATGTGTCCATTATTAGTCCCAGGAATGACATCCTTTGACAGGGTATCAACTGTGACTTCGGGCGGTTCAGGAGCCAACTATGTCTCTCCAGAACCTGAATGGTAAAGATGTTGTACCAACAATTGTGCTGCGTTTTTTGTTTTATTTAATTCTTATTGGGTTTTACTCACACATACAGGTTATAAATGTACAACCAACAAATTGGCATGGTATGTTATTGACACTGAGAAAATGACATCCTGGCACCAGTCCAAAATGTACTCAGAAACCTGTAAAAGAGATATGCCAAACCATACACATACCTGCTAATAACCATATAACCAATAACACACAGACAAGGAGAAAGGGGAAGGAGGGGGGGGGGGCACCACATTGGTGGGGGTGGGGGTCTAGCAAAAATCCTCACTCAAAACTTCAGTTTAGTTTAAAGCTCTGTTCACTTAGTAGGCTGAGTATCTGCCGGGCACACGACGAACCCAAATGATCCACCCAACCAAGCCATCCCTCGGGTGCAAAAATGGGAACAAAACCACTCAATCAGTCAAATTTGAAATGTGGGACTCTGGAGAGTCTAAGAGGTTTAACCAAGGACCCCAAATAGCGTAATACATTTCAAACAAGTCTGTGGTTGACAGATGCATCTCATCCATGATCCTATAGTGTTCCAATCTATTAGACCAGTCCCGAATACTCGGGGGCGTAGTTGATCTCCATTTCACTGGAATTACTGCCTTTGCTGCCGAGATAATAAATTTTAAGAGAGATTTTTTTAAACGTGATAGAGGCATGTCAACTTTATTTAACAGCCAGAACACGGGAGTGTTGGGTATGTTTTGACCTAGCAACTTCCGCGTGATGCTTACCACACGGGACCAAAATGTTTGCAACACGGGGCAGTCCCACCAGATATGCAAAAGAGAACCAGAACCCTGGTTGCATCTCCAACAAGTGTTGTGCACCCCACGGAAGACCCTCGCCAGATGAACGGGCATCTGTACCACCTGGTAATTACCTTATAGTGAGTTTCTAGGATTGAAACATTAGGAGAACACGCATGAGCTGCCTGGAAGATTTTAGACCAGTCTGCCTCTTGTAACTCAACTCCTAGAACTCTCTCCCACTCTATGGTAAATCTCGGAGGGGATATGAATAGGTGTTCTACCAAAAGCTTATATATAGTTGAAAGGGAATGTGAGGGACATGGTGACCTGGAGCACAAAGATTCAAAAACCGTTAAACTCCTAGAAGTGTTTTGTTTTGGCAGGCCCTGTGACAAAAGTTGTTTAATCTGTAAGTATCTCCAGATCTCTGCATTAGGCAAATCCCATTTGGATTGGATCTCTGTAAATTAGAGAACCCCCGTAGCACCCACCAACTGGCCGGTACGATGGATCCCTGCTTGAGACCACTGTTTGAAAGCTAGCGGGGTAAGCCCCGGAGGGAACATTGGGTTATTGCATAATGGGGTTAGTGGGGAAATTGGAGAGGAGATACATGAAAGGGCTCTAAGCTTACACCATTTCGCTAACACGGGACCTAAAGTAGGATGCACAATCCTAGGAATACTGGATAGCCAGAGCAATGTGTCAGCAGGGGATTCCAAAGAAGATGACTCAATTTCCACTCATTGTTTCAACCCAACCCTACCAGACATCTCCATTATTGTAACCAATACTGCTGCATCATAGTAAGAGGAAAAGTGCAGAAGTTGCAGGCCTCCCAAGTGTCTGCGTCTAAATAATATTTCATGTTTAAATCTAGGGCGTCTCCCACACCATACAAAATCGTGCACCGTTCATTGGATGCCCTGAAACCATGAGTCTGGCACGTGAATCGGTAAGGTCTGAATAAGAGACGGGGAAAGACATTCATTTTGATTATATTGACCCGACCAATCCAAGTAAAGTTCTTACTCTGCCAGTCCCTCAAATCTGCCTGGATCCTGCCCAAAAGTGGTCTGAAATTGAGGTCATAAAGGCATGTGAGGTCACTAGGAATTATCACCCCCAGGTATTTTAATTGGAAAGGGTGCCAAATGAAAGGAAAGGCAAGTTTCAGCCCATTTACCACTGAAGCTGGGGTCTTAATGTTCAAAGCCACAGATTTACTATAGTTCATTTTAAAATTAGATAACATGCCAAACTTTTGAAACTCACTGACCAAATTGGGTAAAGAAACAACTGGATTGGAGATAATAGCTAAAAGGTCTTCTGCGAATAACGCAAGTTTATGTTCTTTCTCGTCAACTTGTAAACCCGAGATATTTGGTTTGGCCCTGATAGCTCTTGCCAACGCTTCCATACACAACACAAAAATAAGTGGTGAGAGCGGACAGCCCTGTCTAGTGCCGTTTTTCATCACGACTGGCTCCGACAAGTCTCTGTTTATTTTAATCTGAGCCGTAGGTTGTCGGTAAAGTGCCAGAATTCTGTGAAGACCAACCAGAACCTAGACCCAGGTGCTCAAGGATCCCTCTCATAAAAGGCCAACTTACGCGATCAAAAGCCTTCTCTGCATCACTGGACAAAAGCATTGACGGTGTTACTGAACGAGAAGCCAGATGAATCAGATCTATCACCTTGGTAGTGTTGACCCGAGCCTCTCGACCTGGGACACAACCCACTTGATCTGAGTGAACAATTTCTAGGAGTAGCATTTTTAATCTATTTGCAATAAGTTTTGCGTACAGCTTAATATCCACATTAAGCAAGGAGATAGGCCTATAGCTCGCGCATTGAGAGGGGTCCTTTCCCTCTTTAGGGATCAGTTATGTGCGCTTCCAAACTCTGGGAGGAGAAAAAAAGCATCCCTGGAAATCGCATTTAAGACCGACACCATCAGGGGTATAAACTTGTCTTTAAAAGTCTTGTAGTAAGCAATGGTAAAGCCATCAGGGCCCGGACTCTTACCCGCAGGTGTAGATTTAATTGCCTCCCTTAACTCCCCCTCGGTGAAGGGCTGTTCTAGCATGTCACTGTCTAGATTTGAAAGAGGGATTTCATCACCAGGGATGAAACCCAGCGTCTGGTGATGTCTATGCGTTCCAAACTTCAGGCTGTAATTGACTGCGAAGGATTTGCAACAAAGTATTAAAAAGTGAAAGTTGTAGATGTAGGATTGTTTAGTTTGTCCCATTACTTTTGGTCCCTTAAGAAGTGGGAGGCACACATAGAAACCGTTGTAATTCCTACACCGTTCACCTGATTTGAATGTAAATACCCTCAAATTAAAGCTGAATGTCTGCAGTTAAAACACATCTTGTTAGTTTCATTTCAAATCCATTGTGGTGGTGCATAGAGCCCAAAATATGAGAATTGTGTCAATGTCCCAATATTTATGGACTTGACTGTATGTCTCTCATTCTTAGGTAAATGTCTAGGGTTTTCTAACAAATGGTTTAAGCGATCCAAACCTTTTGCCACTGCAGGCCAACCTTGTTCCCCCGAAGGGGGCAATACCTGAGACGCCAGGGAAGGAGATTGTCCTACTGCCGAGGGCAAAGAACTGGTCATCTCCGTAGAAACACCTGAACTAATGGAGGCTACCGTTTCAGAGGTAAAAGGTAACACCGCAGCTACCGCTGGAATTTCAGTTGGCTTAGATCAGGGGTTGGCAACCTTTTTCTATCAGAGTGCCACCTAAAATCTAGTGAAGCCCAGGTGTGCTAGTTGGGTGTGATAATACATATATATATATATATATATATATATATATATATATATATGTAATCTATATACACACACACATACATACATACTTACATACATACAGGGCTGCCTAGAGAAATTCATGGCCCCAGTATAGCAACTTCATGTGTCCCCCTTTATAGTCAAGCATGGTAAAAAGAAATGTGCCGCCGCTGAGCATTTTTTTTGCCATGCAAGTGGTCGTACAATTGGGGGCGTGGCAGTGCATCATTGGGGGCTTGTCTAGCAGGTGAAAAGCACCAGGCCACCCTCTTACAGAAAAATGCATTACTCACACATGCACCCTTGCTCAGCAGCTTTGCTTACATATGTCCCCTCTGCCCACATGCTTTAATCACACTTGCCCCGCCCTCTGCCCAGCCCCTTTAGTCACACATGCCCCCTCTCCAGCACACCGTCTTACCTTATTCTCCACTGCACAGCATGGGAAGATATCCAGCAGCTCGCCGAGTACCATGTGACCACTGCAGTCACATGACCCGGCGTCTGAAGATACCTGAGCTGAAGGGGATTTAGCTATTACCGATCCCCCCTGCACTCAATAAAAAAAAAAAAAAAAAAGTACATTTAAAATAAAAAATGTATTTTCAAAGATAGGTCTCCAGTGGGGACTCGGGCCACCAAGCAGGCCCCGGCAATTTGTAGCCGCCCCCTTCCCTCTCGGCTATATATATATCTCATTTTATGAGGCTAATATATTAACAGTAAGGGACCAGCAAAAAAACGTTATGCCGCCGCACAATAGTGCCCCAGTTCACAGCATACCTCATAATTGTGTCCCCAATTCATCTTATGCCTCATAGTTGTGCCCACAATTCATACTTTGCCACAGTTGCCCCCACAAATACATAGTATGCCACCCACAGCATGCCACAGTTGCCCCCACAAATACATAGTATGCCACAGTTGCCCCTAGAAACATATAGTATGCCACAGTTGCCACCATAAATATATAGCGTGCCACAGTTGCCCCCACAAATACATAGCATGCCACAGTTGCCCCCACAAATACATAGTATGCCACACAGTTACCCCCACAAATACATAGCATGCCACAGTTGCCCCCACAAATACATAGTATGCCACACAGTTACCCCCACAAATACATAGTATGCCACAGTTGCCCCCAGAAACATATAGTATGCCACAGTTGCCCCCATAAATATATAGCATGCCACAGTTGCCCCCACAAATACATAGCATGCCACAGTTGCCCCATAAATATATAGCATGCCACAGTTGCCCCCATAAATATATAGCATGCCACAGTTGCCCCCACAAATACATAGTATGCCACAGTTGCCCCTAGAAACATATAGCATGCCACAGTTGCCCCCACAAATACATAGCATGCCACAGTTGCCCCCACAAATACATAGTATGCCACACAGTTGCCCCCACAAATACATAGTATGCCACACAGTTGCCCCCACAAATACATAGTATGCCACACAGTTGCCCCCACAAATACATAGTATGCCACAGTTGCCCCCAGAAACATATAGTATGCCACAGTTGCCCCCATAAATATATAGCATGCCACAGTTGCCCCCACAAATACATAGCATGCCACAGTTGCCCCATAAATATATAGCATGCCACAGTTGCCCCATAAATATATAGCATGCCACAGTTGCCCCCATAAATATATAGCATGCCACAGTTGCCCCCACAAATATATAGCATGCCACAGTTGCCCCCACAAATGCAAAGTATGCCAAGTATATGTGCCCTTACTTACCTTTGTAGACTCGTCTTTCTGGAGAAACCTGGGAGCTGCTTCAGCAGAGCAGCCTATGATGGCCGAAACGGAGTTTCTGCGCTTGCGCAGAAGCTCCGTTTCGGCCATCATCAGCTGCTTTGCTGAAGCAGCATCAGCGTCGGCGTGCCAGACAAAAGTGGTCAGCGTGCCACGTCTGGCACGCGTGCCGGGGGTTGCCGATCCCTGGCTTAGACAATAGCTTGACCATAGTACTAACCCCCTGTGTCAAAACAGCCGCCCACTCAGGAGGATCTGCTACCGGAAGGGAGCTGGCCCTAGGCTGCGCCGCAACTGACGCCCCAGCTCAATCAGCACAAAGCACCCCTGGGTCCTGATGTTCACCAGATAATTTGGTTTTAGATTTGGAACAAGCATACAACTTGGCACATGTTGCTTTATTTTTCTCAGACTTTTTTGATACAGAAAACAAAGCCACCACACAGCAAAAAGAATAGGCACAAACACACAAGATATTTATACAGAAAATACTAATGTATGACCTAGTCAAAAGATAGTATTTCGGACAAATATAAGAGCTACAATCTCTTATAAATATTATGCCCTCACAAATATGTCCCCAGAAAGTCTATACTTCCCTATCTTAAATATAGAGAGTATGTAAAATGTACTTAGCCAGGGAGAAGCCTGCCAATAGCCGTATTCTCGTGAAATGGCTGCAGTCTCCTTCCCTTCAACCACTTTTGGCGCCACTGGGACCATCCAACTGCTCTGTCAGCAGGAGGGGTGGGGGTATCATTATTAACTGCCCCCTTTACTGTGCTCCACATTCTCTCCGCAATGTGCAGGGGATATTATACTTCTTCAAGTAGAATCGTCTGTGCACTATTTTCCTGCAGCCCCTTGCAGCACCGTGCTCTGTCCAGCCAATTACCAAGTTCCCCCTCCTGCTTCACCGAGGAGGGGACTTGGTATCTTCCATTCACCTCCTTCAACATGGCCCCCGGGACAGACAGGGCTGTCAGCGCTCTATGCCTGTGGCAGTGCCGGTATCCATTATAGCAGTATGACAGCTGTCTGTACAGACCGCTTGACACACTGTGAGAAGCTCTCACACAGTGTCCTGAAGCTGTCAGCGGGAGCCGTTAGACTCCCTGCTGGCAGCTGCTTCTCCCGACGAGTGTGCTCTGTTACTATAGAGCACACCCGTCTGTTGCTATAAAGTAAAAAAAAAGTTTTAAAATAAAAAAATAAAGTCTTAAACACAGTGAATAATTTCATTGTTCAGCAGCTCTTAATCTTCAGCCCAATTTCTTGGGCACCTACAGAAGACTGGGTTCCTGTGGGGGTTGGCAGGGGGAGGGGCCTGTCGGCAGCTTGGAAATTAACTATTTAGGTGCCACACTCCTCCCTACCCTACTCAACCCCATGGGTAACCAGTGTCCCCCAGATGGATGAAAGAGATAGATCAGAATTTCCCTGAGCTGACGAACAGTGAATGGTTATGTAAGCTCATGTTTCTAACTGGCATCACTTCTCAACTAAATGATCTGAATCTTCATTTTCAAGGTGCAGAACAAACAGTTCTCGTTCTGTATGAGTGTTGGAAGACATTTACTGAAAAACTGAAGGTATTCTGATGTGACATTAGCTCAGAGACCTATCGTTACTTCCCCAACATCAAACAATTATCAACCCTTTCCAAGATGATGGTTAGTAAAATGCGGAACTATATGGATGGTTTGATAAAGGAGTTTTTCGAAAGATGTGGAGATTTCCAAAAGTATGGACCTATGTTTTCATTTTTGATAAAACCTCATGTTTTTGATGTAGACCTGTCGGATTTGAACATTATTGACTGGATGGGTCTTGACGATTTCGAGATGCAGTTGATTGAATTCAGAAGATAAGATTTATGGTTTACTAAATTTACAGAGTTAAGAAAAAAACTTGAAGGGGGAACTGTGAAAATCGAGGTGCTGTTATCCTAAAATGCTGGGCTTCTCTCCCGGAACAATTTAGTTGCCCCAAGAAAATAGCTCTAGCAATGTTTTCAGCATTTGGTTCAACATACACATGTGAAGCAATCTTTTCACACATGAAAAGTGTGTTGAATCCATACCGAGGCTGATTGACAACGGATCACTCGGAAGCCTGTGTACAACTAAAAGTAACATGTGCACTAATGTCAGGGATTGATAGAACTTTGGCTACTGTAATGAAATTTACACCAAATGTCAGCAACAACCATTGCAATCCACTCATGCAAAGAAATTAAACCATAGATGTCCATAATTTAAGTTGTGTGTAATAATGTAAAATGACACAGGGAAAAAGAATTGAACACGTTTCATGAAATTTATTTAATACTTTGTACAAAAGCCTTTGTTGGTAATGACAGTTTCAAGACGCCTCCTGCATGGAGAAAGTATTTTTGAACACAAATAGTCTTCAAATCTTGAAGGTTCCGTTGGCTTCTTCTATGAACTCTGATCTTTAGTTCTTTCCATAGATTTTCAATTGGATTCAAGTCAGGTGATTGGCTGGGCCATTTCTCCTCTAAACACGATGTGCATTA
The DNA here is from genome assembly GCF_038048845.1 of Mixophyes fleayi. Lineage (NCBI taxonomy): Eukaryota > Metazoa > Chordata > Amphibia > Anura > Limnodynastidae > Mixophyes > Mixophyes fleayi. The sequence goes on along the minus strand of NC_134407.1, from coordinate 112,365,113 downwards.
TAGCATCGAAAGAGTTTAATTTTGCTCTCATATGACACACTATATTCTCCCTGTATTTCACAGGCTTGTCCAAATGTTGTGCAGCAAACTTTAAACGAGCTTCAATATGTTTTTTCTTCACTAAAGTAGTCCTGCGTGGTGAGCATGCATATAGGCCATGGCGGTTAAGTGCATTACTTATTGTTTTCTTTGAAACAATTATACCTGCTAATTCCAGGGCTTCCTGAAGCTCTCCACAAGTGGTCATTGGTTCTTGGACAACTATTCTGATAATCTTTTTCACTCCTATGTCAGAAATCTTGCGAGGTGCACCTGGTCATGGCCGGTTTATGGTGAAATTATATTCTTTCCACTTCTGGATTATGGCCCCAACAGTGCTCACTGGAACATTCAGCAATTTAGAGATCCTTCTGTAACCAATGCCATCAGTATGTTTTGCAACAATAAGGTAGCGAAGGTCTTGAGAGCTCTTTGCTTTTACCCATCATGAGATGTTTCTTGTGTGACACCTTCATACTGAGACACCTTTTAATATGCCATTAGTTGTGGCTGAACCAGCTGGCAGGATTGCTTACCAATTACTGATAGATTTCAGCTGGTGTCTTGGGTTTCCATGCCTTTTTGCACCTCCCTTTGTTCATGTATTCAATACTTTTTCCCTGTGTCATTTCACATTATTACACAAAACTTAATTTATGGACATCTATGGTTTGATTTCCTTGCATGTGTGGACTGCAAGGGTTGTTGCTGACATTTGGTGTAAATGTTATAACAATAGCCCTATTAAATATATATTTACTGAGAAAATTGTTGAAAAAATGGGATCCCTAATGTCAATTGAATCTAGCGTTTTTAATTATGTTCGAAAAACGCGCGTTTTTGCCGTAACCCAAAACATGAGGCAGATAAAGTTATTTGGTTTGGATTTTTGCATTCGGGAGGAAGAGTTACCTTAGGGGTCTAAATTTTGTGTCGATTCCTTAATAAACACCCGCAATACTTCAAATAAACTGGATAAAGAAGCTGTGATTAGTAAAATATTTAATAAATTGAAAAATCAATATTTAATCAATTGTCAGACAGTCGAGATATTTGGCAGAAATAGTTGTTTCTCTTAACTAAAATTTTTTAATAAAATCTGAGATGGGTGGTGGACATTTCATGTTTTTTTGGGTGATCTGATGTGGAATGACCCTAGTAGGTTAATTGGCTGCTATCAAAATTGATCCTAGTCTGTCTGTGTGTGTGTCTGTGTTGGGGAATTTAAACTGTAGGCTCCAATGGGGCAGGGACTGATGTGAGTTCTCTGTACAGCGCTGCGGAATTAGTGGCGCTATATAAATAAATAATGATGATTGTGTGGGACTTGAACCACCACCCCTGAATACACCAAAGATCAGACAGCTGATTTTAGAGCTTCCTGCCTAACTGGATCCTGTGGAAGAAACACCTGGAAAGCGGTCCCGCTAAATCTAGAATGTACCCTCTGAAGACCATGCCTCTTACCAATGCATCAGTAGTGGAACAGACCCACTTGTCATGAAACTCTAACAAGTGAGCCCCCACCACCGCACTCAACTTCTGACAAAGTGGTGAGTCATGCAGACGGTTTGTCTTGTTTTTGAAAGGCCACTGGGAGAAAGGAACTCTTCCCTCCCGTGGCTTGGGCAATAAACCTGTCCAGAGATTGACCAAACAGCGAACTGTCAAACTCCAAGACTCCTTTGGATTCAGCATCCACCATCCAAGACTTAAGCAAAAGAGTTCATCTACCTGCTATGGCCAAGAAAGAAGTACGAGACAATCATTCCACAGCATCTAAGACTGCATCACTCAGGAATTCAGCAGCCTCCTTAATATGGTCTGCCAAGGGAACTAGGTCAGCCAGAGCTATTTGCGGCACGGGGGAGACCTTCACAATATTAGGCAGGTGGTTTTAATTTTGTGGCTGATCGGTATATATATTATTATTATTTTGGACAAGCAGAAATGGGCTGAATACTCAAGCTTTTGAATATCCCTCCCAAACAATGAGAATATGTGCTGTCAGCTCATTAAGCACATGGACAGGCAGCAGTAGAATTCACCGCCTATGAGATGTCCGTGTGCTCAGAAAGATCTGCTTTTAAAAATGGAAATATTCATTGGGGAGTGCTTTTTGATCTCTAGTATCACTAAAGTGGAATCATGTGCTACACACACTGTGGTGTAATGCCACAAGACTCTAGAACACTGTATCCTGTCCTCTGATATCTTTTGCAATGCTATATTTTTTCTTTTAGACAATAGGTTACTCTCTGATATTCTTGACACTTTCTGATTTCATGTACTGCATCTGGATCTGCGTCTTGTGCAACTCTACAATGCTTTGTTCTGTTACACAAAAATACTGGTCTAATAATATGATTAAACCAGAGGGGAAATCAGGATTTAATAAGATTTTTTTACTTCGTAAGATTAACAGACATACCTTGTACCACAGGGTACATTTTTCACTTCATCAGTTTGCAATGTTGTCTATAAAAAACAAACAAACAGCAGTCAGGTATATGCACCTTGATTTTGAACAAGGACCTTTCACTTTTGAGAAGTACGTAAACTTAATTTTATTTTAATTTAGACTTGTTTGCATACTATAAATGTAAATTATCCCAACCTCTGCCCCCACTCTTGCGTTTCACATCTCAACATTGATTCTGTTTTTACTATATCTTTAATATTATATTTTAACAGAGGCACACACAACAAGTTGTCTTTAATTATTCTTCAACATTATTCACATCCGGTCACAGTTATTCATTACACCATCTCTATCTCATTATAGCCTCTCTCTGTCCCAGAACTGTAGGGGGAGATCTAAATAAGAAATGTATTATCTAGTAACCTTGATTTCCTGATCTGATAGCAATACATCACATCACTGGCATGTAAAAAGGTAAACTAAGGAGTGTGGATCCAAATTTAAATTTGAACCTTGAAACAATTATTAACCATTTAACCAATGTATATTGCACCACCAACCACTATAGTATGCAATCTAACCTATGTTCCCAATAGTTCAATGTAACCCACCTCCCACTGGCAGTGGGAGTGTTATAGTCTTCCTATTACACTGTATTCAAAGACATTACCTAGCTACTAATATAATTTCACCTCATGCATTTTTCTGCAACAGACAGCAATATATTTATTCTGTAAGCAAAGTGTAGTAGCAATTTAAAGTCTCTCTTTCCAATTACATTTAAGTCTACCTACCATCATTAATAAACATTGTCAGAAAAAAAATATTTACTTTGTGAATCCTCAGAATTTTTCTCTATGAACACAATTCTCCAACAATAAGATGAGTGAATCCATTCTCCTGTTGTCATCAACCTATGGATATAGATTTCTTCTCTAGTACTATAAAATATGCTCCCTATACAGGTAGGTTTATGTTATGTAATCTCACAGTGTACTTTGTACAATATATAAAGCTACAAATTGATGAATAGTGATCACTTTAAGCTGTAAACACCAAATTACTTTTTTCTTTGTCATTATTCAGAAATTGGGTATGTACATATTAGGTAAAACACATTTTTTTACCTCTGGTATGCACCTGCAGTCTGATTACTCAGTGCTCTTCAACTGATCACTTAGAACATAAAAAGCTACATTTAAACATTGCCAGGATAGCTCGGCTGCATTTAAACACAAATATTAATACTTTTATACTAATAAATTACTTTATGTAAGTCAATGTCACACTACACATACTGCCACTTACCTGTACCGATCGAAAGGATGTGATGAAAGGGAACATGATATGGTACCCAGGTCCACTAGGAATACTTAGTAATGCTCCTCCTCTAAGAAACAAAATAAACAGGAAGTCCAGTATTATCTGAGGCAAAATGGGCAGAGGTGATGGGGAAAGCAAGGGACACACGTAACTAGTTTAAAAATAACTTTAAAAATATAAAACAAACCATAAATATATACATAAAGAAAATAAAAGAAAACAAAAAATGTAACAGGCAAACTAGATGTTACAGTCGATTTTCTACTTCTGTTCTGGGTCATTCCACATCAGATCACCCAAAAAGAATGAAATGTCCAACATCCATGTCAGATTTTTTTGATTTTTTTTTAGTCTGATAATTAGTTGAATAAATATTGATTTTCCAATTTATTAAATAATTTACTAATCGCGGCTTCTTTATCCAGTTATTTGAAGTATCACGGGTGGTTATTAAGGAATCACCACAAAATTTGGACCCCTAAGGTAACTCTTCCTCCCAAATCCAAAAATGCAAACCAAATACTTTATCTGCCTCATGCTTTGCATTACGGTAAAAACGTTGTGACGTCACAAACCCGGAAAAATTGTCCGATAGCGACTGACTAGCCGCGACTCTCTGTAATTTATGTGATTTATTTATTGAGCCATACAGCTACCATAATAACCATTGGGGGATATTATTTAGCTTAAAACATTGGAGACTTGTGGAAGAATTAATCTTTAGTAGATTGCTGACTTATGAGTATACGGCAGGATACCATAGATATGAGTGGGAGGTCCACATAAACAGGCTACTACATTAAATCGATATAAAGCTGTAGTTTTCAATAAAATAAGAGTGATTTTTATAAGGACTTGAAATGTGACACTCTTGAATAACATTGATGTGGCAGTATGAAATAAGTTAACTGATTTTCAATCATGGCAGAAATAAGAGCCATTGGGCAGCATCTATATACCAATTAATACTATCAAGTGACCAATGAGATATACGAGGGTTCTTTACTAGGTGACATTGAATGTACCAATGGGTACTTATTCCTAATATGTCTATATGATTGGATATTATTAATCATATAAGGCTCTATATTTTTAGTCTAACATTTAAACCAGTCCTTTAGAGAAACTTACTAACCCTATATGTGAATACCTGTTATGAAGAAAGGTTTGCCATTAAATATCTTCTGTCCAATAGGATTTATAAATGATATATTAAAATTAAATCTATTTTTCATTATCCACTGCCCATGTCTCTTGTGTCAGAATAATGATATACGCCCCTTGGTGACAATTGTTTTTTGGCTCCATCACTTTACGAGAGTTAAATAATAGTGCGAATTTGATAAGGTATATATATTTTGAAATACAACATCACACATCTATCGGCACATACTTCCCTAGGTCTTATCCTTTTTAATATTTCTTTCTATAACTCATCTCTTTATGGTTTTAAAATATCTCGCCTATTTGTGATTTTTGTAATAAGGGCTTATTTTGCCCTATAAATATTTACTATTATGATTATTTAGTTGGGAATACTATAAAATTTTCCCTTTATCTAGTGAACTGGAGTGCCTTCTATACATATACTGAGACCATACTTTGGTATGTTTCTGTAAGAAAATCAATATTTAATCAACTAATTGTCAGCCAGTCAAGATATTTGGCAGAAATAGTTTTTTTGACATCCTCTCTTAACTAAAAATTTTCGTAGAAATCTGAGATGGATGGTGGACAACCCTGATTGAACGGACATGGAATGACCCTTATAATGTTTCCTCAGAGCAGTAATACTGTAAATTCATGCCTGAAAACTGAGGACATTATCACAAAGTATCCAAGTTCATTTATTTTATGTGTATTAATTACCTATAATACACAGCCAGGTGACCTTCTTCCACCTTATGTATGGATGCATGCAAGATTAGGACAACTAGGATAGTCACCACTCCTACCACTGCTCCCAACTGTGCCATAGTAATTCTGAAAAGAACAGAATACAGTCTTCTGAATTAAGGTACATAATAGAAGAGCAATGTTGTGCCTTTATGTTTGAAATAATTTATAGGAAAGTTCTTTAATGTTTAACGCCTATATAAAACCATGCCCTAGTATCCTTAGCAGTGAAAATAAAAAGTATAATATACATTAATATATCAGTTAATAAAAAGCAACAAGTTACATGTACAAACCCTAATTTCTTATAATGGGACTATTTTCCTTACATCCATGTGTCATATTTTGCAGAGTTCTATTTACCATATGGTCAGCGCAGCATAAAGTGCACTGGACATAGCAGAAGTGTTTACATTTTAAAGATAATTAAAAATAAAGTAACAGTGGTTTCTAACTACTAACTTACAGGGGTCATCACACACAAAAAATATTTTTAAAAAAATGGTTAAACAACCAATTAATTTAATTCTGGACCATTTGATATGGATTGATCCCTTGCGTCTCCTTACCCTTTTAGAAACCTCATAAGGACCAACATGCTGCCCTTTAGCTAAAACATGTGGAAACAAATTGGACAGTCTAAAGTAGCACAGTGAACTGATCAAATTACCTTTAACGATTATTATAAGTGCTAATCCCAGAATAAACTGGTTAAGACTGACTTGCCATGTATACAGGAAAGTTTATCATGGAAGCTGTAAAACAGGATGATGCAACCAGGGGCGGGCGGGCATCGGTCCCCCGGGCCGCTCAGTCTAACCACTATTAGGGCCGGCCGGCGAGCCCCCCTCCCGGATGCAATATTATGTCATTATTACCGGCGGCTGCATCACATGACACGCGATGTGGCCGCGTCAGCGCACAGGCCGGCGCATCACATTACATGTCATTGATGATGCGGCCGCATAGTAGCACAAGGGCCATCGCAGGCTTTGCATTTGTACTACTATTCTACCTGGCTATAATGTATGCAAAATTGACTAGTATTTTGCCAGAGCAGTTTGAAAGTAAAGCACACTGTTGATCTTTGTTAACATAACTGCTGAGGTGGTTTATAATAGGAATGCTTAAAAATCAGTAGCACCATTTTCAAAATTCCTAAAACGGAATAATTGCCCTCAGAAGTTCCTTATTAAATAATGAATCTGTAATAATGAACAAGCCACTTAAGAGCAGGACTGCACTTAACCATTCATTCCATAAAAAGTATGAGGTTATTTAGGAGCGCAGTTTTAAATGTTTTATATTTTCAGAAGCTATTTTGCTCATGTCTGGAACAGCAAGTGTACACAGATAAGGCACATTTAAGACTTGCCTACTTTATTGAGATTCCCAATGACACATAGGTGGAAAGGACATTTGTGTTAGCAATATAAATGCAAGTCAAATATTGATCTAAATCCAGAAGCTAGGCTTTCTTTTTAACTAGCCTACAAATCACATATGAAGGACTCGATTAACTGAACAGGGGTATACGGCTATTGATTGCCATTATTATCATTTACGCCAGCACATTCCTTAGCGCTTCAAAATTGGGGACAAACACAGGAATAAACAAAAATGGATAAAACAGAGGTAAGATGGACCTGCTAGCAAGCTTACAATATATGGGCCAATGTAAGTCGGATACATGAGGTTAAATCTAGATATTGCAATGTAAAGAAACTGGCATGGTGTAATGAACCAGTGTTACAACCCCTTAATCTAATCCATACCCGGACTGCACTTTTAGCCATGTTATCAGCAAGTATCAGTGATGGAACTATAACATCTCCTTGGAAAAGTACTTCAGGGGTTAAATTCCACCTCCACAGGGAACACTCAGGAGTTGAATGAATTAAGCTACCATTGTTACTTCTGTTTGCTCCTTATTGCCCACTAGTGAGCTCTACAGACAGCCAGGAGCCGGACACAGCAGGGGTTACCTGAGGGAGGACACCTGGGGAGGTAAGGGAGGGGGCTGGATAGTGTAAGAAGCCCACCAATCAAGACCTCTTGCAACTTCACTGGGCAGGCAGTTCCCAAGGTGGGATTAAGAGGTGATAAAAGAAGTCACCCTGGCAGCTAAACACGAATGTGACTGACTTTGGCCAAGAGGTGATGCTCTGCCAGAGATATGCGCTGTGGAACCTATCCCACTGGATGAACTGATTTCCTCACTTGCTGGACCTGCTATTGTTAAGGGGGCCATGCTATATTTAATACTATTCTGCAGAATAAATCATCCTTCTATTATTCCTCTAATACCGTGTCTGAGTGATTTGGGAACTCAGTGACAAGCTAGGAATTGGAAAGGCACGGCAGAATGAAGGCAGCAGCACAAACATACGGAAACACCAAGAAAGGAATCCTGCAGGAACTTTATCAGTCAAGAAAAATTGAGATCAGCTCAACAGATACCAAGGGGTCCCTAATCGAAAAATTGGCTCAGTGGGACTTAGAAAAGCTTTGTGAAGAGGAGAACGCAGTTCAGGACCCATCAGGGGAACCCAGTAATGGAATCAGGGGGGTGACAACCCATACATCCGACCTTAGGAGGTGCTACACTTGCCAACAACCGGGGCACTAGAAATTGCCCACGGGGTGGAAGACCGTTCTCTGGATTGAGACCAGCTGTGCCCTGAGTTTCAGTGTGCCAAGAAACATCAATTGAGGATTGGGAGGGGTACTACAATCCTGATGCGCCAGAGGTGGAGGAAGTAGTATATCAGGTGGAGGTGGTAGCGGCAATCGGGAAGGCTACCCCTGCAAATATGAAGGTACACCTGCAGCCTGTAAAAGTATATGGCCAGGAACTGCAGGGACTTCTAATAGGCCCAGTTTAGTCCCACCTAATCAATGGCTAAGGAACAGGAAAATCAAAATTTCGATGGCGGGAGGCCAGATTAGTTATCCCAATGGCCAGGGTTAATTTGGATTTGGGCCAGTGTTCGGGGGAGGTGAATGTGGTACTTTTGAATGGATTACCTACCCACGTTATTCTGGCGAATGATCTGGGGGTGGATGGGCCAGTTACTTTGTGGGGGCTATCACATGGAGTCGAGCATGTGCTTTGGAGATAGCTCCCAAGGACCCACCCATACCAGCACCAGAATTCCCTGTTGGATCAGCTGTCACACAACCTGAACCGCTGTCGGTGAGTAACACTGTACCAGACTTACCTGACATTGATATGAATCTGGGGGAGGTAGATAGGAATGCATTTAGGGAAGCCCAATGGACTGACCCATCTTTAGATGGTCTCTGCAGTGCAGCAGACAGGACAGATTGGGGACTTCAGGAGGATAGGATCATGTGGGAAGAAGGAAGGTTGTACCGGGTGTCCGCCAAGGCTGATCCTCTAGAGCCAGGAGTGGTTAGGAAACAGCCGATTGTTTCCCAGCAGTACCATCGCCGGTTACTAGCATTAGCCCATGACATCCCCCTAGCTGGTCATTTAGGAGTTTGTAAAACCCGTGCCCGATTGCTACGACATTTCTTCTGGCCTGGAGTTAACCAGGAGGTCAAACACTATAAGATCCTCATGCGATGTATGCAAACGCCTCGGGGAACCCCCTCGTCGGGTCTACCCTCACCGGGTCCCCCTACAGTCCATGCCCATCATAGGTGAGCCATTTAGGATGGTAGCCATGGACATTGTGGGACCTTTTAAGAAACCAAGCCGAACAGGGAAGAAGTACATCCTGACCGCAGTCGACTACGCCCCTATATATCCCGAGGCAGTGGCACTAGCATCCATAGAAGCTGAACATATTGCCCGGGCTATCGTGGATATCTTTAACCGTGTAGGATTCCTTTAAGAAGTAGTCACCGCCCAGGGGACGCAATTTCAATGGGACTTGCTGCAGACGATATGGGACAAATTTGGAGTTCACCCATTCCGCACAACCCCCTCCATCCCCAGACCAACGGTCTTTGCAAAAGATTTAATGGGACCCTTAAGCAGTTGCTGCTGGCATATGCCGAGTCGGAGGGAGACTGGGAGAAGTCATTGCAGCAGCTATTATTCGCGTACCGTGAAGTGCCGCAGGGTTCTACCGGGTTCTCTCCTTTTAAGTTATTATATGCTCGAACGGTTAAGGGGACCTCTTGACCTAGTCCGGAAAAGCTGGGAAGGGTCATTCCAGTCTTGGAATGTGGCACAAATGAGGGATAGACTGCACAGGTTGATGCAGCTCGCTCATGACCATACTTTGGGGGTGCAGGAACGGCAGTGCCATTATTACAACCAGGGGGCTCGAGAAAGAGTTAGACGTTGGACAGAAAGTGATAATGCTAGTACCTGCCAGAAGCATAGGTTACAGGCGACCTGGGCAGGGCCCTATACTCTAGTGGACAGACGGGTAGATTACGTTATTGTACTAGATCAAAACGGGAAGCGGGTGGGTACCTATCACATTAATAGAATAAATGAGTACGTCACCAGGGAAATAGGGGCCGTGGCAATCTGCTGCCCACCTATGGATGACCAAGAGACTTACCCCATACCGGACATTCTCACAGCAACCAAAAATGACCTAGAGGTTGAGGCGGTGCCCATAGGCCAGCAGTTAAAAGGAGCTCAGACTCAGGAGATGAAGGGAGTATTGGAGGTAGCGCGGCCTCAGTTCATCAAGAGGCCTGGGCGCATTCAGGTAGTGGCCCATCATGTCAACACCGGGGAGGCTCGGCCTATTCGACAACCCGCATATCGAGTGAGTCCCAAGGTTCTTGACATGATCAAAAAAGAGGTTGATGAAATGCTGGCACTGGGGGGGTCACTATACCATCCAATAGTCCCTGGGCGGGCAGTGTGGTGTTAGTGCCCAAGAAAGAACAGAGTACACGCTTCTGCGTGGATTATAGGAAACTGAACGAAGTGATGGTGATAGACGCCCTGTTAGACAGGCTGGGGGCGGCTCGCTATGTGTCCACGCTGGACCGTAGTAAGGGGTTCTAGCAGTTACCCCTTACCAGAGAGGCACAGGAGCAGTCTGCATTCACCACACCGTTTGCTGCCATGCCCTTCAGAATGAAGAATGCCTCGGCCACCTTTCAGCGTACAGTAGACCGTTTGCTGACAGGGTGTGAGGAGTTTGCCCAGGCATACCTGGACGATGTGGCCCAAGTATTAGCCCGGATTAGCCAGGCAGGGTTGACGATCAAACCAGACAAATGCCAGATGGGGATGGAGGAGGTGTTGTACCTCGGGCACAGGGTTGGTGGTGGAAATATTCATCCGGAACCGGCAAAATTTGATGCCATCCTTAATTGGCCTCACCCCACCAACCAAAAACAGGCACTAGCCTTCCTTGGGACAGCGGGGTACTATCGCAAGTTCATGCCCCAGTACAGCACCATTGCCAAGCCGCTGACTGATATGACGACCAAAAAGTACTCCCAACAAATTAACAGAACCCCTGATTGTGCAAGAGACAATAACTTTTCCATCTCTCATAAAAAGGGTAAAGATCACAGGAACGCCGATGGCTAGTCCCGTCAGCAGGAACCAGACTTCAAACCTCGTCGCGTCGCTGGAGCTGTCCAGCCAGCCTCTCTCACCACGGGGTACACAGACTAAAAAGTGGGGGGAGTAATGTAAAGAAACGTATATGGTGTAATGAACCAGTGTTACAACCCCTTAATCTAATCCATACCCGGACTGCACTTTTTAGCCATGTTATCATCAGGAAGTATTAGTGATGGAATTATAACATCTCCTTGAAAAAGTACTTCAGGGGTTAAATTCCACCTCCACAGGGAACACTCAGGAGTTGAGTGAATTAAGCTATCATTGTTATTTCTGTTTGCTCCCTATTGTCCACTAGTGAGCTCTACAGACAGCCAGGATCCGGTCCCAGCAGGGGTCAACTGAGGGAGGACACCTAGGGAAATAAGGGAGGGGGCTGGATAGTGTGAGAAGCCCAACAATAGAGACCTTTTCAAACTCCCATGGGCAGGCAGTTCCCAAGGTGGAATTAAGAGGTGATAAAAGAGGCTACCCCTGGGAGCTAAACACAAATGTGACTAACTTTGGCCAAGAGATGATGCTCTGCCAGAGATGTGCTGTGGAACCAATCTCACTGAATTTATCTGAACGGATTTCCTCACTTGTTGGACCTGCTATTGTTAACGGGGCCATACTGTACCTATCCCACTGGATTTATTTGAAGTCATTTGCTTACTTGTTGGACCTGCTATTGTTAAGGGGGCTGTGCTGTACCTATCCCACTGGATTTATTTGAACTCATTTGCTCACTTGTTGGACCTGCTATTGTTAAGGGGGCTGTACTGTATTTAATCCTGTTCTGCAGAATAAATCATCCTTCTATTTTTCCTCTAATACAGTGTCTGAGTGACTTGGGAACCACGTATCTTCATGTGCATATTGGTCCATCCAGATTGGAAAGGTAAAAAGTGATTTGTATGCTATGCGATCCAGTCACACAGCAATGTTGGTCTGGAGTCAGAGGGTTGTTGACTTGTGTAAAGGGTGGTACTAGGGTAACCTAGTGAGGTTAAGAGGGTGGTTGAAAAATATTATAAGCTTGCCTGAAGAGGTAGGTTTTCAGAGAACGCTTGAAGGTTTGTAGATCAGAGAAAAGTCTTATTGTATGATGATCAACAGCAGGATATGCATATGGTCATTTATTGGTACAGAGTAAACTGTTTTATTTCAAGCACATATCAATACCTGCAGGATGCAATTTTTTCTTAACCTATTGATATGGACCTACCGATCAGTAATAGCTAGTGGGCAAAATGGAATTTAGAGATGACAGTGAAGGCAACACACACCTAGATAGGTCATCTCCCATGGCTTGATATTTTAGAACAAATTATGGACTTAAACACCAGATATGAATAGATTACTGAAAAAAACATGCCTCTAGGGCTGCACAAATTCCAGGAGCAAGGAAGCTAATATGTTCCCAAAAAATTACTGAAGTCTAACTTTTGGAGAGTCATTTCTCTTGTGGTCAATGGATGCACATGATCCTTGGCCATATAAAATGTCCGACTGGCTCCAAAATTCTGAAAATCTATTTTCTTTAGGACAAAACTCCCTACAATGCAAAAAGCTATTTAGTAAGAAGCAGAACAAGAAGACGGTAGTATTTATATTGTTTGCAGCTGGTAGATCATAATCTATGACAAGTAGACAGTGAAGGATTAGTCATTACACCTTTTCAAATCTGAAGAAGCTGTGTTGAGCAAAAGCTGAGCAGTAATGCTATAGCACAGTATGCGTACTCAGATCGTTAAGTATCGACTATGGAAATTCAGTTCTGGACAATCTATAGAATTCACCCTGCAACCAACGGTTGCTGTAAAGGGATTGAAAGTGGCAAGCTAAGCATGGCATTTAGAAATAATAAGAATATTCACTTAAGAAACACAAATACATCGAGAGAAATCGCATGTACAGAACATATTAGTTGTCAACAGCGGGGACTTTTATTGCACCCACCAAATAAGAGATCCCTCCGCTGAACACCGATGGCCCCTCTCTGTAACTCCCCCTAGGGTGTACTTGCATCACTGATACCCCTAATCTCCCCATCACTGGTGTTACACACAAAGCTTTTCCATAATACTCTTTAGCGCTCACGTTACTCACTCAGAAACTCTCCGGGTTTCACTCAAAATGCGTTCCGTCACTCCCGTTATGGTAGCGGCTAAATCCCCTTCGACATAGGTACCCTGGCACGTCAATATGACGTCACCGGGTCATGTGATCGCAGCGGTCACATGCTACAAAGTGTTAGGCGGGCTGCTAAAAAGCCATGTTATCCGTGCAGGAGCGCCATCCGTTCTTTTGGATCTTGGCTGCATTCGTGTACAAAAAGGTAAGTAGAAGGGGTGCTAGTGTGTGTGAGTGTGTGGTGGATGCAGGGCACAGGGGGCATGTGTGGTGGGAAGCAGGGCTGGCACAGGGGGCATGTGTGGTGGATGCAGGGCTGGCACAGGGGGCATGTGTGGTGGATGCAGGGCTGGCACAGGGGGCATGTTTGGTGGGAAGCAGGGCTGGCACAGGGGGCATGTGTGGTGGGAAGCAGGGCTGGCACAGGGGGCATGTGTGGTGGATGCAGGGCTGGCACAGGGGGCTTGTGTGGTGAATGCGGGGCTGGCACAGGGGGCATGTGTGGTGAATGCGGGGCTGGCACAGGGGGCATGTGTGGTGAATGCAGGGCTGGCACAGGGGGCATGTGTGGTGAATGCAGGGCTGGCACAGGGGGCATGTGTGGTGAATGCAGGGCTGGCACAGGGGGCATGTGTGGTGGATGCATGGCTGGCACAGGGGGCATGTGTGGTGGATGCAGGGCTGGCACAGGGGGCATGTGTGGTGGATGCAGGGCTGGCACAGGGGGCATGTGTGGTGGATGCAGGGCTGGCACAGGGGGCATGTGTGGTGGATGCAGGGCTGGCACAGTGGGCATGTGTGGTGGATGCAGGGCACAGGGGGCATGTGTGGTGGATGCAGGGCTGGCACAGGGGGCATGTGTGGTGGATGCAGGGCTGGCACAGGGGGCATGTGTGGTGGATACAGGGCTGGCACAGGGGTCATGTGTGGTGGATGCAGGGCTGGCACAGGGGGCATGTGTGTTGGATGCAGGGCTGGCACAGGGGGCATGTGTGTTGGATGCAGGGCTGGCACAGGGGGCATGTGTGTTGGATGCAGGGCTGGTACAGGGGGCATGTGTGTTGGATGCAGGGCTGGCACAGGGGGCATGTGTGGTGGATGCAGGGCTGGCACAGGGGGCATGTGTGGTGGATGCAGGGCTGGCACAGGGGGCATGTGTGGTGGATGCAGGGCTGGCACAGGGGGCATGTGTGGTGGATGCAGGGCTGGCACAGGGGGCATGTGTGGTGGATGCAGGGCTGGCACAGGGGGCATGTGTGGTGGATGCAGGGCTGGCACAGGGGGCATGTGTGGTGGATGCAGGGCTGGCACAGGGGGCATGTGTGGTGGATGCAGGGCTGGCACAGGGGGCATGTGTGGTGGATGCAGGGCTGGCACAGGGGGCATGTGTGGTGGATGCAGGGCTGGCACAGGGGGCATGGGTGGTGGATGCAGGGCTGGCACAGGGGGCATGTGTGGTGGATGCAGGGCTGACACAGGGGGCATGTGTGGTGGATGCAGGGCTGGCACAGGGGGCATGTGTGGTGGATGCAGGGCTGGCACAGGGGGCATGTGTGGTGGATGCAGGGCTGGCACAGGGGGCATGTGTGGTGGATGCAGGGCTGGCACAGGGGGCATGTGTGGTGGATGCAGGGCTGGCACAGGGGGCATGTGTGGTGGATGCAGGGCTGGCACAGGGGGCATGTGTGGTGGATGCAGGGCACAGGGGGCATGTGTGGTAGATGCAGGGCACAGGGGGCATTGGTACATGCAGAGTGAAAATGTCACGATATGGAAATGCAGCCATGTATACTAATACTAACATAAAGTATAATAATATTACTTGCAACATTGACGTCATACCCGGAAGTGGAGCCAGCGAGCAGTGGTGCCGCTAGCGCTCTGATAATACTGACTGAGTGGTTATTGTTTTAGAACTCACTAAACGCTTGATACATATTTAGCTAGGGAATCAATGGCATGTGTTATAGCAGTTTAGTGCACCTACATTTATGGTACTATACATGTCCATTCTATCAATGCTGTTACTAGTCATGGACTTCTAATATAAACATTATAGCACATACTGATCTGGGATATTCTTTTACCTATGCTTCTGTTGCCAATCTCCATTAATAATTATCACCTATTATGGGGCTGACATTTTAGGATATCCTTAGCAAGAGCGCTTTATACATATCTTAGCCAGGTAATCTATGGCATTTGCAACAGTCATTTGGGGTGCCTATACCAGATTATTACATACGATTAACCCTGTCCTACTATCAGATATGGACATCTAGAGAAACAGTATGGCACATAATTGTTTGGGGTATTATTTTATCCAAACTATTCTGTTTTGGTGATCTTGACCAATAAATATCACTATATTGGCACTCTGATTTATTAATATTTGCATCGATCCCCATCAATTTATACTTGCTATATATGCTCCTAGTTATGTGATTCAATTCAACATCACATATACCAAAATTAGTTCCCTCACCTGCCCATAAATATAGTATCTACTTGTGGCCTCTTAGGTGACCACTGTTTTGGTAATTGATCGTCTTATTGTATTATCATACTACCTGGCTCCACTATCCTTAATTTTAATACACTTTGCTCTATTTTCTTTTCACCATATTCTATATCTTTCTTTTTAATATTTCACTTTTTTACCAATGAGGTTATATACCATCATCCAGATGGATATGATTTCTATTACTAATAAAGGCTTTTGCCCGTAACTATTTAGTGGTAATTATTAAGTTACCCTTTCAATGTGGATAGGAGTGCTTCCAAATCCTTTCTTTTTCTGATCCCTTTTCAGATTTTAATGCTTGAAAGTACATGTGGGCACAAAGAACACAGGCAATTAATTTCTATACTTAAAATGGCCAAAGGTTGAATGCTTTTTCTTTTATATTTGAAACAGAAAGAAGACAGGCATTATGGGTTCCTGCAATGACTTGCTTTGCAACACTTCTAAGCAATGAAATGAAACCAGCATGCATGAGTTTAGAAATTTTAGTTTACAAAGGAGTTGGTAGTTTCAGTTTATTTTAATGATTCATTTGCTTACTGTAATTGTGTTCCCCCAAAAAATTTTTTAGAATGTTTTAGAGATACTCATTTAACTGTAACTCTCTGCTGCTTTGGACAGTGATTCACCCCCTATTCTCCTACACATCATTCAATTAATTGTCCATCTAGACACAGGTTTCTTCTGGGTCACTTGCTACCTCTCTAACTGCTCCTGTACTATAGTCACCTCTGCCCTTCCAATATTACTCTCTATTGAGGTCTCACCAGGCTTATTTTGTTTACAAATGTTATACTTTAATATTGAACACCAGGGGGTAAATGTATCAAGCTGAGAGTTTTCAGGCGAGTTTGAAGAGTGGAGATGTTGCCTATAGCAACCAATCAGATTCTAGCTTTCATTTTGTAGAATGCACTAAATAAATGATAGCTAGAATCTGATTGGTTTTTCAAACTCGCCGGAAAACTCTCAGCTTGATACATTTACCCCCAGATGTTGCAATGTTTTGGAGGATGTGCCCATCGTGAAGGCAGTGGATGAATGTAAGTATCTATAGTGTTTTGCATTAATAACATGTAATTGTAAAGTGTGTGTGCTGCATACAATATTGATGTTTGAAACCATTAGATTTGTGGGTCTGCATAAGCCACATTAGTCAAGTTGCTATTTTAGTTGCTGATGGTTTCTGAGGTACTTTCCAGACAAAATCAACACAATCCACACTCTAAAACCAAGATATAGCTAAAACCCACAAGCCACTGTTACAGAGAATACTGTGGTTAACCTTACAAGACACTTTCAGGTTACAATACAGTGGCCACCTTCATGTGCACAAAGGTATAACCTAAGTACATTAATTAAAGTTCAATGTGAGCTAATATTTCCGTAGTAATTGTTTGTTTTACAATCAACAGGCCAAGCTGGGCTGGCTTGTGGAGTTATGCATTTGGTGTCTCACTACATGTTGAAGTATTTGTCCAATGCTCCAAGCCTGCTTATGTATTTCTTCACTTTGCCCAGATTGTCAGCTCTTTATCCAAGGAACTTTGGCACACAGACCACTGACTTATTTTCTATGTATTGTGCAGCAACTATTGAATCATGTCTGTAAACAATAAATCAGAACCTGCAATAGTGTCAGCAAACAGTCAGAAAAAGCCTGCACTTTGTCTCTTACACTCACTAATATAGTATTAGCTATACTGACCCAGGTGAATCATGGGCATTATTGTGTGGTCTGCTTGGATAGGGTGCACATTGTTGTTTAAATTTCTGTTTCTAGGATCCATCTCGGTACCCCAGGGACTAGCTGTGGCAGGAGTGTAGTGGAAACTGGGGGGCCGGATGAATGTCTTGCTCATACAGCTTGCTTGAGTCCTGTATACAAGATGTTAGGAGAAAAAACCATACAGAAGACAACCGCTGGAATAAGTACACAAGCAGGTGCAAAGAAGGTGAATCCACATGAGGAATAACTAACCAAGGTATTTATTTCAGCAGATAGAATTAAGCTGAATTCACACGAATGGTTAATGGTTTGTATTTCATGTAGCAGCAACAGATGAAGTTCAATTTACACGAATGGTTAAAGGTTTGCAGTTCATATACTTGAACTCACTGAGAGAAGTCCATAACACAGCAGTAGGTTGAGGCTGCATTCACTCAGAGGTAATAGAGGATTGAAGCAGCAATGCTGATGAAGCTGATGAATACACATGAAGGGTAGAGCTCTGTATACAAAAGGCAGGTTGGAGCAGAAAAACAACAGCAACTGTAAATCGGGAACCAGGAAAGTGTTGCACTGGCAATTTGCTGAGTGTAGGAGGAGACTCGTATAGTCTGCAGAGGAAGCCAGTTGGTGGATGAGATCAGGTGTTTCAGCATTATGTTTAACAAGTGTCTAACCCAAGATGGCAGTCTCCAGAACTACAGACAAAAGTTACGCTTGTACCAGGACAGAATGCTGCATACGACCAGGAGGGAGATGCACGGTGAAATGGTACCGCCGAGTGGTGTTAACAGGGCTAAGACCCCAATTCGTGACATCCTGAATATATAGTGTGAATGTGTTCCCAGGATGACCTGACCCATGTATTTTAAAAAGCAGTATGTAACTAAACTCAGTCTTATTGGATATTAATGCCATAAGAATAAATGCATTTTCAATTACATTAACATTGTGATTTGTCCCTGAAAGATCAAAGCATTACACTAAAGCCAGATTATTGATGGTAGTATCTGCAATTAGCATCTGAAACTGCGTGTGTAATTAATAGTTTGGGCAACATTCTACTATTGTAAGACCAATTGGGGCTTTCACATATGTTTATCCTAGCAAAGTGTTTACCATAATAGCACTATAATACACCCATTTCATTCTCCTCACACAGCATACTGGGCACCCTCCAGAATGTATACAGGAGGGTGGCCAGTAATCCAGCAGTGCCTGATTCAATAAAGTCAGCAAAAGTAAGTAAGGCAAAATAATGTTGTATTAGAGGGGGAGGTCAATTTAAAATGTGATTGTAAATTTAGAGTTGAGGTAGGGCATGTCCTAGATCAACTTTAAATTTCAGTGTACAAAAAAGCACTCAAGTATTTGTATGCTACATGAAAAAGCAGCCAGTATTTTCCTTACCTCCAATATAATAAACAAATTTGCACCCCTTGTATTGCAACATGGTTTTGTCCTAAACGTACTCAATTTTTTGGTTTACTTACCTTATTGTATCAGGCCCGCAGTTATTACTGACCACTGCCACACATTCCCTAGGGAAATGAATGCACCCCTGCCCCCAACATAGGGGGTTTCAAGCATGTGCAATTATTAATATTTCCCATCACTAAGTACTGTTTTTGGAACCTAAATAGCACTAGTACAACTAGGTGAAGAATATGCCATGGCTGCAGACCCATGCTGTGACCTAGAGGGAATGATTAGTAAAGGAAAGAAGGACCAAGCTGCAAATGTGAAAATGTAAACAACCATGTCACAAAGCAATGGTGAATATAATAAAGTATTGGATGTAAAAATGTTATTCCAAAATTTGAAAAAAAGACGCAGCAAAAAAGAAAAAAAAAGAAAAAAAAAGGTACAGTTATATTAGGACCAGGCCTAACACTACTCCAAATCTTCCCTGGATTAGCTTAGTTTTTAATAAAAAAACAAACAGCTACAAGTCAATTTCCATATCCAAACATGCTTTTGTTTAGAAATTACATAATGTGTTTCATACAAAAAGCATGTAATGCTTAATGCATTTGCAGATGACATAGTTATTTTAAAGTGCGCTACAATGCAACATGTTTGGCCTAAACTGCCTAATCAATCATTTACTCCATTAATTTTCTGCATAAGGACACCCTAAATAACCTGTACATATAACACAGACCACAGGACAATAAAACTTTTGCTTGTTCTACATTAAAAGATACACACCTTTTTAGGGACTCCACAATAATGAACAGACAGCTCAAAATGTTTTTACATTTTTTAGAAATGCCACAATTAGGCATCCATGCTTATCACTTTACAAAGTGTGTATGCTGACGTTACACACTTGTCCCTGTGCATCAAACACGACTTATGTTTTGAATGTAACTCGGTTTTTGCTTGGTTTAACATTTTGGGGGGGATGGGAGGGGTGCTTGTGTATGTGTTTGTTTACACTCAGCAGCAACTTGTCAACAATCATCAGCTGTCTCATTGGTATAGTAAATAGTAATGTTGTGGTTTGTCTAATTTATTGTTTAAAGTTATGTTGAATCAGTGTACTAATTTTACTGTGTACTCATTAATGTCCACACCCCCCTTTTCTAGGATACTATGGTTGAATGACAGGCAGACATTTTACACACAGGTGTAGAAAAGATCCGAAGTGACATGAGCTTGCCCATACGTGCTCAGAGAACCAATTACAGACAAGTGTACTGGTTTGAATATGGAAAAGATGAAGGTGGCCACTTTTTCAAGATGGGAGTTCAGAGTACTGACCGAGGATATGGATAGAATGCCCTCGGGTCAGTATGTGAGCAACGAGCTCAAATTGCGTGCGTAACAGAGGGTGCATCGCACATCAGGATGTGGTTTCACTGCTGGCATTCGGTTGTCCAGCTCTAATGTAGGTGGAGCGACCTTTGCCGGCGCCAACCCCAGCTTTTAGATGAGCTCAGGGAGGAGATCATAACATTGTTGTGTGTGTGTGTATGTTAGGGAATTTAGACTGTAAGCTCCAATGGGGCAGGGACTGATGTGAATGAGTTCTCTGTACAGCGCTGCGGAATCAGTGGCGCTATATAAATAAATGGTGATGATGATGATGTGAGTTCTCTATTATTTTTATAATATACTGTGATAGTGTAATAGTTGCTTTATTTGTAAGAATAGTTTCACAGTTTAGTTTTTGCAACGGAGGTGGCCTATCCCAAATATGAATGTGTATCCATATTTGAAATGTTAAATCCCTAGCTAATACCACATACTTAGACCCCAGGGGCCTGATTTTATGATGCTACATTTACTTTCCTTAATCATTGAGGCTCAAACTCCAGACCAATAAGTCATGTTTGGGATTCAAACTCATTAGCCTAGTGCAGGAGGCAGAAATACTACCCACTAAGGCAACTTGCTGACATTACTTTACAGACATTTATAGCATTACAGTGGCAGATGTGTTCTATTGCAAAGAGAGTGGAACGCCATCTTTGGTGACAATGCTCACAGTTGTCCAGAGGTGATTTTCACAGGTTATAAGGCCTTACCCAATTACCTCCTGTAAAATGTCTTCCTAATCTGACACTAATAAGATGTTGTACATAAACAGAAAAAAGAAACAAGTCGGTTGTAGAGATATGACGCACTGGTCAACATGCTGACAGTATGGACTGCACAAAGATCAGTGGGCACTGTATTTTACCCTTGGTTTGCGAGGGAAAGCATTAGAGGCCTTTGCAGATCTTCCACCTGAGATGTACAGAGATTATGAAGCAATCAAAAGTGTCTAGTTACAGCATTTTAACATTACGCCGGAGGTACACAGACAGAAATTCCGAAATATAAAACGCAGTGCCTCTGACACTTATTCAGGATTTGTGGTCCAACTGTCTCCTTCCATCAGACAGTGGATTGGAGGGTTAAAGATTACCACCTTTGATGATCTGAAAGATGAGATGATCCAGGAGCAGTTTCTTACTTTGTGCCCAGTTGATGTGAAGGAATGGGTAGTGGGTTGGGACCCTGAATCATATGTGGAAGCAGCTAAACTGGCTGACAAATATACTACCACCCGGACACCTGCAGCTAAAAGAGGGACTTTGCGCCAGGGTAGTCTGCCTTAAAAGGGGGACAGCCAGGAGGATCAACGCCACCCCCCCTTAATGCCATCAGCCACTGTTTCTTCATCTTTTGGGAGGGTGGGGACAATGCCTGTTTTGGGAGACACCCTCCGATGTTTTGTGTGCAACCAGGTGGGACACAAGTACCGCCTGTCCAGAAAACAAGACCACTTCTGGGGGGGGGGGGGGTACCTTCTCTGCAATCTCCAGCAATCCTGTGTGTTGCTGGACCACAAGGGGGCCAGAAGGATAACCAGCAAACAGTCCCTGTGGATGACAAGGTAACTGTGGGGTTAAGAGACACTGGTGCAGATATTAGGCTAGTGCGTTCAGAACTGGTAGGGTTAGAGGGCTTCATTCCAGGAAAGTCTATTTCTGTGCAAGGGGTGGGTGGAATTCACTTTACCGTGCCGGTGGCCAAGGTTTACTAAGTTTTATCCCAGCCACCTTAAAGGACCATATATCACCACTTTCCAGAAAATGGTAGAAAAGGACCTCGACTATATTTCCACATCAAGCCGACCAAAACACATAGCCAATATGAACAGGAAGGAGACAAGAGCCCTGAAAGAACTGAGAGACAATCAGGAGCTAGTCATCAAACCAGCTGACAAAGGCGGTGGAATAACAGTTCTAAACAAAAAAGACTACTTAGAAGAACTAAACAGGCAACTCGAGGATAAAAACACATATGAATTGCTTATAAGTGACCCTACCACCCAGTATCAAAAGGAATTGATGGGTCTCCTCAGACCAGCTCTTGAGAAAGGCATACTGAGCAAGTCCGAATTAGATTATCTATATATCACATTTCCCAGGTTACCTGTTATTTACCAAGTACCCAAAATCCACAAAACTCTAGACCATCCACCAGGGAGACCCATTGTCTCCGGAATACAATCTCTGACTAGCAACTTATCCCAGTATATAGATTTTTTCCTTCAGCCACTAGTCACTACACAAAGGAGTTACCTACGAGACACAGGCCACATATTGGAGATACTAAAGAATACCAGCTGGAAGACCGGGTATACTCTAGTGACCTGCGATATCACCTCTCTATACACCGTAATTGAACACAGTGCAGGCTGCACGCATGTAAGGAACATACTCACTAGAGAGAGCACAATCCCCTCTGAACAAATTAACTTTATTCTGGAAGGGATTACTTTTATACTTAATCATAACTATTTTTGGTCAGAGGGAAAGCACTACAGACAGGTTCGCGGGACAGCAATGGGCGCGAAGTTCGCGCCCAGTTATGCGAACCTGTTTGTAGCGGAATGGGAAAATCTCTACATCTGGAACAACAACCCCTTCTCCTCCCACATTCTAACCTGGCATAGATTTATCAACGATTTCTTCCTTATCCGGACAGGTAATAGAAGCGATTTAGACCTGTTTTTGATCTACATCAACCAGAACAACTTAAATCTCAAATTCACGGCTAACATCAGTGAACGTATGGTCCCATTTCTAGACTTAGAAGTCTACATAGAGGAGGAAAGTATTGAAACCAGAACCTTCTTCAAATCAGTAGATTCTAACTCCTGCATTCCGTCTAACAGTAGCCATCACAAAAACTGGATACGAAATATACCTAAGGGCCAATTTACAAGGCTGAGACGGAATTGCTCAAAGGTAGACCAATTTGACAAACAAGCCGTGGTTTTAAGGAATCGCTTCCTAGAAAGAAACTACAATCCGAACACTGTAAAAGAGGCCGAGCACATAACAAGAAACACCGATAGAGACATACTCCTAGAGAAACGAAAGGAAAAGACCAACAATAAAGAGACAACCTCCGACCTAGTCCCATTCATCACCCAATTCAACCAAAATTCAAAACAAGTAGAGAAAATCATCGCTAGACATTGGAACATACTGCTAGGGGATGATAAACTCAAAAATATACTTCCTGAAGTACCCAAATTCATTTATACCAAGGCAAAAAACCTTAAGCAGCAACTAGTGAATAGCACCATCCCTCCTAATAACCATCCCACATCAGAAACCGGACTAGGAGAAAGGGGCAAAGGATTCTACCATTGCAACAGATGCAAAGCATGCAAAACAAATGTGGTACACAATACCAAACCAATTGTCACATTAACATCAGACAGCATTGGGGAACAGCACAATGTCAACAGCAAAATCACCTGTGACACCACAGGGGTGATTTATTTATTGCAATGCCCCTGTGGCCTCCAGTATGTTGGAAGGACAATTAGAAAATTACATGTACGTATAAGTGAACACCAACGGAACATCAGAAACGGCATGGAACAACACAGCGTTCCTGAACACTTTCGCAAACATCATTTACAAGACCCCTCCCTGCTGAGCTTCATGGGCATCAAAAAAGTAGATAAACCATGGAGGGGTGGGGACTATATTAGACTCATATCGCAAGAAGAATCTAAGTTTATTTTAAACTTGCAAACACTAGTACCTAAAGGTCTCAATATTGATTTTGAGTTCAACCAGTTTTTATGAACCTTGATATTTTGCCTGTAAAGCGCATTGGTTTTACTTACTATTCTGTAACTAATGTATTTCAATGACTAGGTATGTGAAACACATCTCTGTAACAAATGTTTAAACACCTAATCAGTGTACAACATATCCCTTATCTAAGAAACGTAGAAACCTTATCTGCAAAGCCTATTGGACTGTCCATCAATCCATCACAGTCCTGAGCCAATAGAAAGTTGGGATTTCAACAAACAATCACGTCACTTATCCTCTCCGGAAATGTATTTAAGAAACAGCTCCCTCCTTAGGATCCATCCATCACCCTGATGAAGCATTGAGCGAAACGCGTTGGGGTGAGACAGAACCTCAGCCCACTACTTGTTCTAGCCATAGAACTAACTGAGGACTGCTTCTCTACATTATCGCCGCATGCGCATTACTGACCCAGCCACGGCCGCGACTGTTGCATACATCAAGGAGTCTAACTGCAGCTGCACACAACGAGACAGCTCCCGGAAAGAGCACATCAACCCTGGACAGGGTAAGTGAGAGTCCACAACGTCCTGTCTGGACCTTTGGACATATATTACATATTGTTTTAAAACACGGTCCCAGAGGCTTCCACTCGCATTCAGCAGCAAATGTCGGGACCTAAGACTACATTGCCAATGTGAACTATTCTCTGGACCACCAATACCAATATTTGGGCCGACTGGTCCTGGAACCTAAACACACCACGGAGATATACTGGATCTGTACACATACCTAAAGCATGTACTTTATCGTTTAGGAGCTACATCTATTGGCCAGCACTCTCTTATTTGGATATTGAAGGAATTATACCTTCTTTAGTAGGACTTTTCTGGACTTTTACTATGCAGATTTATATTTGTGTGTTAAGATTACTTACTTAGCCCACTGTGTTATGTGATTCACATCATATCCATCTGTGTACATTCCACTGCAACAGTATGCATGTAAATCAGTGATACTTTTGTTAACTAGGTTGCAACCTTATTTGATACTTGTTTCTATTGTATATTTCAAATGGTTGACATATTGAAGCAATAAAAGGCATTTTATTTATTAACGAGTATATACACGTGCGCCAGGGGAAAATTGTTTGTTCTACTGGTTACCTTCCAAGGGTTGGAACTTCCCTTGACATTCCCCCAGGCTGCCCACAACACCGTCCATTAGGGAGCGCTCACCTAAACCCCCCCTCAGTGACATACTGCCTGAAGTTGGCACCCTCATCTATTTCCTGAGGTCTGGCTTCAGGATCCCCCACCACGTCCATCCCAGCAAGCTTGTCCTCTACCCCTGGATACCCGCTCCAGATGGCAGTATTGTGAAACACTACACACAGAGCTATGATGTCACATACTTTACTCGGCCAATACATCAGTGCACCACCAGACCGGTCCAGGCATCTGAAACGGGGCCTTTAATAGGCCAAATGCCTGCTCAATGACCGATCTGGTGGCTGTATGAGCTGAGTTATATGCAACCTCACGCTCTGTGTTGGGCTCAACATCGAAATGAGGAGCCAAGGGCGTAAAGGAGAAGCGCTGTCTCCTATGTAGGGTGAGAATAAACACATAAGATTTAACAATTTAAGCCAACAACATTGTATTAAACATTTAGAAAAGACACTAATTTGAAAACAACTTGACTTAGGCATATGGACTTGTTTAGTTTTCGACATTTACATTGCGTTGCAAAATTGCAATTTTGAATTCATCATGTAACCTTACATGTGAATGATATGTGTAGTAAATCGGGCAACATTAAGAGGGGTATTTAGAAACGTGGTCAAACAACTGTTTTGTTACAAAAGGCACATGCACTATATGATTCAATGTTGAAACATAACATCCAAGGACAAATATCAAATTCAGAGTACAGTAACTTAGAAGTTAATAATTGTGGAAAAAAGGTTAGCTAAAAATTTAGTTAATACATAATTCAAATTACTAAGAAGTCACTCGTCTCAGTGTGACCTTGCACCCCATTACCTCTCTTGCAATCTGTGCCATGTCCCCTTTTGCCTAAACGCAAAGGAGTCATGGGTACTCTTACCCCATTTGGCAACCAGGTCTTGAATCTGGAGAGACGGGTCACATATAGCCTGGACATTTATCGAGCGTAAATGCTTCCTGTTGAAATACAGAGAAGCATCCCCGCTTGATTTGACCAAGGCCACATGCGTCCCATCTACTGCCCCTATAAAGTGCGGAAAGCTGGCTATGATGGCAAACTGCCGCCTAATGCGTACAAGGGATTCATCATCGAGTAGCAGATGTATAAGCTGGTAGAGCCGTGACAGGAATGCCCTGAGCACAACCTTCAACACACACAAGCATCAACTTCTCTCATAACAATTTGTTTTCCTTTTTTATTTATTAATGGCAATAATTATACTTATAATATTATAGACATAAATCCTTGGTACATGCACATTTAAAATTTTTGGATATGGAAATTCAGTCATGTATAATAATAAGACTTTAAATTGATTGTTCTTTTTTTTGGGGGGGGGGGGGGGGTGGGCATAGTTTTTTTTTAGCTTTTATCTGTGGACATTTCCTATGTCTTTAGAATCAAATTATTTTGACCAGCTGCTTTTCTGTCTTGTAGCTGCACACAATTTTACACATATTCAACAATATGGGTCAGAAATTGAACTCATGCACCCACTGATGAAAAGGGGCTTATCTAACCACTAACCCAACTTGCCGATTGACCATTTCATACATTCAAATCCACAAAGACTTGAATGACAACCAACATGTTTGAAAGTTCTATTAGGTTAAATAATAACATGTGAGCACAAAAGCTAGAAACCAAGGTAATACTGTTCTGAAAATTCATACAACACAACACAATGGCACTAACTGACAACATGAAAGTTTAAGGCTAAACAATTTAAAAATGCACACGCATTGTGTTTGCGAAATCAACGGCTAATAATTGCAATCATAAAAATACATACACGGTCCCCCAAAATATATAGTAAGGGTGTGCACCGGGCACTTTTGGGGTTTTGGGTTCTGATTTGTTTTGCCAAAACACCCCACAAAAGGTTTTGGTTCTGATTTTGGGATCTGATTTTTTTTTAAAAAAAAGCATAAAAAGTGCTAAAATCCATATTTCTTTTTTTTTTTCACTCCTACACTATTATTAACCTCAATACCATTTCCACTAATTTCCAGTCTACTGTGAACACCTCACACCTCACAATAATGTTTTTAGTCTAAAAGGTTGCACCAAGTCAGCTGGATGTCTAAGCAAAGCGACAGAAGTCGGCAGCACAAACACGTGGCCCATCGTAGGTGGCTGTGTAGGCTTGAATGGCCTTTTTCTGCTCCTCCATCTTCTGCAGCATATAGAGGGTGGAGTTCAAGCGCGTCACTACCTCTTGTTTTTGTTGATGGCAGGGCATGTTCATGCTTTTTTGATGTAGCAGGAACAGTGAACGTAATTTAATATCCGATACTAATATTTCTGCACTGCAGGAACAGTGAACGTAGTTTAATATCTGATACAAAGATTTCTGGACTGCGTAGTGGAGTGGCCCCGGTACCCAATTTGGTACCGGGGCCACAATACCTACTTCAACTTGTCTAAATTCCACTGCACAGATGGCGGACACCGGATGCACGTCTAACACCAACATTGCTGTTAAAGTCGCAGTTATCCGCTTTGCAATAGGGTGACTACTGTCGTACTTTGTAGTCATGGCAAACAACTTATGGACGGTCAACTTTTTGGTAAAAAGCAGCAACAGCAGCAGTGGCAGTAGTAGGCGTACCGCTGCAGGATTCCTCGGATGAATCCCGTATTGAAGAGGACTCAGTCTGGCTGGTGACACGGCCTGCAGGACTAAATCTGATGGAGATCGTGGAGGAAGTTGACGAGGAGGGTGTTGGTGGTGTGTATCCAACAGGACCAAGGGATTTAGGTGTCCCTGGACTGCTGACGGTCCTAGCCACAGGTCCTGAACTAAACACTGAATTATGAAGGTTCTTCAGGTGACGTATAAGGGAGGATGTCCCTAGGTGGCCAAGATCCTTACTCTTGCTTATTTGAGCTTTACATAAGCTACATATGGCCATACATTTGTTATCCGGATTGGGATAAAAATAACTCCAGACAGAAGAGGTGGATTTCTTAGTCTTCTGGCCAGACATGACGATGGGCTTTTTCATCCCATGGACAACAACTGTTTTACCCCCTGGTGGCTCATTTATGATAACTACATCAGCATCCTCCTCGTCAAGTTCCTCCTCAGCGCCAGCTACATCAATATCCTCCTCCCGGTGTACAACATTCACACCTTCATTAGCCAAATCTGTAACTGGACTGTGGGTGATCCTTCCAGCATATGCAGTGGGCGTGCTGCAAATGGTGGAAGAAGCCACCTCTTCCCATACAGAGATAGGAAGGTCAGGCTTCGCAACCACCAACACCCTTGGACTCGCCTTGGGGATTTGTGATGACATCTCTCTAGAAGGCAGAGTTGTTTGCTGTGTTGTTGTTGACAGCTTAAGTCTCTTAAATTTTTTAGAGGGGTATGGAGGAGGTGGGCTTAGATCCTTGGGTGAAGCTGAACCACTAGTCATGAACACGGGCCAGGGCCTAAGCCGTTCCTTGCCACTCCGTGTCGTAAATGGCATATTGGCAAGTTCACATTTCTCCTCTGATGATTTGATTTTTCTTTTTTTACTAATTGTAGTGAACTTTGGCTTTTTGGATTTTACATGCCCTCTACTAGGAGATTGGGCATCGCCTGTCACTCACCGGACCGTGAGTGCCATTTCTCCTGTGTTCAGGAACCGTGGCCGTCCGCCATCCCGAGGGTCTGCGCATGTGCAGCCTTTATGAAACCTTCAGTACCTGTTGCTTTCAATTGATTGGATGATCAGGCAACCCTCCCTATTTAAACCACCTGTGATCATTACCTAGTTGCCTGATCTTGGAGTCTCATTCCCCATGAGTCTCTGAAGGTGTTCCTGTGTTTCCTCGTGCATTCAGCTCCAGCTGATTCCTGTCTACTACGATTGTGGTTTCCAGACCACTTCAACTCTCCTGTGTTCAGCGTGTCTGCTCTCCGTTGCCTCCGTTACTACTGCAGGGTTCCAGCCCGTCTCAACTCTCCTGTGTTCATCGTGTCAGCTCAGCTAATTCCTATCTGCTACTGCTGCCGGATTCCAGACCATCTCTACTCTCCTGTGTTCAGCGTGTCTCCCCTCCGCTGCCTTCGCTACTACTGCCGGATTCCAGACCGCCTCTACTCTCCTGTGTTCAGCGTGCCTTCCCTCCGCTGCCTCCGCTACTACTGCCGGATACCAGACAGCCTCAACTCTCCCGTGTTTATCATGTTTCCAGTTTTACTTACTACTGCTTCCTGAGTATTGCTCCGTTGATTACCGGTTACCTTCCGTGCGCTGCACCAACCTGATTACCGCTTCCATCCTCCAGTGGTCTCTCCTCCTACCGGCGTTCAGCCGTTCAGGTATCGCTGCACGTCTCCTTGACAGCCTGCTCTCCTGAACCGCGGTATGCATACTTTCCATTGACTTTGCTATCGTATTGCATATCCGTCTGGACTGTGTTGTGTTCATCTCCGGAGTCTTCCATCTACTGAAGCTATTGTTACTATTGACTTTGTTTCCTATTACCTGGATCTCTATAGAGACTTTGTATACTTCAAGCAGCGCTTGTCAGTTATTATTGTATTGTGGTTATCATTGTGGGATCAAGTTCCGTGTGCCCCGTGTATCCTCTGCATTCCATTCATCTCCTCGTGCCCCTCCTCACATATATATAGCAGTGGTACAACTTGCTGAACGCAGACCACTGACTCCTGTTTCCCATTGGCACCAGTTTCAAGTATCCTCTCACATAAGCAGTGGTACAACTTGCTGTACGCAGACCACTGACTTCCCCGTTATCTACTTGCACCTGGAATCCATTCCTTCACTATAGACAGTGGTACAACTTGCTGTACGCAGACCACTGACTCTCCTCACGTTTACTTGTCCATCTGGTTCCTCGTGTTTATACATCTAAGTCATTACCTGTTGCTGCTAGTCATAGACTTTCCTTGAGCATTCTCTCACCATCTGCTGATTCTCCTGTTCCGTTGTCACCCTGCTACCAGAGGACCATAGTACCAGCTATATTACTCTGGTAAGAACATCATCTGGTGATATCCTGGGCAAAGACTCCTAGTGCCCGTGACATCGCCCTTGGCAGACGACGTTGATGGCATTTCATTGTCTATGTCATGAATAGTGGCAGCAGCTTCAGCATTAGGAGGAAGTGGGTCTTGATCTTTCCCTACTTTATCCTCCAAATTTTTGTTCTCCATTATATGCAGCACAAGAGAACGTACCCCTAAACCACACACACTTTGGGACTGCTCAAACAGTGAACGTAGTAATATAGATTGCAGTTCCTATTTTTTTGGACTGCAGAAACAGTGAACGTAGTAATATAGATTTCAGTTCCTATTTTTTGGACTGCAGAAACAGTGAACGTATAAATATAGATTGCAGTTCCTATTTTTTGGACTGCAGAAACAGTGAACGTAGAAATATAGATTGCAGTTCCTATTTTTTGGGACTGCAGAAACAGTGAACGTAGTAATATAGATCGCAGTTCCTATTTTTAGGAAATGCAGAAACAGTGAACGTAGTAATATAGATTGCAGTTCCTATTTTTTGGGACTGCAGGAATACATTGCTCTAGAATATTTTTTATACTGTTTAAATTATTTTTTTATATTTTTTTAAAATAATTTTTGTATTTTTTTTTTTTTTTTTACATTTTTAGAAGATTTTATTATAATTATAAAATTACTATGGACTTAGCCCAAAAAAACTCAGGAGAAAAGCACCACTGGACTCAGCAGGACAGACACTGGCCAAAGCACCACTGGACTCAGCAGGACAGACACTGGCCAAAGCACCACTGGAATCAGCAGGACAGAGCACTGGACAAAGGACCACTTGACTATAGTAAATTAGTATAATAACAGAGCACAGGATATCAACCTCCCTCGACAGTGATCGCAGGGAGAATGAAGATGGCGGCCGCGAGCGGGGCATTTATGACATCCGAGTCTCGCGAGACTCGGATGTCATAGCCTCGTTTTGGATTCGTTTGGCGGCCGGAAGTACCCGAACAGTGCTCGGATCCCGTCGGATCCGCACTGTTCGGGTGGGCTCGGATTTCGGTAATCCGAGCCCGCTGATCCTTAATATATAGTAGCGTACTCTTCTCTAAGTGACACATTCAAGTAAACTCAGTGAAACATGGGGATATGTAAAGTCCACACAAATACAGACAAGACTCTGGATTTGAACTCAGTAGCCTAATGTTGGCAGGTTGAATGCCTAACCACTACGGCAACGTCCAAATTGATATTTACATACACTATATAGACTACACAGAGTCAAAAATGTAAAAATGTCTGCAAGACAACTGTTACAATTCACATAAGATACATCTACAGATTCTTACAATAAATCCGGAAAAAAAACAACACAGACACTTAATACAACTTCATTCTTAGTAATCGGAATACATGCTATGAGTTTGGTACTTTTCAAACATACAAGGGAACTGCGTTTTCTTACCACACCTGCATCTGTCATCATTTGATCTGTGGCAGCGTGTACACCTGCAGACACTTCTATAATAATGAATTGCTTTAAAAGACCATTTGTTGCAATTGTTTTTTGTTATGAGTTTAGGGATTTAGTTTTCTCCGGAAGAGTGCTGTCAAGAGGTATGGTTTTTGGAATATATTTGAGAACCAGATGGTTGCTTTTCTGTGCCTTAAATACGCATCTCTATTTTTCTATGTAATGTTTTTAAATTTATTATTAGTTGTAAGTTTGGGATGGTGACAGTTTATTGTTTTTTACTTTTGTTTATTGTAAACTATTGTCGAAGTCAAATAATTGGATGAAAGAAACTATTTTGATTAATATTGTTTTACCGTGCGATTGCAATCAGTACACCAAGTGTTATGATGCAATCGCACGATAAACAACGCACACATACACTTACACATTCACTTGTACATAGTTCATTTTTATAATAGTTCCAACCAACAATTGATTTTGAACAAATGTTATTGAAGTTATAGTTAAATATGATAATGTTAGAAGCATTTTATTGAGATCAAAGGTTCAGGTTACAGGAAACATATCATGTTTGGCGTCATTCTAATTCCATATTTATCCTAAGTGATCCCGTTCCATCGGTTATGAGATTGCACCTTGCGTATGCTAGTTATGGAATATAGGGATTTAAGGATGAGAATGGTATTGTGTGTGTATTGTAAATAGACCAGTTTAAACTAGCTCTCGGCGGGAAGATTAGTATGCATCTGATTGGAGAGCTGACCCCCACCGTTGGAGGGCGTCGTTTGAACTGACCTATGAACTACATTATACTGGACTGTCCTGGAGCCTGAACCTATGGAAACATGCTAAGTCATCTGTATTGTATTTACTGTAAAACCAAATGTATATATTTTGCTCTCTGAAACCAGCATTACCACAGCCTCTTTTGACCACAAACTCTTTTGACCACAGACTTCAGGATTGAATGACTGTAAGCTGGATCCTGCAGGGCACGGCGTATGTATCGGCTGTACTTATTTAATTGTTATTCTTTTGCTTTTGCTAATAAATCATTTTGTGAGTAGGAACCACACAAATCGCAAGAGACAATGATTATTGGTAAACGATAAAATAACTTAAACACTATTTTGAATTGTCAAGCTTCTTGCTCTGTGTTTTGTCACTTTGACTTCGGTCTAGGTATTTACCCAAGGATTATTGTTGTTTGGCCCCTTTTCTTGTCTCTTTCTCACCCCAAACAGATTTGCAGATTGGTTTCTTTGGACCAATACCGGTGGTGGATATTTTATTTTGATGTATGGAAGGTCGACCCTTTTGTTTTTCCTTGGTCCCGTCAAGTGGAAATGCTTCTCTGTATTTGTACAGGAAGCATTTCCACGCGATTATTGTCTGGGCTATATGTAATCCATCTCTCCAGATTCGAGACGTGGTTGCCAAATGGGCTTTGAGTACCCTTAACTCTTTTGCGTTTAGGCAATCAGGGACATGGCACAGATTGCAAGAGAGGCAATGGGGTGCAACGCACATGGAGACATGTGGCTTCTTTGTCATTGGACTAATGTTTTTTATGTTAGTAAATAAATATTTAATTCAATACAAAACTTTAGTTGAAAGGGACTGCTCTCGAAATGTGATATTTCACCTTGGATATTAGGTTTCCACATTGTGTCATATAGTGCATGTGCTATCTCTTGGTAGTTGTAAGTAAACTGTTTAGTTTGTTTGTGCATGTTTCAAAATGCACATGTTAATCTGAAAACTAACTTCTAAGGTGAAATGATCGTTTGAATTTGGCAAATAGCGAACACAATCTAAAGTTTAAAAAAAATATACAAGCCCATATGCTTAAGAAAATTTGTTTTAAAAAATGTGTATTTTGGACCTGTAAACATTTTTGAACCTTAAATTGTTAAAAAGGTGGTTAGTTTTAAAGTAATCACTACATGTGAGATAGATATTGCCCATGCCATCCCTATAAAAAAAAAAAATCATAGAAAACACATTGTAAAAAGCCTTCAGCCACCTATATTTTTTGATCTGGCAAATGTGTTTAGTTTCCTTTTTTAATTTATTTTTTTATTCAAGTTCAAAATTAGAGATTGCCACTAAACCCCATGTTTTGGTTTTGTATTCGGTTTTGGATCTGAAATACCGTTGTGTTTTGGCTTCGCAAAACCGCCATTGCGTGTTTTGTTTTTGGTTTTGTTTAATTTTGTTTTGCTATTTTGTTAGAAAATCAATGTTTTTGGGCCTAAAATAACCCAATTTAGTACTCCACCTGTTTCATAGATAAGTAATCTAATTGTAAAGCTAATAAATTATTTAAAAAACTATTTAATTCCTGGGAGGTAGGCCTTCATTATTCTACACACAAAACAGATTATCTTCCTCTCCATCTATGCATATTGGTAATGCAGCCATCGTCTTTGGATGTATATTACACCCTACACTTAAATATACAGTTAAATATGTAAAGAAATGGAAAAAGGCAGTTTGCTTTCTGTCTCTATAGGCCCCCCTCCACTTGTTGAAAAAAACAAAAAAATTCAGCCGTTATAGACTGTACAATATTAATTGAAATGGACAAAGCCAGTTTGGTTTCTGGCTCTATAGGCCCCCCTCCACTTGTTGAAAATACAAAAAAATTCAGCCATTATAGACTGTACAATATTAAGAGAAATGGACAATGCCAGTTTGGGGTCACTCTGTCTATGACACCCTACCCTTAAGGAGAAATTGCCCAAACAGCAACCTTTCAAGACGGTACGTGATATGGAAATGCCACAAGTCCCTTTCCTCTTTGGGGGTAGATTGCACCCTACACTTACATAGAAAGTTTTAAAAAGATGTTATCGTCATCATCTTCAGCTTCATCCTCACCCTCATCAGTGTGTACGTCATCATCACAGACTATCAATTCATCGCCGCTTGAATCCGCCATTAGAGAACAGTCAGTGCTTGGATGTCTTGGATGGTGAAGGCCTTCCTTGTGGAAGATGTAGTTCATTTTTATAAACATCATTTTCTCCACATTTATGGGAAGTAATCCTCTACGGCGATCACTGACTAAGTTCCCTGCTGTGCTGAACACTCGTTCAGAGTACACACTGGAGGGTGGGCAGCTTAAGTATTGCAAAGCAAGTTTGTACATGGGTTTCCAAATGGTCTGCTTTTCCTCCCAGTAAGGAAAGGGACTATCTGACATTTCCATATCAATTACCTCTTGAAAATAATCCTCCACCATCCTTTGCATGTTTATACTCGTATTGGATGGAGTTATGGGCAAGGTGACACATTTTTTAGAAAAATCCTTCAAACCAGCCCAGATGTTAAATTGTTCTGGTCTGTCCCCTGCGTCTTCCCTGCTTCTTTTTGGGAAATTAAATTTTTTTACGAGTAGCAGCAGCTTGAGAATGTGAAGGAGGACACCTTGTCAAGCCGAGGCCCAGTTCAGCGGCCAACTTGCTGAGCAATAGCTCCTTGCAAAAGTTCACATCTCGCTCATTTACAAGTAAAGACTCAATGTAGTTCTTAAACCTTGGATCAAGCACAGTGGCCAAAACGTACTGATCCGAGTTCAAGATCTTAATAACTCGAGGATCATTGTGAAGCGAATGAAGTACTTGATCGACAAGGCCAGCATACTTTGCGGAATTGCTTGCTTTCAGCTACTCCTTCATTTTCTCAAGCTGCTTTTCCAAAAGTCTAATTAAAGGAATGACTTGGCTCAAACTCACCTCACACGTCACAACTTCAAATGGTTTCAGCATCTTGCACAGCACTGAAAGGATTCCCCACTTTGCAAGAGTGAAATACATCCCCCCTCCTTTCCCAATGTCATGGCTTGTGCAATACGCTTGGATGGCTTTGCGCTGTTCCTCCATCCTCTGAAGCATATAGAGGGTGGAATTCCACCTAGTTAACACCTCTTGCTTAAGTTGGTGGCAGGGCAAGATAAACTGCTCTTGGAGCTGCTGTAATCTCCTACATGCTGTGGCTGAATGCCTGAAATTTTTACGGGCCACAGACAGCATCTCCTGCGCCTCACGGTTATTTCGTAGGAAGCTCTGCACCACCAAGTTGATGGTGTAAGCAAAACAGGGAATGTGTTGGAAATCACCCAGCTGTAATGCTTGCAATATATTGTTGGCGTTATCAGAAATGACATACCCTGGGGAGAGTCCAAGTGGTATAAGCCATGTATCAATCACAGCTCTCAGTTTGCGTAACAAATTGTCAGCTGTATGCCTGTTAGTGAAGCCTGCCTGTGACAAATGTTACGTAGTGGTGTACATGCTGCTGCTGTTCCTGCTGGTGAAGGTGAATGACCAACCCAGTGGGATGTCACAGTCATATAGTCTTTGGTTTGCTCACTTCCACTTGTCCACATATCTGTGGTTAAGTGGACAGTGGGCAGAATGGCATTTTTCAGCGCAATCTCTACATTTTAACACAATTTTTGGAATAGTTGTGGAATTCCTTTACGGGAGAAATGGTGTTGCGATGGAATTCTGTATCGCAGACACAAAACCTCAATTAACTGTGAAAAACCAGCTGCGTTTATTGTGGAGATTGGATGCAGATCTAACACTAACATTGCAGCCATGGCGTATGTGATTCGCTTGGCGACTGGGTGACTGCTGTCATATTTGCTTCCCCTAGCAAATGATTGTTTCACAGTTAATTGCTGAAATGTAGGACTGCTCATTTTCTTGACCTGCCTCTGGGCTGACGATTCACCCCCAACAGCAGCAACAGCAGCAGCAACAGTGGGACCAACGCTTTCTTCGAGGAATCAATAATAGTGCAGGAGTCATCCAACCTTAATAAGTGCGATGCCGGGCTAATTCAGAGCGCTACTGAGGATATTGATGAGGATGGTGTGGTGGGTGTATTTTGTAGCCGTCGGGATGTCGGTGAGTGGAGGGTCTTAGCTGATGATGGAGTGCTTGTAATTTTTTGGGAAGAACTTTCAGCTTTTCCCAACACTTTGCCATGAACTCTCGTTAAATGGCGTAACATAGACGAGGTTCCAAGATGGTTAAGGTCCCTTCCTTGACTGACTGTGGCTTGACATACACTACAAATGGCTATACAATTGTTGTCTGGATTTGGATAGAAATAATTTCACACATAAGAAGTGGCTTTTTTTGTTTTATGCCCAGGCATGACAATGGCCTTTATCTTGTGACTTGCCAGAACTGCTGCCACTGGTGCAGGACTTACACAAACAACCTCATCCTCATCAACATCCTCATTAGCGCCCTCGTCGCCTACACAAATCTCCCCCTCATCCTCTTCTAATTCCAAAGTGGCATCCTCAATTTGTGTATCACCGGCTACACTCGGGCTATTAAGGCACACATCAGCAGAATGCTCACGATTAGACATCCCACTGTTGGATGAACTCTCCACAGGGATTGGTGAATCAGAGCAAACATTATCCTCTAATGCCTTACTGTTATCTTGCAGCTCGGCTTTGATGCGTAACAGTAGTTGTGCACCAATTGTAGGCTTGGTAACTTTTTGGGATCTGCCACTAATAGCCAAAGGTAAAGGCCTCATTCTCTCTTTGCCACTGCGTGTGTAGAATGGCATGTTGGAAAAAAAATTTTTTTTATCGGCAGTTAACTTTTGCTCAGTTACACTTTTTCGCTTCAACACAGTAAAAAAAAATTTGGGGTTTTTTGGACTGATTTCGAAAAACTGTGTAGTTTGACATCGCCTTGCCCAGATGACGTACTGGGAACACTAACATCAGGACTGGTGACAGAACCTGGTTGCTCATTCTGATCATATGTGGACTGCTTTGAATCCATTCTGAGCCCAAAGCACTTGGATTGCTAAAAATTATTTGGTTAGATACTGCTGACAGATCGTAATTTTGACAGACAGAAATATTGTCTGCACAATTATGGGGGACACCCCAAAAGCACTGGGGAGTGCTAAAAATTATTTGGTAAATCTGCTGACAGATAATACTTTGGACATCCAGATAATATTTAGGCAAAATAATAGGGGACACCCCAAAAGCACTGGGGAGTGCTAAAAATTACTTGGTAGATACTGATGACAGATAGTAATTTTGATAGCCAGAAATATTTAGGCACAATTATCAGGGACGCCCAAAAAGCACTTTGAGTGCCAAATATTTTAAAAAAAAAACAACTCCTCTATCCTCCTCTCTTCTCTAGCGATTTTTGTTAGCACAATTGGAATCAGAATATTGTATTCTCTGTCCCTGCTCTAATCAGCCTGTGACTACACCCTGCTCTCTCCCTCTGTCAAATGGCAATGGATTGCTGTTGAGGCATGTATTTATAATCTTCAAGTATCGCGAGAACCAAGCCCAGAGATCCAACGACGTCACGATGACGCTCGGCCTCGATTTGGATTCCTAACGGGCGGGAGAGTACCGAGCCTACTCGGCTCGGTACTCGGATACCCAAAGTTCGGGTGGGTTCGGTTCTCGGAGAACCGAGCCCGCCCATCTCTATTCAAAATCCACACTTGGCGTGCATTTGTCCTTTGCCAGAATGTACTTGTGACATTTTCTTTTTTTTGCAATTGGAGGGTGGTCATTTATTTGTCTAAGAGTTTATTAATGTGTGGTACTTCTGTTTTTCTTCTCATCCTACATAGGAGACAATGCTTATTCCTTACGCCTCTGGCTCCTCACGCCAATGTTGAGCCCACATACAGAGCGTGAGTTTGCTTATAACTCGGCTCATACAGCCACTAAATCGGTCATTGAGCAGGCAATTGGCCTTTAAAAGGCCCGTTTCAGATGCCTTTACTTGTCTGGTGGTGCACTGATGTATGGGCCGAGTAAAGTATGTTATATCATAGCTTTGTGAGTGGTGTTTCACAATATTGCCATCCAGAATGGGGCTCCTGGGGTGAAGGATGAGGTTGCTGGGATGGTCAAGGTGGGGGAGCCTGCAGCCAGATGGCGGAATTCTAAGCAGGGGGTCGGTTTCAGGCAGTATGCCATTGATAGCTACTTTTAAGGTAAATCTAACTTTTCATTACTTTTTCCTGTCAAGCATGTCATATACAACAATGCTATCTGGTGTAAAAACAGTGAAGGAAAAATTATATGTGAATCTACATTGGCCACTAAGAAATGTCTTGCAAAGCAAACATGTGTAACTGTTTTAGAAAAGATCCATTAGAAATTCTTGTCAACTGTATAGCAACTAGAGATGCTCCGGCTTGGTTCCCCGAGAACCGAAAACACCCGAAGTTCACAAGCTTTCGTAATTGAAAACAAGGCAAAACGTCATCATTACGTCGTCGTATTTCGGATCTCGCAAGTTTTGGATTCTATAAGTACCACTCTCCATGGCGATCCAGCACCATTTTTACAGAGGGACACAGAAGGTGTAGCACAGTCTGTAGAGCAGTTTGACAGCGTCATAAGTAGAATAGAAAGAGGAGGGGGTCTACAGTGACATACAGGAGAGCTCCATTGCCCCATTGCTTCTAAAACTGCAGTCCCATAGTGTACAGTGTTATATAGGTAACACACAAAGAGCAGAGCTCCATTGCTCATTGTCATTGCTGAAATACAAATACTAGGGCTGGCAGGCTTGGTGTAAATCTACATTTAAATTGTATGGTGTTATATATGTTATACACAAAAAGAAGAGCTCCATTGCAAATTGTCATTGCTGAAATACAAATACTAGGGGGTAAATGTATTAAGCTCCGGGTTCTTCAACACCCGCGAGTTCGGCCTCTTCTGCATTTAAATTTAAAGCGGCGCTGCCTTGTAAAGGGAAACTTCCCTTTACAAGGCAGCGCCGCTTTAAATTTAAATGCTAAAGAAGCCGAACTCGCGGGTGTAGAAGAACCCGGAGCTTAATACATTTACCCCTAGGTCTGGCAGGCTTGATCTTCTCAATTTGCAGTCAAATTGTACGGTGTTATATAGGTAACACACAAAGAGAAGAGTTCCATTGCTAATTGTCATCGCTGAAATAGAAATACTAGGGCTGGCAGGCTTGGTGCAATTCTTCATTCAAATTGTACGATATTACATACATTACACACAAAGAGGAGAGCTCCATTGCTTGTTGTCATTGCTGAAATACAAATACTAGGGCTGGCAGGCTTGGTCTGCTGAATTTATAGTCAAAGTGTACGGTGTTATCAAAATGGATTCACAGCAGTACACAGAAGACCAGGAGCACCAAGGAGCTTCTGACACCATCCATGATGATAGTAGTCCCTCTACATCATCTGGTATTGCATATGTTAAAGCACATACTATTTGTAAGTCAGGGAAAGCAAAATGTAAAAAAAACTCCTTTCAACTTGGTCCAGAAAAAAAGATCTGTAATCCAGGCAGAGTTATTTGCAGCAAAAAAAAAATGCCAACATGCCATTCTACACATGCAGTAGCAAGGAAAGAATGAGGTCTTCGCCTTCCTCTATGAGTGCTAGTTCTATAGCTGTAACTGAGGCATCTTCTTGTAAGGCTCCAAAAGTGGTGTCCAAATACTTTTACGTGTAAAAGCCAAGCTGGAAGAAAACAGTAAGACATTAGAAGAAAATGTATGTTCAGATTCAGAAATGACACAAATCCCTGAGGAGAGTCTATCCACGAGTGCTATGTGTAATCCTGACCATTCTTATAGTGTACCCATAAAGAAGGACCCTTTCAGCATTTCTGCAGATATGTGCCTGAACAGCCCAAGTGTAGACGGTGATGCACAAATTGAGGATGCCACTTTGGAACCGCAACAGGATGAGGGGGATATTTTTGTAGCCGACGAGGGCGCTAATAAGGATGTTGATAAGTTGGTGTAAGTCCTGCATCGGTGGAAGCAGTTCTTGTACGTGATAAGAAGAAGACCATTGTCATGACTGGACCAAAAAATCCAGCTCTTATGTGTGGAATTATTTTTACCCAAATCCTGACAACAGTTGTCTAGTCATTTGTAGCGTTTGTAAATCTACAGTCAGTAGAGGTAGGGATTTTAACCATCATGGAACCTCAACCATGTTATGCCATTTGAAGCGAGTTCATGGCAAGCTGTTGGAAAAATCAGAAACTTATGCTAAAAAATAACAACAACAATCCATCATCAGCTAGGTCCCTTCTCTCACCTACATCCTGCAGCATGAAATCTACCCCCACAACTCCGTCCTCATCAAAATCCTCAGTAGCGATCAGAGTTAGTCCTGTATCCAAGTTGGTAAGGCTCAATGACTCCTCCATTATCCTGGATTCCTCAGAGGAATTCTTGAGTGTTAGTCCCACTGCTGCTGCTGCGGGTGAATCTTCATCCCAGAAGCAGACCAAGAAGAAGACTACTAGACATTTACAACAATTGACTGTTAAACAATCCTTTGCAAGAGGAAAAAAGTATGAAAGCTGTACCCCAGTTGCAAAGCAGATCACAGACTCCATGGCAACTATGATAGTATTAGATCTGTGTCCAATATCCACTATTCATGCATCTGGTTTTAGACAGTTACTTGAGGTCTTGTACAGCAGCAGCATGTACCCAAGAACATCACATTTGTCAAAGGCAGGCTACTTTGTGTATCACCGGCTTCACTAAGAGGCTTACAGCTGACAATCTGTTACAAAAACTAAGGGATGTCATTGCAAAATGGCTAGTCCCGCTTGGACTCTCCTCAGGATATGTCATTTCTGATAAGGCAACCAATATTGTGAGTATTACAGCTGGGTGAATTCCCTTAAATTCCCTGTTTTGCTCACACAATGAACTTGGTGGTGCAGAGCTTTTTAAAAAATGACAGGGATGTGCAGGAGATGCTGTCTGTGGCCCGTAAAATATCTGGACATTTCTGACATTCGGCAACAGCGTGTAGGAGATTGCTGCAGCTACAAGAGCAATTAAATTTGCTCTGCCGCCAACTGAAGCAAGTGGTGGTGACAAAGTGGAATTACACTCTGTATACGATTATGTGGATGGAAGAACAGCGAAAAGCCATCCACGCTTTCTCTGCAAGCCATGACATTGGGAAAGGAGGGGGATGTATTTTAGTCAAGCGCAGTGGAGAATACTTTTGTGTTGTGAAAGGTGCTGAAACCATTTGAAGTAGTCACCTGTGAAGTGAGTTCAGACACTGCTAGCTTGAGTCAAGTGATTCCCTTAATTAGAATTTTGGAAAAACAGCTTGAAAAACTGAAGGAGACAAAGCAAAGCAATTATGCTAAGAATGTCGGACTTGTAGATCAAGTATTTTATTTGCTTCGCCAGGATCCAAGAGTTATAAAAATCTTGAAATTGGATTACTTCATTTTGGCGACTGTGCTTGATCCTTGGTTTAAGAGCTATGTCTTCTCTTTGTTTCAAACTGACCCAGATCTGAAGAGATGCATGGAGCTCCTGGTGAGCAAGATGACAGCTCAAGTGTTCCATGACAGGACAGCGCCTCCTCTTTCAGTTTCTCACTCAACTGCTGCTAGTGAAAAACTTAGCTTTCCCAAGAGACCCAGGGATGATGCAGATGACTCAGCACAAAATTTTGACATCTGGTGGGATCTAAAAGAATTGACCAAAAAAGGTGACACCTCTGCCATAACTCCACCTGATCCTACTTTCAACATCCAAAGGATGGTGGAGGATTATTTTCACGACAGCATAGAAATAGACTCATCAGACAGTCCCTTTACATACTGGGAGGATAAAAAGGGAATTTGAAAACCCATGCACCAGCTCGCTTTGCACTGCCTAAGCTGCCCATCCTCCAGTGTGTACTCGGAAAGAGTTTTCAGAACGTTCTCAGCGATCGGCGTAGGAGGCTACTTCCTCAAAATGTGGAAAAGATGATGTTCATAAAAATGAACTTCAAATTCCACGAGGAAGGCCTTTCCCGCCAATTACATCAAAATACTGAGACTTCTGTAATGGTGGATTCCAGCAGTGATGAATTAATAATGTGTGAGGATGATGTATAAACTGATGAGGATGAGGCTGACGATGATGACAACAATCTTGCCACAGTAGAGTTCATTAACAGCACTGTTATCTTAGGTGCCTTAAGTCCATTGTTACTAGAGATGCTCACTGACCCCCGTGTTTTGGTTTTGGTCTTGGATCAGGATTAGCTTCGGGTTTTGGTTTTGCCAAAACCGCCCTTGTGTGTTTTGGTATTGGTTTTGTTTAGCTTTTTTTTTTATAAATTTCATTTTTTGGGGTAAAATTACATAATTTCGTTACTATTTTGTACCTACATTATTAACCTCACTAATATTAATTTACATTCAATTTTAGGAGAGGTAGCATGCACAATTGATCAAGCCAAGCAGTTCATCCCCAAGGAGTGGCACTTTTGTGGCTGAAGTGTTTATTTTCCTTCAGCCCTCAATAAACAAGATAAAATGTCACCCACAATTAGTAGAGGTAGCATGTACAATTCATCAAGGCAAGCAGTTCATCCACAAGGAGTGGCACGTTTGTGGCTGAAGTGCAAGTCCAACATGGTCCTCCCTAAACAAACTAACAATGGGCTTGTTAGAGTAATGGCAGAAACACACATCAGTGCCAGGAAAGATTAATGATGCAAGATGGAATTGTCCTTGGGCCCTCCCACTATGCACACTTTAACAAACCTAGCACTTCAGCGACAAGGGCTGCCACTTTTGTGGCTGAAGTGCTTGGTTTGTTTGGACCCCCACTAAAACAGCTATCAATGGCCTAATGGCATGTTAGACCAACAGTGCTGTGAAGTGAATTCTACACTGTCAAGATGATGTCATCATCTTCAACATCACCCTTACCCTCATCAGTGTGTACATCATCATCACAGACTATTAATTCATCTCCGCTTTAATCCGCCACTAGAGAAGTGTCGGTACTTTGTCGGTAAAGGTCTTCCTTGTGGAAGATGTAGT
Organism: Mixophyes fleayi; assembly: GCF_038048845.1. Lineage (NCBI taxonomy): Eukaryota > Metazoa > Chordata > Amphibia > Anura > Limnodynastidae > Mixophyes > Mixophyes fleayi. The sequence continues at coordinate 112,321,379 of NC_134407.1, read as the reverse complement.
TCATTTTGATGAACATAATCCTTTACACATTTTTAGGAAGCAACCTCCTACGTCGATCACTGACAAGGTTCCCGGCTGTGCTGAATACACTTTCTGAGTACATACTGGAGGGTGGGCAGCTTAGGTATTGAAAAGCAAGTTTGTAAATTCCAGTAAGGAAAGGGACTGTCTGACATTTCCATATAAATTAACTCTTGAAAATAATCCTTCTCCATCCTTTGCATGTTAATAGTAGGATTAGATGGAGTTATGGTCGAGGTCACACTTTTTTTGGTAAAATCCTTCAAACCAGCCCAGATGTCAAACTGTTGTGGTCTGCCACCTGCATCATCCCTGCTTCTCTTTGAAAAGTGCAATTTCTTACGAGCAGCAGCTGCCTGAGAAACTGAAGGAGGAGACGTCATCAAGCCAAGTACTAGATCAGTGGTCAACTTGCTGACCAAGAGCCCCTTGCAATTGTTCAGATCTCTGAACAGTTGGAAGCATAGAATCAATATAGGTCTTAAACCTCGGATCAAGCACAGTCACCAAAACATAGTGATCCAACTTCAAGATTTTAATAACTCTTTGACCATTGCGAAGCGAATTAAGTACTTGATCTACAAGGCCAACATACTTTGCAAGATTGCTTTCTTTCATTTCCTCCTTCAGTTTGTCAAGCTGCTTTTCCAAAAGTCGAATTAAGGGAATGACTTGGCTCAACCTAGCAGAGTCTGAACTCACTTCACATGTCACAACTTCAAATGGTTTCAGCACCTTGCACAGTACAGAAAGAATTCTCCACTGTGCAAGACTGAAATGCATTCCCCCTCCTATTCCAATGTCATCGCTTGTGCAATACGCTTGTATGGGATTGTGATGTTCCTCAATCCTCTGAAGCATGTACAGGGTGGAATTCCACCTTGTTGACACCTCTTGCTTAAATTGGTGGCAGGGCAAATTAAATTGTTTTTTGGAGCTGCTGCAATCTCCTACATGCTGTGGCAGAATGCCGGAAATGTCTGAAATTTTACGGGCCACCGAAAGCATCTCCTGCACCTCACAGTTATTTTTAAAGAAGCTCTGAACCACCAAGTTTATTGTGTGAGCAAAATAGGGAATGTGATGGAATTCACCCAGCTGTAATGCTCGCACAATATTGTTGGCGTTATCAGAAATAAACATCCTGAGGAGAGTCCAAGTTGTATCAGCCATGTATCAGAAACATCCCTTATTTTTCGTAACAAATTATCAGCTGTATGCCTGTTAGTGAAACCGGTGATACAAAGAGTAGCCTGCCTGGGAGAAATGTTACGTAGTGGTGTACATGCTGCAGCTGTTCCTGCTTGTGAAGGCGAATGACCAGCCCAGTTGGCTGTCACAGTCATACAGTCTTTGGTTTGGCCACTTCCACTTGTCCACATACCTGTGTACAGTGGGTAGAATGGCATTTTTGAGCCCAATTACTACATTTTTACGAACGTATTGGTACAGTTGAGGAATAGCTTGAAAAATGGTGTTGCGATGGAATTTTGTAACGGGGACACAAAACATCAATTAACTGTGAAAAACCAGCTCGTGGATATTGGACGCAGATCTAACACTTGCATAGTCGCCATGGCGTCTGTGATCTGCTTTGCGACTGGGTGACTGCTGTCCTACTTGCTTCCTCTAGCAAAATATTGTTTAACAGTTAATTGTTATAAAGTACTAGTGGTCTTCTTCTTGGGCTGCTTATGGGAGGAAGATTCACCCGCAGCAGCAGCAACAGCAGCAGCAGTGGGACTAAAGCTCAAGAATTCTTTAGAGGAATCAATTATAGTGCAGGAGTCATTGAGCATTACCAAGTTGGATGCAGGGCTAACTCCGATCGCTACTGAGGATATTGATGAGAACGGTGTTGTGGGTGTAGAATGCAGACATCGGGATGTAGCTGAGAGAAGGGTCCTAGCTGATGATTGACTGCTTATTGTTATTTGTTTACCATAACTTTCAGCTTTTCCCAACACCTTGCCATGAACTCGAATCAACTGGCATAACATGGATGAGGTTCAGGCGCGGGCTGGGAGAGGGATGGCCGGGGGGCACACAGGGGGCCGCATCACATGAAAAGGGATGCGGCCACGTCATTGATGACGCGGCCGCATCCCCTGCCATGGGATGCGGCCGCCTGTGCGCTGATGTCATCACATGCGGCCGCGGGGGAAGGTATTGTATTTTCCATCCGGGGGGGGGGGCGGCCTACCCCCCGGCCCGAATAGCGGCCTGACCCCCCGGACCAGCCCGCCCCTGATGAGGTTCCAAGATGGTTAAGATCCTCCCCTTGACTGACTGTGGCTTTACATACTGTAAAAGGACCTGTGATTGCGCCTCACATGCGCACGCTATCCTATTATTCTGTTCTCTGATACACTTGTTATAAAACTCGCACTTTTATACACTTTTCCTTAAACAATGTTGCCTTACTCAGTCTTTTCACCACACTAAATAACACTTACGCTTCACAGAACGATTTATCCAATAACTACTGTATCTCAGCAGTACTTCACAGTATATATTCGTTATAAATAACCAATACTCACAACATAAGTATGTATTTAAATCAAAGTATTTTACTTCTAACACAGAAAGGCTTGTATTTACAGTTCACACATATATCATAACATTGTTCAACATAACATAGTATATCAATATACAATTAACCCTGGGTTCACCACCATTATTCCTTACAGTATCCTTGCTTTACATATGTACCCTTGATAAGAATCAGTAGTTATAATATTGATTTAACCATCACAGATACCAGACAATAAATACACAGTCATATATATATAAATAGTTAAATCCACATTACAAAAACACACAGCTTTATATGTATATATTATCAATAATACTTATCGATTCCTTGTATCCTGGATCCACCTCTTAGTCTGCAGTGTAGGGAATGTTCAGAAAAATACTGTGCTATATTAGGAATTCGCACTCATATACCACCTTATAAAAAAGCTGGATTGTCTGAGTCCCCAAACACTTTGTAGTGCAAATTCAGAAAAAATCTGTGCTATATTACAATTTCAGCACTCAGCAAATACAGCTTTTTTATAAGGGGGTATATGAGACCCCAAACACTTTGTAGTGCATATTCAGAAAATACAGTGCTATACTAGGAGTTCAGCACTCATACAATTGAGCTTTTTTATAAGGGTGTATACGAGACCCCAAAAGGTTTGTACTACAAATTCAGAAAAATACTGTGCTATATTAGGAGTTCAGCACTCAGCAAATTCAGCTTTTTTATAAGGGGGTATATGAGACCCCAAACACTTTGTAGTGCAAATTCAGAAAAATACTGTGCTATACTGCTCTATTCCTGGTCTATACTGTGACCTAACCCCTCTCTGTCCCTCTCTCAAATGGCGCAAGATCGCCGTGGAGGCGGGTATTTATTGTTTTTAAAACTCGCTAGAACCGATATCCGAGATCCAACCACGTCACGATGATGTTTTGCCTCATTTTGGAATCCGAATATACGTGGGAGTACCGAGCGAACTCGGAACGGCACTCGGATCGCCGAAGTTCGGGTGGGTTCGTTTTCAAGGAAACCAAGCCCGTCCATCTCTAATTGTTACCTTGTTTTGTGGGGGCCCAGACAAACCAAGCACTTCAGCTACAAGGAGTGGCCCTTTTGTGTCTGAATGGCTTGGTTTGTTAAAGTGTGCATGTCCTTTTTAATATCCAACATAAGGGTGGACAATTCCATCTTGCACCACTTTAATTTTCAGCTACCGCTGTGTGCCAATGTTACCTACGTGTGCAATATACTGTTGTGTGCTTTGCAAAAATCTTAGACACCCATTGATATGCAGATGACTCACCACAACATTTTGACATCTGGTCTTATCTACTGTAAAAGAATTGACCAGATTTAGTGACACCTCTGCTGCAACTCTACCAGATCCTACTGTCAACTATCAACATCCAAAGAATAGTGGAGGATTATTTTAAAAAATGTTGAACCTTATAAATACAACAGTTTATTAACAAAGAACAACGTTGCTTGCAGAAATAATGTAAGTATGGCTGTCTAAATAGACGTGTATATGTATTACCTTCCACTTTGCTGCTGTTTCATCAAGTGTTTGTAATCTGCACTTTACATCAAAGGTACCTAACTATATTATAATTTTGTGGGTATTGGGGCTGATTCAAAGTTGAGTGATGAACTTGCTTTTTGCTAGGAATTACAATGACTCTTTTTAGAGCTCGTCACCATGTATTAGCTGAAGAATTACCCCAGTTATCCAAAAAACGGATGGAGCGATCAAATGAACCATAACTGATCCAAGGACAGTTCCATCTTGCACCACTTTTCTATTCTGCCACTGCTGTGTGCCAATGTTTCCTAGATGTGCTAGAAACTGCCGTTTGTTTGAGTCATTGCTCTGTCCCTTAGCATCCAGCCAGGTCACTGCAGTATTTTTCTGAAAATGTATGAAAATAATATTGTGACCTGTGAGGTGGTCAAAATTGACTGCAAATGACGTGAAGTTAGTGTTATTGAGGTTAATAATAATGTAGGAACAAAAAAAAGAGCAAAATTATGTGATTTTAGCATATTTTAGCAATTTATCTAAAATATACAGATCCAAAACCAAAACACACAAGGGTGGTTTTGCCAAAACCAAAACACAAAATTAATCCAGATCCAAAACCAAAACCATAACACGGGGGTCAGTGTACATCTCTAATAGCAACCTGTAAGCATACTTGGAAATGCGTTTGTATCTCTCCCGACCTTAGGGTCATTATATATGATAAGAATTTGGTTTGAAACCAATTGTTTCAATAATATTTGAAAAAAATCAGAGCCACTCAGTAATGCCTAATGTTCAAACCTTGTCTAAGTAATAATTAACAAAAACCCTATATTACCAATTAGTTCAATAGAATAAACCAATGAACTTGAATTTTATGTGTTTGTGCGTTTAAGAGAACGGAAAAACACATATTGCACAATACAGAAATTACATAACAAGAGACATGTTTTTAGTAAATTTCCATTATTTCCATATTCCATTATGTCTGGATAAGGCCAAAGAAATATTGGCTCCAAATAAGGTCAAGACGACCCTTCCAAAAGAACATGTCTTAATGGCTTAATAAAATATGGATTGTCAATTGGCATTTGAGACCCTGGGCGTATGTCTGCTTTGTCCAGTATGGCTGTATCTATGCATAATATAATTTTAATAATAAATAGAACTATTATATTTTGGAACCCTGCTCATCTCATTTATTATTTAAAGAGAAGAAAAGAGAAAACCTTATACAAGCTGGGGGCATTTGTCCTATGGATATCACATACCACACCACGTCATGACTGCTTCGACAAGGGGGAGACGTTGATGACCTACACTCCTCTGCACTGGTGAGTATCAGATGTGTTAAATATATCTGTGCTCCGAAGTGTATCCGAGGTACCGAAGCAGTGAGTCAAGAGAGGGTGGGGTTGGATTCTGATATATAATAGGACCTTATTGCTAAATCAGTAGTAATTTTTTTAATGTGTTTCTGCAGAAACTTAAGAAACTATAGTGCTAAAATGTGCTTTTCTTCAGTATGGACTGGCAATAGACATTTAGGTAATTTAACACTGCGTATAGTTGTTTGCAAAGTTAAGAGATGTGATTTGTAAAGTTAATGTGCTAAATGAAATGCTTTTGCAGTATTGGCTGTTCACCTATATCTGGCAAAAGGCTTTGTAATGTTTTGTGAACTACTCTTTAGAATTATTTGGGAAGTTAATAAGTTAATATGTGAGTAGAAATGCCTGTTTTACGTGATGGACACATCCTTGAGATGAATAGAGATCCTAAGTCAGGATAAGGTCTGTTATTTCTGAGGAGAGAAAAGGTTGCAGCCGGGCAAAAGTGTGCTTGTAGAGTTTCAGTCCTGATTGCATGTAAACTCTAAAAAGGGGAGTGCAAGGAAAAATAACAAAGAAGTTATAAAATGTGTTTTCCAGAGATTGGATTTTTTAATGTTGAACCCTAGACTTAACGAGAGATGAAATTCTCTTATAAGAGTAAAGTGAAAAATAAGACAGTTAAAATGTTATTGGGTAAATAACAACATTGGGTAAATTTTAAAGAGCAGAAGAAAAGAAATGATACAGCCTTTGCGCAGCGTATAGCATTTTCATATTTCAATCATTTATTTTTATTATCCTGATGGTTTGCAAATATTAAACTAAATGTCACAACAAATAAAGGAATATACAAAGCGCTTCCTTTTTCCCCATTAGAAATGTAACACATAAATCAAACCCTTAAATAGGACATATAAAATGGGGAAAATTTAGGGTGGGAGAAGGTAACCTATAAAAAAAAGACATCAACATAAAGGAAGGGAGCCATTGGAGGGGAATTTCTCCTTCAATCACTATAGAGAAAGATATATACGGGATAAACCGTATAGACAGTTTTCTCCATACAAACTCAGATATAGGGAGAAAGAAGAATATAGAAAATATCCGTATTATCGAGAAAAAAATATAAAAGGAACAAAGGATATTCCATCATTAGATCGATTTCAACACTATAACCGGTATGACAATCTACGATTATGGGAAGAACCAGTGAGAGAGAAAAATGATCTCATAAAAGATAACCCCCTCTTCAAGTAATAACAATAATTTTTTTCAAGTGAAAAACCATTCAGAATGAAAAAAAGATAGACGCTAAAAATAATAAAAGAGGTAAGAGGGGAAAACATAGTAAGATTATTAGAAAAAAAAAAAAGAAATACAATTATTAAAGAAAAACATAAAAGGAATAGGGATCTTTTAAAAAAGGACACCAAAATTTTCAATCTTAGTCCCCATGTGTTAACAGAGGAGGAGAAATCTATCCTATCAAAGGGGTTGAAATATGCTCCAACTTATCAATTCAATTCTTTTGAAGTTTTTGTAGACTTTCAGAAATTCCTTCGGAAATTGGGCCCAAATTTTTTTGCTGGAAAAACAACTATGAAAGAGATGAGGGAGGATATATCAGAATCAAGATGATAAACCTAAAATTTTCAAGAAAAGATCAATTTTTAATCCTACATACAAGAGAGGCTGTTTTATTGAGTGATTTGGAAAAATCGTACAGATGGAAATAAAATCTCTACCTAAAACATATAAGGGGAGTTTCAATCTTACAAAAAAAGAGAAGTGTGCCTTGAAACAACTTCAGGAAAATTCGGATTTAATTATTAAACCGGCCGGTAAAGGGGTTGGGGGGGAGAGTTGTGTTGATGGACAGAGAACAATATACTAAAGAAATCCATAGGCAATTGAATGAAGGGGAGACGTATAGTGTTCTTAAGGGAGATCCCACAGAAAAGATTAAATCTAACTTTAGATCCCTTTTGGAAAAATTTCAAAAACTGGAGAAGAAGTGAAGTTTCTTACCATCGAATTCCCAAATACACCTGTTATATATATCTTGCCTAAAGTCCATAAGGACAGCGCTAACCCCCCAGGACAACCCATTATAGCTGGGACAAAATCTTTAACAACTAATTTGTCTGAATATATTTAATATCAATTGCAACCCTAAGTCATTAAAAATAAATCATATCTGAAAGATACGACAGATGTGATACGAAAACTTAGAGATATAAAGTGAGAGGAGAATCTATTCTTAGTTACAGATGACGTTAAATCGTTATATATGTGTATTGATCATAAAGATGGTCTCAAGGCTGTAGACTTATCTTAGCAAGACAAATATGTCTACCACATTGTGAAATTTCCTCTTGGAAGGTATAGATTTCATCCTTCGGAACAATTACTTCTATTTTGAGGGGAATTACTATCTACAGCGCATCGGAACAGCTATGAGCACCAAGTTCGCCCCCAGTTATGCCAATTTATTCCTCGCCTTTTGGGAGGAGCAATTTATTTGGGCAGATAAATCCTGGGAGGCGAACTTGGTGTCCTGGATGCGCTATATAGATGATGTGCTATTTATTTGGCGAGGGGATTTCCCTAGCCTAAATTCCTTTATCGGTAGTATCCATCTCTATCTTGCCTACTAGTTATGGATGGTTAATTTTCAACATTATGTCCGGTCTAATATTTTTGAGAAGTACATATTTTGTTAGGAATTGATATTATGTAAATCAAAGTGAAGATTTTTTCCGATATATGTACTATAAAAAATGAGAATGGTTACACCTAGAGAGAGGAACGTTTTGCTGCCATTATAGACCAGTGATATCATATAATCCCAATAAGGGACTTCTAGTATGAAGACCTAATATATGAATGCCAATATTTGTTTTCTCACTAGGCTTAACATCGAGAAAAAAAAGCAATATTACGTGGGAAGCTTTGTCCATGCAGCGTAACATGCTGTGTGTTTGTCTCCGCTTCGTTTATTAGCTGTTATCGTATGTTTCATAATTTTTTGAGGACATTTACACAGTCCGTTGATAATTTAAAATATATGGATTCAAGTGAAGGAATTTTGCTGAGGCATCTATTGTGGGAACATGACAGTCTTTATATATTTTAAGAGAGAAATGTTCATATAAAAGCTTCACATTTCATCAGATGCTATACTGAGAAATTTTTTGTTGGATAGCTATATAAAGCTTCACATTTCATCATTAGATGCTATACTGAGAAATTTTTTGTTGGATAGCTATAATTCTTTATTCTAATGGACCCTTTTCCGACATTCTTTTTGTAAGAGATATATATGAAATCTATATCCATCTATGTTACAAGGCTGGATGTTAGCAATTATCCCAGTTACTGAGAGTTTACTGATTATTGGAAACTCCCTTTTTGGGCAGAATACGGATAAACTTTATTAAGCCCTCGAAATGAGGTTACTGTTCTGCCGTATGCTTCCGAAAAAATATTTTTTGTTTTTAACATATGTTTTGTTTTAGCAAGTTATTTGTTTAATATACTGGGCCTAAGGATTCATAATTACGGCATATCATGCCCCCCGTTCCTTATTTTCTTATGTGTTTAAATATTGACGTAATCCGCCAAGAATACCCTTATTTAAATGAAAACAATATTATTAACTGTTGTTGGGATTAGGACTACTATATATTATAATTTCGTGTTTATAAAAGTACTATATATGTGATTAAGGTAATTATGAAGTTTAACCTGCAAGGTATAAAAGGACTGATTAACCCGACACCTGCACCACCTTGAAAAAGACTTCTTTAAGTTGAAACACGTTGGTGAAAGCAGTTCCACCTGTAGAGTGTAACTTTGGGATTGTTTCATCGGGACGGCAGTAATCCGGATGTGCTGATGACTTGTGTTTTGAATGCCTAATACCTTTGTCCATCTGGTGCGAGTTCACTCATTTCAGTGTGTGAATGCAATTTGTCTATATGTGGTTTTATATTGTCTAATAAATGTGAGTTTCTTTTTTACTCACAAGTGATTGTATCTATTATACGGAATTACACTATGTGTGCCTTTTCCTTTTTTCACATATGATCATCGCTTCTTACTATACATGGAAGTTCCGTTTATGAATGATCTAGAGGAGAATATCAATTGGGAAATCCTGCATAAACATATCGATTAGAAAGGCGATTGTTGGGAGAATCACGATACATTCGTTGTGGACAGAAAAAGGAAGGCGACTGTGTTTTCAGCTACTTGAAGCAATCTATATAGGAACGCATTTGGAAAGGACTTACGTTGTATGGACTAGATAAGTTTACCATACAGCCTTACATAACTTTTTATTTTTTTATTTTTTATCTTCATTTTTCTGCATTTTATATGTCCTATTTAAGTGTTTGATTTATGTGTTACATTTTTCTATTGGGGAAAAAGGAAGCAATTTGTATATTCCTTTATTTGTTGTGATGTTGATAAGCTGACCTACTTTTGGGTATGATATGTTATTAGGAATATTGGCTGCATCCTATACTAGAGCGCCTATTTAAGACTGAACTAGTATATTTTTTTGTTAAACTAAATGTGTCTATTGTGAAAATACTGTTGGTTCACTGCATATTGTACATTTTAAATTGAGAATATTATGAGTATTTCATATAAACAGATGCATATTGGAACTATAACTAAAAAGATGTTGGCATTACATTGAGCTAAACTTCCAGAGGATGGGTCTGGTAAGAAAGCTACTTAAGAATTAATAACTATCCTGCTGTCTATGTGTAAAATACTACATCTGTTTTTAGAATTGCAAACCTTACTTCAGCTGTGTTAATATTATTGATCAGTGAATTGTTTGTTCCATATATGATAAAATGATAACGTATATCTGTCTCCTACTTCTGTCATTCTGTTATCCATACTGATACTTAGCTCTTTTGCAGTAATTGCAGGACATTAAATTTCTTTATCACCTTGGAGACAGAGGTGTGAATAAATATGAATATGAAGTCTGTTTTATGAAGACAGTAGACCAAAGACAGACTGATTTTATTGTAGTGCTTGTTAAGACTTATAATCAAATGTGGTTTTAAAGCGTAGATAAATGTCCCATTGCAAGCTAAGTGTTAACTTTTCTTAAGTTTATCTTGTGAATGCACATTCCAGAGTTTTTTTTGTGTGTGATTTCAGTTAAACATCTGGTTTTAACAATGTGTCCAAATGTTAAACGTTAAAGAAATGGTGCCTTTTCCTTTTAATTTCAGAACCGCAGGGAGAGAGAAAGAAAAAAGAAGAAAATTAAACAGCTTTCATATTCAGTAGAAAGGTCGTGATTGATTGGTTTAAGTCAGTGGTTCCCAAACTTTTGCAGTTCGCGGCACCCTTAGAGTCTCCAAATTTTTTCAAGGCACCCCTCCAAAATAATTATTGAGCAATCCTGTTTTAGAAGTAGTTGGGTCAAAAAATTGTAATAAGTATTTAGGTCAGGACAGAAATACTTATTTAGTTGTATGCAAAAATGCCCCCTCTGCATCCAGACACTCTGCCCTCAGGCACTCTGCCCTCAGGCACTCTGCCCCCTCTGCATCCAGACACACTGCCCCCTCTGCATCCAGACACACTGCCCCCTCTGCATCCAGACACACTGCCCTTTCTCATACTGCCCCCTCTGCCCTCTGTCACGCTGTCCCCCCTCCTCTGCCCTCTCACACGCTGTGTCCCCCTCCACTGCCCCTCTCACGCTGTGTCCCCCTCCACTGCCCCTCTCACGCTGTGTCCCCCTCCTCTGCTCCGCTGTGCCTCTCCTCTGCCCCGCTGTGCCCCTCCTCTGCCCCACTGTCCCCATCCTCTGCCCCTCTGTCCCCATCCTCTGCCCCTCTGTCCCCATCCTCTGCCCCTCTGTCCCCATCCTCTGCCCCTCTGTCCCCATCCTCTGCCCCTCTGTCCCCATCCTCTGCCCCTCTGTCCCCATCCTCTGCCCCTCTGTCCCCATCCTCTGCCCCTCTGTCCCCATCCTCTGCCCTGCTGTCACCATCCTCTGCTCTCTGTCCCCTTCCTCTGCCCTGCTGTCACCATCCTGTCCCTCTCCTCTGTCCCACTGTCACCATCCTGTCCCTCTCCTCTGTCCCACTGTCACCACCCTCTGCTCTCCTCCTCTGTCCTGCTGTCACCATCCAGTCACCAACCTCTGTCCCGCTGTCAACATCCTCTGCTCTCCTCCTCTGTCACCCTCCTCTGCTCTCCTCCTCTGTCCCGCTGTCACCATCCTCTGCTCTCCTCCTCTGTCCCGCTGTCACCAACCTCTGTCCCGCTGTCACCATCCTCTGCTCTCCTCCTCTGTCCCGCTGTCACCATCCTGTCACCAACCTCTGTCCTGCTGTCACCATCCTCTGCTCTCCTCCTCTGTCCCGCTGTCACCATCCTCTGCCCCCCTCCTCTGTCCCACTGTCACCATCCTCTGCTCTCTTCCTGTGTCCCGCTGTCCCCATCCTGTCACCAACCTCTGTCCCTGTCACCATCCTCTGCTCTCCTCCTCTGTCCCGCTGTCACCATCCTGTCACCAACCTCTGTCCCGCTGTCACCATCCTCTGCTCTCCTCCTCTGTCCCGCTGTCACTATCCTCTGCTCTCCTCCTCTGTCCCGCTATCACCATCCTCTGTCCCCCTCCACTGCCACGATCCCTCTCACTCTGCCCCGCACCAGGCGCTAGCCATAAAGAACAAAACAAAACACAAACTTACCAATCCGTCGGGCGCCGGGACCCAGCAACCTCCTCTCTCCTGCAGCTTGTTACTGACGTCGATATTCAGAGACAGCTGCAGGAGAGAAGAGGCTGCTGGGTCCCGGCGCCCAGCGGATTGGTAAGTTTCTGTGTTTTGTTTTGTTTTTATGTCTGGCTCGCGGCACCCCAGTGACAGCGCCGCGGCACCCCTGGGAGCCGCGGCGCACAGTTTGGGAACCGCCGGTTTAAGTTGTAGTTGAATTTGTGTAAGAAACAGTTGAACATCATAAAAGATTGTTAGAAAATATGCTGGTTTTATGAATCTGGAAGATGTCCAGATTAAATTTAAGATTTAAAGAACTTCTATGGAGGTATTAAGTCAACAAATAGTATTTGTCAGTTTTTCAGCGAGCAAATACAAGATAGGGTCACTATCTCACACCCAGATTGGAAAGGATTAGAAATTTCTGTGTTGGTACAGCGGCATAGGGACATGAGATGAATACTTAAACAAGGTCTTTAATATGTTTTAAATAGTGATTTTGCAAATGAAATGTATGTTAAAATACTTTCAAAGGGATTATCCAAATCTTTTGCATTGCAATCCATGCCTAGTGTGGAGCGAATCTCCGATCATTGAACTCAATGTGTGTGTTTAAACTTTGAGAATTCTTTGCTGTTATGAATTAGAATAATTATTACTTAAAATAAAACTAGTGTTTTATGTTAGCGTTATCAGAAAATAGTTGCATTGAAAAATAATAATTTTTTGCATTGAAAATTGCATCTGTGTAGTATTACATAGTGGGATTTTTTAACTGCAATTGTTTGTATTTTCTCCATGTTACAAAGATGTCTCTCCTCCCATCTCCCTCCCTATGGAATGTTTTATTCCCATGCCAAGAGGAGGAGTTCAGTATCTGTAAATTTCCTGTGTTATGAACATGAACACAGTTTTGTACCACAGAATGGAGAAATGACTGGATCCCACCCTGCATTCTAATGCAGATCTCTGTTGAAATTATTACAGTCATAGATTGTGTAGCGTTGATTTTTAATGATAAGAACTATTCAGAATATTTTCTATTGCCGATACCTACAGGGGGGTTCAATCTTTATAAGGTTTCATAGACAGTTCTAATTATTTGTTATGTTTGCAGAATAATTTGCAATCTTTTGTACACACAGGAGACCAGAAACCAGAATATGTGAATGATCTGACCTGGCCAGAGATGTTTAGACTTCATAAAGGTTGGTCCTGATATTTGAACACCCTCTATCTCAGAATAATGGGGGGAAAAAAAAGAAATAAAAAGAAATAAAAGTAATACATTTATTTCTTGATATGTCACAATTCTGTAGCCAGTGAATACTAGGATTTTCAGCTATAGCTATATGCCAGATACAAGTGAACATGCTTCTGAATTCATTGAGGCATTTGAAGAGATTAAAAGACTCTAGCCTTTACCCTGGCATTAGTTATCTACAATTATAAGAAATGTTTTCTATTGTACTAATGATAACACTGTTTTAGGATATTTAAAAGATAATTAGTGTACAATTAGATAGGCAGCAAAAGCATTAACTTCATATTAAGGTTCATAGCCATAGCAGCTATTCTTGTGGAAAAGACACAGGATATTGTGCTGCAGCATGGGTTACATTTGTTTGTTCCTCGTGCTGTCACACAACTCCTGAATAATGCACAGACTAGACATGTGTCTGTAGCAAGGTTTATACAATGGGAAATTAAAATTAAGTTACATTGCATTAATTCTTCTAACATTAAAATATACAAATGTCAGAATCTCAATCCTGTTACATCATTGCCCTCAGACACCTCACATGACAAGGAAGACAATGATTGAATTAAGTAAATGTGTAAGTTTTTCTGTATTACCAGACATTTCTGAGACTGCATTGAAGAATCTAGATTAAAGTTTCTTTACCGATGAAAAAGTTTTATAGATAAACGCATGATAGCGCACTTGTGACAGTGACAGGATATGCAGGCACTATACATAATGAGATAATTGAAGTTAAGTCATTAGGCTTTCACTCAGTTCAGTTAGACTCATCAGAGCATGTGAGCTAGGTAAAGGAAAAACGAGTAAACATTTACACAGATTCACGTTACGCGTAGTAAATAAACGCCGTAGTTCATGATTTTGGAACTATTTGAAAACATAGGGGTTACCTAACACCTATATCACATGCACAAACAGTCAAACAACTGATAGAGGCTATATAGTTGCCAAAAGAGGTTGCAGTCATTAAGTGCCAGGCACATACCAAACAGACAGATGATCTTACTAACAAACAAACTAGCAGACTCAGCAACTCGAGAAGCAGCTTTAGAAAGGTAGCCACATACCCAATTGATAATTTTTCATGATATCACATTTGAGAGCTTATGCCAATGTCAGGAAAAGGCTACATTGAATGAAATTAATGCATGGAAACTGAAACAATGTTATAAAACAAAGGATGAAATTTGGGTAGATATAGAAAATAAACCAGTAGCATTAAAAATGTTGTTGCCAGCTTTTGCAGAAAGTGATCATGGGTTAGTATGCATGGGAGCAAATAACTAGATTATAATTGTTATATCTTGTTGGTATGCCCAGAAATTACAGTTGCTAAGTTTAAATGTGAAATATGTATAATTTGTCTTAAGAACAATTAAGAAAAGATAATACCTACTAAGGTCAGACAGTTGCCTAATATAACCTTTTCAGAGGTTACAAATTAGTTCACTGATTTTATTTAAGAGAAAAGAAAGTTAAGAGGGTTACAGTATGTGTTAGTTGGTATTGATATGTGTTGCTGGATTGAGGCCTAGTTAACTGCCTCTGACATAGTGCAACTTATTGCTAAGAAGATTTTGTTACAATTTGTATGTAGATGTAGTTTACCCAGAGAGTAAACTCATTTCACAGAAAAAGTGTTTCAAAGAATGTGTAATATGATGGGAATAGATTCAAAACTTTATACACTATATCATTCTCAAGCTTTAGAGAAAGTTGAAATAATAAATGGAGTAATTAAAGAATAACTAAGCTTACTAAAGAAACAGGAATGGCACTTCTTTAGTTTATCATAGTGTTAGAATCACTTCTAAACCTCTTCTCAATCTCTCTCCATATGAACTGTTATTGGACTTTAGTCAAGATACTTTATTAATCCACAGACTGACTTGAAGCTGCATTATGATCTAACTGCTCAATATGTTATACTGTTGTCTGAACAGTTGCAGAAGCTTTAGAAGGCCCAGAAGAACACTTAAAGATGGACATTCAACCACAAGCAGCTCTTTGACCTGCACTGAAGATACAACCTAGAGACTATGTTATGGTAAGAAATTTCTTACACTCTGGTTCCCTTACAGATCGATGGGATGGTCCTGCTAAAGTCAAGTTCTATTAACGACTGATACTGCTGTAAAGGTTGCAGAGAAAGACACTTGGATCCACAGTTCCCATTGCAAAAAGGTCAAAGACCCAAGCTTACAGGAACCAAAGGACTCAGAACTGAACACAGATAAAGAGACTGAATTACATTTAAAAGAACTCTTCAATCAAGATGGAAGTGATGATGTATAATCAGATACATGGTTATCGACTTATGACACAAAGAACCTTCAACCTTGTTGCCTGTCTTATGATATTTGTAGCCTTAACACGTTATTTATATATTGCGGAAAGGAATTGAGAAGGTGGTATATTAGATGAGGATGATTTTAATAAGACCATTTCTGCTTCTTTTCTGAACAGCAAAACCAGAGAATTCAGAAATTGTAAAGGATTACCACCAATTCCAAAATGTATTTGTTAGTATTGTGGTACTCTACGAAAAAATAAAAAATAAAAAAGGTGTTTAATATGGTGGCCTGATAATAATGAATATTGCTAGAGAGAATATCCAGATTACCGATTGCATGTTATGTTAAGTGAAATGTTAGGAGTTACAAATTGTTGGGTCTGTACTAAAACTCCTTTATTGAGTAAAAATATTCCAATGTTACCATTTCCAGTATCTTATGAAGAATGACACAAACTAGTCCTGATATAATTTGTCAAGAACAAAATTGAGATCTTTGTGATTATGGTAGAATTGCTGAAAGTATATATAACTTGACTAAACCTCCGGTTATAGTTTTAGCACCACATATAACTGCATAAATTTAATTTGTTTTGATAAAATAATAAATGAGGTTAAAATGATAACACCTCAGATAAATGACAGCTGCCTTAAAACAATAAGTACTTCAAGTTGTAAGAGTTTGCATGCATAAGTTTGCATGAATAAGTGTAATATAGTAGTTACAGTGCCTAAACCATATGGGCCCAAGTGTAAATAACCTTTTACGTTTGATGTACAGACATTTAGACATTACATAAAATGAGAAAGCTAAACTAAAGATAGAACATCAAACAGCTGCAACAAAGTGTGAAATATATGCCATTAAATCTCTGAAGAGTAAAATATGTACACAATGAACTTTGTATTATTACAATTGTTTTTTTAAATCATACACTACCAGAACCAGACTCAGACGAAGAGAACACGATACCAGATACAAAATGTCCCTTGGGTATGCTAATCCCAACTATAGTGTTAGAATATTGTGGTTTATTTCTTTAACCAGGAAACACATACATTATATATATATATATATATATATATATATATATATATATATATATATATATATATAAAAACACAAAAAGAGAAGCGCCAAACAGTGTGATACCATCAAAAGTAAAGAGGTTTCGGGTAAAGCAGAGCTGGAAACCAATGAGAGTTCACTCCCCGAGTCAACCAAGGCCAGAACGAGGTTTTGGTTGATTAGCACAGTCACCCGGAACAAACAAAGACTTCCTGGTGTGGGACTCATGGTAAAACAGCTTGGAAATGCAGGTCCAATATGTGCTACAGAACAGTCCATGGGTTCCTGTAGTTTAGGACACTCTGCCTTAAAGTGGCCTGGCTCACCACATTCAAAATACTTCAGATTAGACAGCTTTGCACCTGGCCCTCTGTCCGTAGCAGTTTTGCCATTGGGCCCTGTGGCAAGGATTGTCAAACCTGGCTTTTGGCGTGGCAGCGGCTTTGGCACAAATGCAGGTTCTTTAGTCATTTGCTGTAGCGCACAAAACCTTTCTACCACGGTGGCAAGCTCTTCATAAGTTTGTGGGTCTGACTGCAGAACCCACCTTTGCAAATCGCGGTTCAGCCCCCGGATGCAGTGCTCTATCGCCAGAACTTCAATAATCCGAGAAGGCTAGTAGCCATTTCTTTAAAATTTTAGAAAGCTCAGCCACTTGTGCTCCGACCGGTTTTTCTTTATCATAGCGCCATTGGTGATAGCGCTGGGCTTGGCCTGGCCCGGAAACGCCAATGCGAGTAAATATCTCAGACTTTAGACACAGATAATCAGAGGCCCGTTCCTCATCTAAATCCATATAAGCTCGCTAAACTTCACCAGTCAGATATGGCGCCAGTCTCTCAGCCCTATCTTTAGGCCATTTTGCCTTTTTTGCAAGTCTCTCAAAAGACACCAGATATGGTGCCAACTGTGCCAATGTTTTACTCTACTTCCCTGCTTTCTCTGCATATTGCCAGCTAAATGCCTCCTTTTGTTACAATATATATATATATATATATATATATATATATATATATATATATATATGAAAAATATGCATTTAAATGGTTATCAATTAATTATGATGGATTATGCCATTTCCGAAGAGTGGTTCCGCAGTTTTATACAGTATTGTATGATGAGTGGAAAAAGATATTAATAAAAATATGTTCTATTCATTAATAGGTCAGTATAACATAAAGTGGGTATAAATATTATTAATATGTTTACTTATGGAAATTATGAATTTATGACTATTCAATATGAAATTTAACTTTTGACAGTATTTAATTGATAATGTGACTGAAATTTATCATGATACCTTTCGTTATGTTGGACTTGAATTACAGATATTTAAAAATGAACTTTTACAACATTGAGTAGTTTTGGACTATTTAATGGCTCAAACAGGAGGATAAATCCTTCAGTCTCAATCCTTGAGACTGAACTTGGAGTCCATTGTTTATTACCTAATCAACAACATTTCCGATCTAGAAGCTGTAATTACACGTTATATAAACAATGCCCATTATATGAAGAAGGATTTTTATGACAAAATTATTATAAAGACTTTTAAAATGATTCAGAATGGACATGTATAAATCAAAGCATATGGTTCTTTGGACTTGGAAAGTGACTATCTAACCTAATGTATATTTACATGAAATTTATTGTGATAATAATTGTGGCAATATTGTTTCTTTATACTTGTTTAAAGTATGGTTTGTGTTGTATACAAATATTTGCGAAAGCCAAACCAATCCGAGAACATCAGTGCTGACAGAAATATATACTCCCATTCAATTAATTATAGTCACATGAAAAAGTACCTTTTTATGTGTATATAAAAGGGTGGAAACTGTCGAAGTAATAATTAACAAAAACCCTATATTACCAATTAGTTCAATAGAATAAACCAATGAACTTGAATTTTATGTGTTTGTGCTTTTAAGAGAATGGAAAAACACATATTGCACAATACAGAAATTACATAACAAGAGACATGTTTTTAGTAAATTTCCAATATTTCACATTGTCTGGATAAGGCCAAAGAAATTTTGGTTTCAAATAAGGTCAAGACGACCCTTCCAAAAGAACATGTCACTTTAATGATAGATACTTAGAATGCCAGCAGTGATGTAAGCTGGGAAGGTGTGTTTTAAAGTAATAATGGAATAACATTTTCTATAAAAGAATGACAATCAAATATAGATTTTCAATTGACATTTGAGACCCTGGGCGTATGTTTGCTTCGACCAGTATGGCTGTATCTATGTATAATAACATTTCAATAATAAATTGAAATATTATATTTTGGAAACCTGCTCATCTCATTTATTATTTAAAGAGAAGAAAAGGGAAAATCTTATACAACCTCAATGTCCTAAAGCTTAGAAAATCAGACTTGACTTTCGCATCTTCTAACATGACCCATATACTGTTTTAAGATTAACATTGATTAAATGGCACAATGTTTTTTTTCAGGCAATGGCAATGAGCTTTCAATTATTAGTCCCTAACATCTATATTAAAACAGTGGGATTACAGTGTTTACAAAGGTTTAGAAAATAAATTGTAAAACTCTTTTATTAGCCAAAAACATGCAACATTGGTAAATGAAGTAATGTGTGACCTTTTTAACCACAGATTATTTGACCCACATGCGCCACCATGTAGGTGCTGCCAGAGTGATGGAGCCACAGCACGGTCATTTAGTGTCGATGAAGGTGGCCATGGAATTGCACCCATGTGAAGATTTTAAGTATCTATAGTGTATTTTAAAATTACAGGTACTGTATTTTTTTTTTTTTTATAGATCTTTTTTTTTTATTGGTTATTTTCCTTACATATTTAAACATAGGATAGTTCAAGTGACAAATACAGCAAATCAGGCATGACATGACATATCTGTTACATATTCTGAAGTTTTTGGATACAATTAAGATATTCATTACAATTTGGCATTAAAGTTCAATATCAAATATTAACAACATCTGAAAAATTGGGTTATTTAAGATTCATGAAAACATTGTAGATAATCTTGTACATACATGAATGTAACTGATTAATATGAACTATTATCAGAAAATGAACACAACTGAAATGAAATAAACTGAAATAAAATAAAACAAGCTAAAATAAAATAGGGGGGGGAGGAAAGGAGGGAGGTAGTTGTCTTTTAGTAAGCTACATGGTAGAGGGTATTTGTCAGATCTTCTCAAATTAATGAAAGTTTGCACCTTCAGAGATTTTAGGAGGTTCTAATTATCCGTCCACGCGTTTCACTCAACATTCCCCAAATCAGAGAAAAATAAAGCTCCAATTTTTGACTCCAGGACTTTAGGTTTTAAACTTTGAAGTCCAATCAACTCAAAATTGCCACCTTTTACTCAGCCCAAGTCTCTCTCTCTTTTTTTTTTCTCCCTAACTTAATTGTTTAAGTAAATACCAGGTAGTATATTCAAAACAATTTAAAGATCTTCTGCTGGATCGAGGTTTCCAGCGATTCGATATATATACCCCATTATTTCTGGAACCTCTGTTCACCTTTTTCTATATCTGGGAGAGTGGCTCTCCTACCCAAGTATATAATGTCTAAAATCTCCATCTTGAGCATTCCCAGAGTCGGGGATACCGGTAACACCCAATGTCGTAAGATCAGCTTTTTTGCTACCGTTAAAATTACAAATCAGAGCCACAAAAGTGTAAGAAGTTGGCAAGAGATCCTTCCAATTGGTGAAATCGGCCAGCATAAGGGGTTCTGCGGCCAATGTAACCTGTGTCTTGAAAATGTGATGAATATAGTTCACCAATTTATACCAAAATCTCTTAATCTTCCAGCAGCCCCAAAAGTTATGCAACCAATCTGCTTTTTGGGACTTGCACTTCAGACAGAAACCAGACTCCCCCTCAACCATGAAACAACGCCTTATTTGTGGGATATATGCTCCTTGAACTACCTTTAAATGTATTTCCTGGAGGCGAGTGGGGGACAGAGATTTCCAAATATGTTCAAAGTGGCAAGTTAAAGTAACTAGGTCACTTATGCTGGGGATATCTCTTCGCCATGCGTCCACTGTTCGTTTCCAGGGAGTTGTGAGCTGTGTATATATTAGATCTGCATATACATATCTGATTTTAAATTTAATAGTTTTCAAGAAGGTAAGTAGACTTTTCAAACCATCTGGACTCCCTGTAAAGGTTTTCTTTGAACTAGTATTGAATTTGCATAGTGCCTGAGCTGAAGGTACATAAAAAAATTGAGAGTTTGGTAATCCTAATTTTTCCCTTAGTTGACTAAACGTATACATTTTTCTGCCTGGATCAAATATGTCTTTTATCACCATTATCCCACATCCCGCCATATCATAAAGTTAGCATTTTCCAAGCTAGGTTGGAATGCTGGGGCACCCCAGATCGGGAGGAATTCGGTAGTCCTAAAATCTCTATTATATTTTTTATTAATATGAATCCATGCTTTATATGTATCTTGGAATAGAATGCTTTCAGCAAGTTGTGGAGGTAGCTCAGATTTAGGTAGATGTAATAATGCAGCCGGGGAGTGTGGATAGAATATAGTATTTTCCAGGTTTTTGTCAGTGTAACAGCTACGCTGAAAAAGCCAATTAATAATATATCGAAAAAAGGCTGAACGCGTGTTAGGAACCCCTCCAGCGGCACAACACAACCCGGAGTCTGCAGTCTGTCCCCGGATGGTGGGGACAGACTGGGCTGCAGACTGACAGAGGGTCGTGAAGTGTGTACCGGCTGGGGAGAACAAGGCAAACGGAGTGAAGTCCAAGCCGAGGTCAAGGGTCACAAGCAGACAGGAAGATCGGTAAACAGGCCAGAGGTCAGGGTCACGAGATACACAAGCAAAGTCCAAATCCAGGCAAAGGGTCATACATGGGTAATCAGCAGAAAGTTCAACAGGCAGGATCAAGGCACAGAGCAGGTCAGCAGACTGGCAACAGAAGCTATAACCGACAGTGAGGCTGCAGACCTCACTGCCTTAAATACTGAGGCAGAACAATCAGGGCTAGAGTACACACTTGCAGACTAATTGCCTGCCATGCTGCCAAACGAATCAGAGCTTGTCCCAGGAAGTGACGTCCCGGTCGTCATGGTGACAGCGGGGATGTCGGAAGGAGCAGGAAGCGAGCCGCGGCGGCTGTGACAACGCGTATGAGTTTATAGGTTAATTCCTCCCAGCACTTTTCCTAGAATCAACTTGCTTCTTGCTATATGTGGTTTCTTAGAATGCCAGATGAATTTGGAAAATAATTTTGTACAAGTATGTTTGTCAGATTTATTTAAACTTATTGGGAGCATTTGTATTGGATATGATAGTTTTAGGAAGACCACACTTTTTTTTTTTTTTTAAATCAGGTAAAATTTTATTGCATTTTCCTTTTTTTTTTTTTTTTTTTAATAACATTTTAAACAACAAAAAAGCCCATAACATTGGACTTAATCCCCAATTATAACCCACACAGTGTTACAGGTATTATCAAGTAACCATACATAATAGTATCACAAAAGAAAAAACATTGACATTCAGATATACAAGCCAAGGTATGTACACCTCCCACCATTTCAAGATGCAATGAAATAATATTACAGTTTTGATAATACAGAATATAATCGTTGACCTTAATGACTCAACAATAGGCGGCTGGATGTCTGCCCCGAGCATTCATTAGGAGAGCTCCACCTCCCTCAACCCTTCTGTAACATATGGGGATATCCTCCACCTATACCATATTCTTTCATACTTATCCACTAGTTTCCTGCTGGTGTACACAAACCTTTCATGGCCGACTGTATTGTTAACAAGGTAGATCCAGCTACTCAAAGTCGGGCTTCCAGGTGCCATCCATTTTCTAGCTATCACCACCTTTGCCAACATAAGTAACGTGTTGATAAGCAGTCTAATAAGTCTACGGGTTTTTTTGTTTAAGCCCAAACCGAATATAGAGAGTTTTGGAGTCAAGGCCAACACTCCCACCTCCAGTCTTTTAATACAATCCTCCACCTTTCCCCAAAAGGATGAAACCAGCGGACATTCCCAGAGCATATGCCAAAAATCTCCTTTTTAACTCTTACACTTGGGACACAACACCCTCTGACCCCCACTAAACTTAGAAAGCCGAAGAGGGGTGAGATACGCTCTGTGTAACAGAAAAAACTGGACCTGGCGAAATCTGACTGATGCAGTGACCTCTTTCGGGCTACACAACACCATATCCCATGCCTTGTCACTAAGTCTCCCCAAATCCTCCTCCCACCTGCATCGCAGCTCCGGCAAGCCCCCTTCACCAGATCCTTCCACCAATATTGAATACAAAAAAGAGATTTGCCGTCTTTGGCCCAACCTGGACAGTTGCACCCTTAAGGAGTCTGCACTAAAGCTTGGGGCAGCTCCCCGGAACTGCGAGGCCAAAGCATGTCTTAAATGCAAGTATCTATAAAAGTAACCCCTAGGTAGCTCATATAACCTCTGAAGTTGCTCAAATAAATATAATACCCCATTTTCATACAGTTGCCCAATCTGTATTATATTGTAGATTCGCCAGGCTCCAGCTCCCTCCATCCTAATCATTTCTCCAAAATCCAAGTTATCCCAGAGTGGAGTGCACGGATCTAAATCCAATCCACCCCCAATCTGGGCTGACAGTCGCCAAACCTTCATGGCCTGAATTAACAAGGGGGGGTCCCTCCCAACCTTTCTTCCAGCCAGAAGAAACTGCACACGTGTATGATTAGATGCTGTCTCAGAGACTAAAAAGTCATGCAAATCTACACCCAACCGCGACCGGAACCATACCTCAATATGCGTTAACTGGGAAGCAAAATAATAAAGCCGTAGATTCGGCAAAGCCAAACCCCCCGACCCTCGAGAACGATATAAAGTAGTAAGCTTAACTCTTGCTCTCTTGCCTGCCCACACCAAAGAAGCCATGAGACGTTCAATGTATCGAAATGTGCTATGAGGAATATGCACCGGTGACTGCTGCAAAACGTACAAAAACTTTGGTTGGATTATCATTTTGACCAGGTTAATTCTACCTGTGACCGACAGTGGCAGCTGCTTCCATACCCCAATCCGGCTCCTAAGATAGTCAATCTGAGGTTGGACATTACGCTGGATATATTGACCCATATCACTAGATATCCAGATACCAAGATATTTAAATACCGGGATCCATTTAAGAGGAGTCTACAAAACTTGACCCATAGGGCAAGCACCCTTAATCAGAGTTACACTAGATTTGTCCCAATTAATCAAAAGCCCCGAGTACCTGCCAAACACTGAGACCACACTGAGTAAAGTTGGCAGCGATATATCAGGATATGACAAAGAGCAGCATATCATCTGCATAAAGGGCAATCTTGTCCGTCCTGCAGCCCATCCTCAATCCAGTAATATCTGACTGCATTCTAATCATACATGCCAACGGCTCTATGGCCAAGGCAAATAGAGTGGGGGACAAAGGGCACCCCTGTCTGGTACCTCTGCCCATAACAAATTGACGGGACACAAAGCCATTTACACAGACTCTAGATGTAGGGGAGGAGTATAGCAGTCGAACCCATTGAATAAAAACCGGACCAAACCCAAATTTCAACAGCACCGCCCACAGATACCTCCACCCCACAGAGTCAAAGGCCCTAGCAGCATCTAACGACACCACCACCGCCTCCTCCTCCACCGGGTGGGGCAACTGCAGATGGCAAAAAAGCCTACGCAGATTTATAGCCGTAGATTTCCCCGGCATAAAACCAGTTTGGTCAGGATGTACAATCTCACTAATTACCCGATTTAAACGTGTCGCCAAAATTTTTGCCAAAATCTTAATATCTGTTGTCAATAGCGATATAGGTCTGTATGATTCTGGAAACAAGGGATCCTTTCCCGATTTAGGGATAAGAACTATAAGGGCTTCAGACAGACGGAGACACACATCCCTGATCTCTAAAGCTTGTAAACATATCTTTCAAGCGAGGCACAAAGAACCCTAGATGCTTCTTATACAACTCTATGGGTATCCCATCTATGCCCGGAGCCCTGCCATTTGGAAACGAGGCTATCGCAGCTACAATCTCATCAGTAATTGACAGGTCCAAACTTTCTCTACCATCTGCGCTCAATTTAGGTAAAGAAACAGCCGCCAGATACGTGTCTAAATCAAAGTCTGAGTACTCCGCTCTTGACACATAAGCATCTTTAAAATATACATAGAAAACATCACTGATCTCTTCGGTCAAGGTATGCACAACACCCAAAGTATCTGTAATCCCCGCCACTACAGCCGCCGCCCTTTCTGACCTTGCTAAATACGCTAAAAACCTACTACATTTATCCGCTTCAAAGTATTGAGTATGTTTAGCAAATAACAGCTTACGCCTTGATTTATCTAACAAATAATCCGACCATTCTCTCTGTACCATTAGCCAAGCCATCCTATAAGAAGCCACACGAGAAGAGAGATACACCTCCTCTAACCGCACAACCTCTTTTTCCAATTTATCACCTCTCAACCTAGACTCTCTTTTGAAACAATTAATACTTCTAATTAAGGAACCTCTTAAAAAAGCATTGAATGAATCCCAGACAAAAGGTGTGGCTGCTGTGTCCACATTGTTAGCAAAATACTCTTCCCATTGGGATTCCGAGGTATTTCCATCCTGCAACAATGTCAACCAAAAGGGATTAAGTCTCCAAAATGCTTGACCTCTAGAAACATTAAGTTTGACTGTTAATACCAACGGAGAATGATCTGAAATCCCCCTTGGTAAATATGCAGCATCCGAGACAGCCGGCAATAACTCCTTTGATACAAGTCCTAAATCAATTCGGGAGAAAGCATTATATGAAGTGGAATAGCAGGAGAAACAGACCTCCCCCGGATGTCTCAGACGCCACACATCCACCAAACCCATCTCTTCCAACAGATCAACGAATTTCATTTTTTTAGCATGTGTAGTATCCCCCACCTCCCTCCACCTATCAACATTGGAATCCAACACATTATTGAAATCCCCACAGCAAATCACAGGAGTGTCCGGGGAGAGAGAGACAAAATCACTAAATTTTTTTAAAACGTCACTACTATACGGGGGGGGGGACATAGACTGACAATAAGTTTATACGCTTGGAATCAAAAATGCCCCTTACAAAAACATATCTACCTAATGGGTCCGACTCCACCATTTCCAAAATAAAGTTTACTTTTTTACGTATAAGGAGAGATACCCCTCTAGAATGACCCGTATGAGTAGCATGGTATACCCATCCAACCCACGGTTTTTTAAGGGCCAACACTTTACATCCCACTAAATGTGTTTTAGTTAGACATATAACATCCCCTTCATACTTTTTTAATTGGGATATGACCAAAGACCGTTTAATTTTATCATTTAGGCCACGAACATTCCAAGTCAGGATTTTAATAGACCCCCTATTCATTTTTCCAGTCGCCATAACACAAGGGAATACACATAAGACATTTCTGCATAAGAATCAACCCCCTCCAGCCCAGGCAGACACCCAGCCACCAGTCAACCATATTAGCATATACCAAAATAGTCATTCTCATCATCTGAAAATATTTGCATAGAGATAAAATACCAAACCTGTCACTGCATTGAAAAACCCTACCCCTCCCTACCCTATTCAAACAGCCCCCCTCCCCGTATATCCATCCCCAACTTAGACATACCTGGATCCCCTTATAACTATCCCGCATCCCCTTAAACAGCACACACAACTATCTCCACGTACTTATGGAAATACCCGTATGCACCGAAAAAAAGGGAGGGAGGTCGCGACCCTTTAAGCAAGGGAAGCCCCCCAGCCCACAAGTTCACCCTAGTACTCCTCCAACCCTCCATACCCACCCAGACCCTTAGCACCTACTGTAGGATCCAACAATCTCAAACAATATCACCCCATAACTGACATTTTCAAAAGGATCCAAATAACTACAATATTAACCAAAGTATTTCAGTCATATATAGTCAGAAATCAAAGTGATATATATTGACAGAGCATATCTCAAACATTATGACTATCAAAGGCACACAGTCTTGGTATCATCTCAGTTCAGGAGACCAATACATCACCAAGAGTATCTTCAGTCCGGACGAAGACCACTTGGAGCTCTCCTATCCAACCAGTGAGTCGCCTCAGATGAAGATCCAAAGAAAAGGGTAGTTCCATCCGCAATTACTCTTAATCTTGCCGGGAAAAGCATAGCATATGGCAGTTGCATTTCACGAAGACGACGCTTCACCTGAATAAATTGAGCTCTGCTTTTTTGTACATCCACCGAGAAATCAGGATATACAGCAACTCTCTGATTTTGGTACATCAGTGGGCCCTTAATCCGAGCCAGGCGCAGAATAGCATACCGATCCTTATAATGCAACATCTTGGCAATAAATGTGCGCGGCTGTGCACCAGGAGGCGGTCTTTGAGTCGGAATCCGGTGCGCCCTTTCCACCGCAAACTGGGCCGTGAACTCCTCTCTGCCGAACAGCTGGATCATCCAATTCTCCAAGAATGTCTCCGGAGCATCTCCCTCTGCCTTTTCAGGGAGACCTACCAGTCGAATATTACTGCGTCTGAGGCGGCCCTCCATATCTGACATCTTCTGTTTAACCGACACCATCTGAGCCTTCAAACAAGCAATTTTCTGTGGCAAAGGGACTGTAGTATCTTCAAGTATAGAGATGTGGGCCTCCGTCTCCGACACTCGCTCTCGAATTTTCTGAAAATCCTGCCGCATCAATGACAAATCAACCTGCACCTCTCCAATTTTATCCATTACCTTCTTTTCAGAGGCAGCGATGGCTTTCAGGACCTCCTGAAGAGTAGAATCAGCAGGTGTGTCTGCATCTTTAGAAGACTGGGGTACTTGCAAATCAGATGCAGGAGCTCCCCCTGTGGCTGTAGCAGGATTAGAACGAGCATATTTCTCCAGCCTGCTAGCAGCAGTATTACTTGTAGAGTGCTTACCCATATTAGCACCTGCTACACACAGATTGCTACAGATGCACTGTTATGATGTATTATACAAGTCCACTGTAGGAAGACACACTTTTAATAACTGCATTGCGTCCTAAAAGGGAGAGTGGGAGATCATGCCACTTGATCATGTGCTGTAATTTTTTTAATTACAGGTGGGTAATTGACCTCATATAATTTGTGAAGCCTAGTGGGAATATAAATTCCTAAGTATTTAAATTTAGTGTGATTCAGCGTGAACTGGGATGTGAGAGCCGAATTATTCATTATAGTCCGTACACCTGATATTGGAAGTATTTCTGACTTATCAAAATTTATTTTATATCCTGCAAAGGAACTAAATTCCTGGATTACGCTCAAAATAGCAGGGATTGATTTTTCTGGATTGGATTCCATTAACAGCATATCATCTGCAAAAAGAGCTAGCTTAGCTTCCTGGTTGCCTACTTTTATGCATGTGTATTCCTTATTTTCCCTTAGAGCTGTGAGGAGTTCCAGTGCCAATGCAAATAATAGCGGGGATAATGGGCATCCCCGTCTGGTTCCCCTTTCCACCTTAAACGAGGTAGAGAGAAAGCCATTAGCTAATACTTGTGTGTTAGGGGCATGATATAAAGTCCTTAAAGTGTTGATATATTGAGTGCAAAATCCAAATTTGTGAAGAGTTTTGAACAGGTAACATAGTAACATAGTTGATGAGGTTGAAAAAAGACACCAATCCATCAAGTTCAACCTATTTTGGATCTCCTGCGATCCTGCACTTCTATTTGAAATTAATCCAGAGCAGGCAACCGCCCATCTGTTTCAATTTTGAAAATCCCCCCAGACTCAATATTGCAATCCAATTTTACCCTATATCCACTACTATCCTTTATTTTAAATTAACGGTCGTATCCCTGGATACACCTTTCCGCTAAAAATTTGTCTAACCCTTTCTTAAACATATCTATTGAATCTGCCATCACAACCTTCCCTGGCAATGAATTCCATATCTTGACTGCCCTTACTGTAAAGAACCCCTTCCTTTGCTGGTTGTGAAATTTCCTCTCCTCTAACCTTAGGGGATGACCACGTGTCCTATGTATGGTCCTTGGGGTAAAAAGTTCCCATGAAAGCTCTCTGTATTGACCCATAATGTATTTGTACATAGTACTCATATCTCCCCTTAGACGCCTCTTTTCTAAAGTAAACATGCCTAAACTGGCTAACCTTTCCTCATAACTTAATGACTCCATACCCTTTATCAATTTTGTCGCCCTTCTCTGAACCCTTTCTAGTTCCAAATTATCTTTTTTATAGAGTGGTGCCCAGAACTGTACTGCATATTCAAGATGAGGTCTTACCAATGATTTATACAGTGGCAAAATTACACTGTCTTCCCTTGCATCTATGCCCCTTTTTATGCATGCCAATACTTTGTTTGCCCTTGCAGCTGCTGCTTGACATTGAGCACTATTGCTAAGTCTACTGTCTACGAGCACTCCCAAATCCTTTTCCATTATAGATTCTCCCAAATTAATTCCATTTAATTTATAGATTGCGTTCTTGTTTTTGATCCCTGAATGCATAACCTTACATTTATCTGTGTTAAACCTTATATTCCATTTAGCCGCCCAATCCTCCAGTTTATTTAAGTCCCTCTGTAGAGAAGCTACATCTTGCTCTGATTTTATTACCTTACAGAGTTTAGTGTCATCTGCAAAAATAGAAACTTTACTCTCTAAACCATCACCAAGGTCATTAATAAATATATTAAAAAGGAGTGGTCCCAGCACGGAACCTTGAGGTACTCCACTTAAGACCTTTGACCAATTAGAAAATGTTCCATTTATCACAACTCTCTGTTCCCTATTCTCTAACCAGTTTTCGATCCAAGTACAAATTTTGATTTCTAGACCCAGTTCCCTTATTTTGTAAACCAACCTCTTGTGTGGCACTGTATCAAAGGCCTTTGCAAAATCTAAGTAGCCCACATCTACTGTCCTGCCCTGGTCTAAGTTCCCACTAACTTCCTCGTAGAAACTAATTAGATTAGTTTGATATGACCTATCCCTTACAAATCCATGTTGATTCCCACTAATAATTTTATTGCGTACCAAGTAATCCTGAAAACTGTCCCTTAAAATACCTTCCAGTAGTTTCCCCACTATTGATGTCAGGCTTACAGGTCTATAATTCTCTGGTTGTGATCTCATCCCCTTTTTAAACAACGGCACATCTGCTATTCGCCAATCCCTTGGTACTGAGCCTGATGAGATTGAATCACTGAAAATTAAGAATAGCGGTCTAGCTATTTCCGAGTTTAACTCCATAAGGACCCTTGGGTGTATGCCATCTGGACCTGGAGCTTTATTTATCTTAATATTCTTCAGTCGCCTTTGGACTTCTTCCTCTGACAACCAAGTATTAATTAATGGCATGGTTTCATTTCCATTTTTATGTATTACTCCTGCCATTTGTTCCTCTCTGGTAAATACTGAAGAAAAGAACGTGTTTAATATCTCTGCTTTTTCCTTAGTATCATTTATCAATTCACCCATCTCACTTCTTAGGGGTCCTATATTATCTTTTTTAATCCTTTTGCCATTTATATACTTAAAAAACTTTTTGGGGTTTGTCTTACTTTCTTTTGCAACGTGCCTTTCATTTTCTAATTTAGCCAATCTAATTTCCTTTTTGCATGTTTTATTACATTCCTTGTACCTATGGAAGGACTCCTCTGACCCTTCAGACTTAAAAAATTTAAATGCACGCTTCTTCCTTTGCATTTCTTCCCTTACCTTTTTATTTAGCCACATTGGTTTAGACTTAATTCTTTTACATTTATTTCCCATAGGAATGAACTTATACGTGTATGTTTCCAACAACATTTTAAAGACAGCCCACATTTCTTCCGTATTTTTTCCTTCAAAGGCTTTGTCCCAGTCTATGCTCTTTATAGACTCCTTTAGCATATTAAAATTTGCCTTTTTAAAGTTTAAAGTCCTAGTTGATCCCTTATACTGTTGTTTCTGGAAACTAATTTCAAATGAGACCATATTATGATCACTGTTTCCCAA
Organism: Mixophyes fleayi; assembly: GCF_038048845.1. Classification (NCBI taxonomy): domain Eukaryota; kingdom Metazoa; phylum Chordata; class Amphibia; order Anura; family Limnodynastidae; genus Mixophyes; species Mixophyes fleayi. Next base: position 112,290,518 of record NC_134407.1, on the reverse strand, counting down.
GTGCTCCTTTACTTGAATATTTGATATTACGTCTACATTGTTTGTTATTACTAGGTCCAGTATAGTCCGGTTCCTAGTTGGTTCCTCAACTAATTGGGACATGTAATGGTCTTTTAGCGTGCTCAGAAACCTATTTCCCCTAGCTGTACCGCAGGTCTCAGTACTCCAATCAATGTCCGGATAATTAAAATCCCCGATAATTAAAATTTGACCTAGTTGTGTAGCCTTTTCAATTTGCTGTAGAAGTTGGGCTTCCTCAATCGTACTAATATCTGGCGGTTTATAGCATATCCCTATCAGAAACTTCTCTGAACTTTTTCCTCCGCTGGATATTTCCACCCACAATGCCTCTATATTATCACCAATATTCTCGTATATAACTTCCTGAATACTTGGTTTTAATTCTGGCTTAATATAAAGACATACTCCTCCTCCCCTTTTATTTACCCTATCCCTCCTGAAGAGAGAAAAGCCTTCCAAGTTGACTGCCCAGCCATGTGTATCATCCCACCAGGTCTCAGTAATACCTATAATATCATACTGCTCATTCATTGCTACTAGTTCTAACTCCCCCATTTTATCTGTCAGGCTTCTTGCATTTGCAAGCATACACTTAAGTCTATTGCCTCCCTTAGGTATTTCTTTTTGCTTTAAAAAGGGCCGCTCCTTATCGGCTATGCTTCCCTTTCCCCCCTCTCCACCCCCTTTACTCTTGTTAAATTCCTCCTTACTACTCTCAATGTCTATCCCATAAATACTTGCTTGCCCCTCCCCCCCGGAGCCTCGTTTAAAATCTCCTCCAACCTTCTAACCATCCTCTCCCCTAGCACTGCAGCCCCCTCCTCATTCAGGTGCAATCCATCACGACAATAAAGATGGCAAACTGACCGAGAAATCAGCCCAGTGCTCTAAGAATCCAAAACCCTCCTTCCTACACCAATCTTTTAGCCACGCATTAACCTCCCTAATCTCCCGCTGCCTCCCTGGACTAGCGCGTGGCACAGGTAGTATTTCCGAAAATACTACCTTGGATATCCTTGCCTTAAGTTTGCGACCTATGTCCCTGAAATCATTCTTTAGGACACCCCTTCTTCCTCTAACTCGGTCATTGGTGCCAACATGCACCAAAACCGCTGGGTCATTCCCAGCCCCTCCCAACAATCTGTCCACCCGATCCGCAATATGCCAAGCCCGAGCACCCGGGAGACAACACACTGTTCGGCATGCACGGTCCCGGTAACAGATTGCCCTATCTACCTTCCTAATAATTGAATCCCCTACCACCACAATCTGCCTGGGTCCCTGAGTAACTTTGGTCCCTTCTGTGCTGGAGAGACCATTCCCCTGGTTGCTAGAGGAAGCAGTGTCATCCAACTCTACCAATTCTGAACTGCCTTCCACAGTATCTTCATCCAATCTGGCAAATCTACTGGGATTGCTTAGCTCAGAACTGGCCTGCCTCTTCCTCCCTCTGCTACCCCTAGTAACTGTTACCCAGCTGCCTACCTGTGCATCCTCCTCTGTCTCTGCTCCACCCTGCACAGCTAACGCATCAACGGTGAGCTGTAAACTCTGCTCCAGGTTGGCAATGTCTCTCAATGTTGCAATGGTCTGCTTTAGATCAGTTACCTGGGCTTCCAAAGAGACCAATTGCTCACATTTCTCACAGAGGTATAAACCTTGGAACACTTGCTCCAAGTGTGCATACATATGACAAGATATGCATTGAGTGAGATCATCAAGCCTGCTACTACTCATCTTATTATGGCTAACCTAACTTCTTATAGCCTACAGTGAACTTTAGTACTAGCCTTTCCTAGCCACTACCAGATTAAACCCCTTCCTGGATTCAACTCCTTACTGGAACCAACTCCACACTTTAAACAAAAACAGCACTTGAAATCAAAAAAGCAGTGAATTCACAAGATCACAGGTGCTCCCATGTCACAAGGTCAAATGCCTTTTCGGCATCTAAAGAGAGCAGTAAGGCTGGGTCCTCTTTTTCCGATCCCTCCAAAACATGGAGACTCAACAGAATCTTTCTCACATGAGTTACTGAGTGCCGCCCCCATATAAAAACCGTTTGGTCATTGTGAATTAAACTTGGGAGCAGGATTGAGTCTCTCTGCCATTTTCTTTGTGAATATTTTGTAATCTACGTCTAATAGTGAGATGGGTCTATATGACCCTGGTAACTGAGTCCCGTCCCGGCTTGGGGAATACTTTAACAATGGCACTATTAAAGTACCTTACAATTTTATGCTCTGAAAGTATAAAATTAAAGTAGTCTGTCAATAAAATCACAATTCTATCTTGTAAAATTTTATAGAATTCCCCACTGAACCCATCTGGGCCTGGAGATTTAAAGACTTCAGTTGTTTCATTGCATTTAAAACCTCTTCAGAAGAGATAGACTGAATTAGAGTCTCTGATTGTGCCTCAGTCATTTGACGTAGAGATATTTTTTCCCAAAACGTATCTTGCGCTTTAGTATCAATAGGGTTTTGAGAGTAAAGTTCAGAATAAAAGGAACTCAAGATCTGTATGATTTCTGGCCCTTGGTATTTGATGGCTCCATCTTGTGACTGTAATGATGAAATATTACTGTTGTCTCTAGTCCCGTTTAGTAAATTCGAAAGGATTCTACTAGATTTATTGCCAAATTTGTAAAAGTTGAATTTACTAGCCATTTCTTGGCGAGTGCATTGCGGCTGTATTACTTGGTCAAAATGTATTTGTTTGTGTTTATATTTATTTTTATTTTCTGGTGTAGGCTTTCTTTTATATACTTCAAAGGCCTCTGTCAGTTCACGCTGAGCCTCATAATATGCCTTTTGCTGGTTTTTGTTATATTTTGCTACATATGAGATAATCTCCCCTCTCAGGACTACCATTGCAGTTTGCCAAAATAGCATTGGATCATTAGTATGCTGTTGATTATTATGTTTATATTCATCTCATGCTAGTTTTTCCATATCTTTAAATTTTTTAGAGTTAGAAAGTTTAGCTGGGGATCTCCACTGCTTGTGCTTTCCTAATGATATCTATCTGTCTATTTGTATCCAGATCATGGCATGGTCAAAGAGGCCTACTGGTTCAATACCAGTTGCTAATGTTTTGTTAGCTAATTAATGCGAGACCAGAAAATAATCTATGCGGGAGAGGGTATTATGAGCTGCCGATAAGCATGTAAATGTATATATTTTATGCCAACTTGGCTATCAGATCTCTTTTGTTTTGACGAAGCTGACCTATCCAGGTATCTGAAGGCCACCATATTAAAATCTCCACCAACTTTGAGGGATGAATCTGAATACATATAAAGCTTGTCAATAAATTGTAGAAAGAATGGTTTGGTTTGTGTATTTTGGGCATAAATGTTGCATATTATATATTTAGTACCTTCAATAGTGGCTTTTAATAAAACATATCTCCAATCCTTGTCAACTATTTTATGATGAACATCTATCTTGAGACTTTTCTTAATCAAAATTGCCACCCCTCTTGACTTCCTGTTGTATGAGGCATATACCAAGATCTTATAACCTAACATTGTCAGCTTATCATGCTCTACATCATTCAAATGTGTCTCTTGAAGTAAAGCAATATCTGCCTTTAGACTTATTTAGATAGGTCAGTATTTTTTTCCGTTTAATAGGCGAGTTGATACCTTCCACATTCCAAGAACAAAATATTAACGTTGCCATTTAAATCTCATATAATTGTATTACAATTGCTGGGTATAGGACTCTCCTAATAATATAGTGCATGTTACCCAATATTCCATATGCATACTTCTTCTCTTCCCAAACTTGGATTTTGGTCAGACATATTTTTTTTATTTTTTTTTTACCGTATAGAGTAAAACAACTATTTTTGATGAGGAATAGGGACAGGCAAAATGACCATGATAATAATTAGACAAGATGTGATTCACAATAATCCTTGTAACCCCTGAACTCACTCGGGTGAGGACAGCTGATGTGGCAGGTTGGTGCTTTGCCAGTAGGGGACGGGAGAAAAATGCAAATAAAAATAAAAAGGAGCAACAAAAAAAAAAAAAAAAACAGCAAACAGCATTAATAACTAGACAGTGAGCTTTGTAAAGGAGGGAGGTGGGCCACTCTGTCTATGGGGAGAAGTACTAACACAACTATAATACTATATTGTAATGGGATCAAATCTATGTTGTGATATCTACGTAACTTGTAGCTAAAGATAATATACTATAGAGGGCATGCAGCAGGATAACCCCAGTATCTGTGTAAAATCTAAATTCGATAAGCAGTAGTACGGCAATAGCATAGCTATTTCATTAACCACAGTACCTGTACAAAATTTGGATTCAATGAGTAAAAATACGTCACCACCACAACAACCACATTACCCATAATCCAGCATTCTTGGCAAAGACATTTTCCGTCGAGTTTCGATAGTCAGTATCTTATTGGCCTAAACAAAACAAAAAACACAGAGAACCAACAGAACACACATACGGTATAGCAGGGAAAAGATCAAAAAGGCATATTTATGCAATTTGAAGGCCAACAAATGAACCGTCTTTGTAATAGTGTCCGGCTGGTAAATATCAGCCAATGGTTCTAAATCTTAATCAAACTCATTGATCTGGTGATTCAACTTCCGCATCCAATTCTCTCAGAAAAGCTTGTGCATCTTCTGCAGTTGTAAAGTCTTTATATTCTTGACCATCGAAGATCCTCAAGCGCGCCTGTGGAGAATTCCTTACGCACTCTAGTGACTTCTGCCGAGTAATCTTGAAAAAGTAGCAGGCGATTACCTTCCCAGCTCATCGGTCTTACTGACTTTGAGGCTGACCAAAGAGCGTTTTTATGTGTGTAGTTGAGGCACTTAAAAATGACCGTGCGGGGTTGTTCCTTCATATTTTCTCTTGGCGGTCTCAATCTATGCGCACGTTCAATTTCTATATTGGTAAATTCCTCATTTATTCCCAGAATCCGGGGTAGCTCTTTTAAAACGAATGCCAGTAGAGCCGGGTCTTTAACTGCTTCAGGCAGGCCCACAAGGCGTAAGTTATTTCTCCTAGATCTATTCTTCAGGTCATCCAGCTTGTTCAGCATTTGCTTTTGTGTTTTATATAGGGAAGCCGTAAGAGTCTTGTGTTCTTTAATTTCGTGCATATTTTCTCCAATTCGCATCTCATTCATTTGGACCTGTTTTGCGGTTTGTGATACTTGGTCTTTAAGCTCCTGTATAGCCGCTGTGAGGGTACTCATCGGTTGTTGCATTAATGGTTCCGTAATCTCCCGGATGGCCCGTACAACAGATTCATAGGAGAGAGCTGGTGTATCCGCCACCTTATGACTGTATTGAGGTGGAGATGGAGGACTGGCAGCTACAGTAGCCGAATTATCATCGGCATCCTTATCACTCGCTTTGTTGCCCTGACCAGCATTCCTCGCTCCTCCTCTTTTACGTTCGTATTCAGTACGTTGTGGTTTACCACTCGTGGACGAGTTAACGAATCTGTCCATTGCCAACGATGAAGGTCAGAAACCAATACTTTGAGCAGACAAACTAAGTGCTGTCCCATTCAATACTAGACAGAGTGGGTATTAGTCCCTCCAAATTACATTTAAGCGTTACATCCCAAGAATCAGTTTCGTAACAATAGGCAAATTACTTTGTGATTCTTATATATTTTGTGGCGGGGTTGAGGGATCAGGATTAGTTACTTGCAAATAATGTTAGATATTTTCTGTTCACTTATCAAAATCAAAGACTGTGTTGCAATGTTCTCAGCTGCCACTAGGTGGAGCTCAGCCCCAGCACAACTAACCACTGTTGAATGATATAGGCTGCACAGCAAAAGAATGTTCCATTAACAAATAAGCAGGAGCAAATGGAGGTGTCTAAGTGATTGAACACCACATTCCAGGTATGTCACCTTTCCTTGCTTTCTTAGTCTGCTCTATTTCTGCTTTTGTGCGCACCTTGCACTTTTCTATGGTACACTTTTTCTTTGAGAGGCGCCGTTCGCGCCAAGAGCTCCCTAGCTGTTTTTAGCCTCCAAGCAGCAGGGTCCCTGCGGACGGCAAGCGACGACAAACTAACCTTAATTCAGGCTAGATTACCTAGCACTCTCGGTAGCGACGGGAGCTGGCAGTCTTGGCTGCACTGTTTAAACCACGCACCCTGTTGTTTTGGACTTGTGCAGGCACCTCAATGGCGCCCAAGCGTGCTCCAGGGGAAGAGCTGACCGCTGACAATGGGGAGTCTGAGTTTTTCCAAAATCTGAGTCCTTAGATGTGATGAATTCGATATCTGGTACTGGACTATCCCAATCTCTCCTCAGATTTCCCGAATTGGTCTTTTTTTTGTCAGCTCAACAGGAAAAGATGTGATGCATTTTGGAAACCTGCATTTCCTGTCTTAGGACACGTAAAGATTTTTGAAAAATCAACAACCGTGCCTATATGAATCTTTAATTTGGCCTGATTGTTTGGTCAAAACCCAAGGAGCTTTATGTCAAATGCCAGTGTCTTTTAGTGTGTATGTATTGTGGTGGAATTATGTATTAATGTCTCATAAAAAGAAATAGTACCCTGCAATAGTGTCAGCAATCACTACCAATGAAGTGTCTTCTGCTCACTACACTAATGTTCACCCATTCTTATACACACACCATTGGTTTCATTATCCTTTGGGACCCATTTAGGTCCACGTTTACTTAAAATATATATAATTTCCATCCTTGATTAATTTATAATCTGCCACATACACCCCTTCCCCTTAACTGAAATTTTATAGCTGTTATATTTGTATGTAAGCACTCTTTTATTGTGGCACCTATTTAATTTTATTAGTTTGCAAATTCAACATGGCATTTTAACTTACTTCAATCTTACCATTTTAGCATTGCCTCAGCTAATGTGTGCAAAGTAGGGTCAGGAAATGTTTCAATGGTTTGCAGCAACGCTTTCTCGGCCACTACATAATCAAATCACATTGCAACATTTGGATTCCTGTCACAATCCCCATTGTGCTAATAATTTTGCCAACAGACAAAGGCAAACCACAAAGTTGACACAATCAAGTTCAATGGTTTAGTGTCATACACATCTTCAGCATCTGTTTAAATCCACACTGTGAACAGAGTATGGTACGAGCACTAAGCACTTGTAACCTCCCTTCTTCACTACTTATTTCTTGGTCCTGTGCTTTTGGCCTGAGACAAAAAATTGGGAAAAACCCTGGCCATTAGGCTGGTGCCTGCGGGAAGGTATTTATTTGTTGGACACAGAGCACTTATAACAACGTTTTGAATTAAAATTTTTAAAATAGGATTGCAGCTGAGCAAGTTTGATGGGGTTTGGGTATAGACCATTATGGGTGACCCTCTCTCCCTAAGTCATCTGGGGCTCCTTTCCTACGGGGAGAGCTGAAGAAACAGTCCCCCAGGGTGGAAACTTTGGCCAACCTGGGCAAAAGGGGTCCCACTAGAGCCTTGCAGCAGAAGTGGTCTTGAAGACTCTTGCCTCCTAAGGGGCCTTTTGCCTCCGGAGGTGGGGAATGTAAAATGGCTCTCCCTAGCTTCAGCAAATGAGGGCCTGAAAAACTATTTCCCTGCTCTCTGGGTCCTTTAGACTCCTGATGGATATTGAGGAAATGAGGCCCTTTCCCTTTGGGCCAGGGTTCAAAGCCCCAAGCCTCCCGGACAGTCACAGACTGCACTGGTTGATTTGGATCACACACCTCAAGGTAAAATATTAGGGTAACATAAAAAAACAAACCTCCACAACATTTTCCATACTTCCAGTTGAGACCAGCAGTCACACAATCACACTTTCTGGCATTTTCCTAATAAACATGCTTCCTAACATAATATCCATCTGCTAAACATCTGCAATGTTTTTGGTACGTTCGTGCAACGTTCTATTGCTGCAACAAATATATACACACTTCTAAGCAGTCTACATTGTTGGTGGATGACACATATTGTGAACTTCCACCACTTGCACACACCACACTGATTTTTATCTTGTTTCGGATTTTGAAAATCTGAGGGACAGGAGACGATTGCCTTGTGATGAATTTTGTTATGTTGTCCCACATGAATTCAGAAAAAGCCTGCACTTTGTCTCTTACACTCACTAATATAGTATTCGCTATACTGACCAAGGTGAATCATGGCCATTATTGTGTGGTCTGCTTGGATAGGGTGCACCTTGTTGTTTAAATTTCTGTTTCTGGGATCCGTCTCGGGACCCCAGGGACTAGCTGTGGCAGGAGTGTAGTGGAAACTTGGGGGCCGGATGAATGTCTTGCTCATAGAGCTTGCTTGAGTCCTGTATACAAGATGTTAGGAGAAAAAAAAAAAAAAAAACATACAGAAGATAACTGCTGGAATCAGTACACAAGCAGGTGCAAAGAAGGTGAATCCACACGAGGAATAACTAACTAAGGTATTTATTTCAGCAGATAGAATTAAGCTGAATTCCCACGAATAGTTATTATTTTGCATAAATACTAAAAACAAAATAGTACATACACTTGCGCTCCCGTTTTTGTCTATAAGGAAATTATATAGATGATCCCTTATTCATAGAGGGATATTCTCTCTCGATCACATCATGTGGAATGCATGAATACATAAAAAACACAAATTGAAGAAAAACATGGCATAATAACGTTTGACACCAAATGAGAAAAGAGTCCAACACCACTATAGGATGTGAAATGGTTCTCAATAAACGATGTTGAAACCGCCAATACCAGCTATACACCCGTGATTCTTCCTTATCTCCTCCCCTTTGGGTATATGCTTACATATGGGAGCTTCAAATCACGCTTGTCAGGATAAATCCTATTCTCCTTCCTGTGTCCAAGGCACGTTCCCCTTCCAACTCCAATCCATGGTATGATCATAAAAAGAAGCAACAAAGCAACCAATCTGGTGCATTACCTCAATACATAAATAAAAAAACAAAATATGGTTCACCAAACTCAATAATAATAGCCCCGTACCGAATGTCCAAGTGAAAAGCGCCTATAGAAGATGATATTACATATCATATATTTGTTTCCACTTATTTGATTGAGTTGGGCAGTATCATGTTTGCTCATAGAGAGGGGAGATAGAATTTAGTAGAAGATATTTTCTTGAGTACTCAAAGCAATGGGAAGGTACACAAGAAAGAATTAAGTAATGTTATGTACAAAATAGAAAAAGTACTAATTAAGGAGAATCGTTTGTGGTGGGAGGTTGTGACCCTGGAGAAGTATGTTGGAACAGATTATTCCAAAAGGTCTTATTTTAGATAAACAACCATCCTTTGAATTAGCATCAACAGATTTTGAAAAAGAATGGAATAAGATCTTATCCACCTGCTCATTTGCTTTAATGGATTTAATTCTGCGTGATAGGAGGCAGGATTTAAGGGAATTAGAAATAGAGATTCAAAGGTTGAAGGAACATATTATACCTTTTGAAGCATCACAGGAGTTTAAACACATAGAGAGGAATATAGAGAGGACAATTTATGAGGATTCGAATAACATCACCTTCGGAAGGGTATTGGGTAGGAATAAGGACATCCATCATTCAGATGGAAGGTCAAACCCCCACATGGAAAATAGTAGGAATAGGGTTAGAGAGGAGGTCTGGAACAAAATACCTTCACATAGAAGGAAGTATCAATGGAGAAGGAATAAAAGGGAGATGGGAGGTTCTCCAGTGAGATACAGCCATCGTGAGAGAGAGCAGAAATGGAGTGATCATGATACAAAAAATTATCAGGATGATTAAACAGTATCTGAATAATTAATATCAGATTTTGGATGAATGGGTGGATGAGGATATGCCCACATCATCACATACTTTTTTAGGGAGGAAATCTGCAAAAAACTTTTGGAGTAGGAAGTAGGAAAAAATAATGTGTAGGAGGAAGAAAGGGGGGGGGGGGGGGGGAAGAAAAAGAAATCGAAAAAGAGACACAAATCTAGGAGAAGGCTTTAGTTCCAGAAGAGACACATTGTAACATCTTAGCTTCCACTACAGCGACCCCTTCGAGGTCATTAATTTAAGTGCTGTGACTAACTAAGGAAGAGGAGGCTGTATTAGAAAAGAGTTTGAAGTTTGCACCTACCCGCAGTATGGACACATTTAATATGTTCATAGATTTACAAAAATTTGTAAGGAAGATCACAACTAAGAAGTTTTTTACATTGAAGAAAGAGCAGGATAATATTGAGACTGACTCAAACACCGACACGGATACTGAATTTAGGCGTAAATTTAAGAAAAAAATCCACCTTCTTTCCCTCATACATTAAAGGTAAATTTATAGACTCTTTTAACAAGATAGTGACAGAAGAGATAAATAAATTTAAGAAATGCAAGTCTGTGGGTAAGAGGAGACAACAAAATTTAACTTTTAAAGAGAGAAAGGCATTGGAAGGTCTTAAAAAGAACAAATAATCGATTATCAAACCCGCTGACAAGGGTGGAGCAGTGGTAGTTATGGATAGGGATTACTACCCGCAGGAAATTTTTAGTCAATTGAATGAATTGAAATGGAAATGTATAAAAAGTTAAAAAATGACCCCACCAATTCTATTATCAATGAATTGAAGGAATTCGTTATCAAGTATGTTGAGGAAAGAGTTCTAGAGAAAGAAGTTTTAGAGTTCATTTTTATCCCACTTCCGAGAACTCCAGTGTTGTACACCCTACCGAAGGTACATAAACAAATTTAAAGGAACCACCAGGGAGGCCAATTGTGTCTGGTGCAGGTTCGGCCACAGTTAATCTATCTCAAGTCAGTGATTTCTACTTGCAGCCTTTGGCCCAAAGGGCGAAATCATACTTAAAGGATACTAAAAATTTCCTACAAATAATATCTCAAGTTGAGTGGAATTCCGACATAATATTTGTTACAGCGGACGTTAAGTCCCTGTACACGATCATTCTACACGAATTAGGAATAGGTGCGGTGTCCAAGACTTTAAAGGGTTCTGATTATTCAGAGGGTTTGAAGAATTTCCTTGTGGAGGGGATTCAGTTCATTTTGACCCATAGTTATTTTCGTTTTAAGGATCGTTTTTATTCTCAGTATGTCGGCACTGCCATGGGCACCAAGTTTGCCCCAAGTTACGCAAACATCTTCATGGCACAGTGGGAGGGATCCCATGTTTGGTCAGGCCATGCTTTTGGGGCAGACTTGGTGTCCTGGTGCCGATACATTGATATTATTTTCATTTGGAAGGGATTCGGCAAGTGACCTTTCCAATTTTTGCAACCATCTTAACAACAATCAGATGAACATTGAATTGACTTTTGAGAGTAGTAGGTCGAGTGTTAATTTTTTAGTTCATCATCATCAACATTTATTTATATAGTGCCAGCAAATTCCGTAGCGCTTTACAATTGGGAACAAACATTGATAAAACAATACTGGGTAATACATACAGACAGAGAGGTAAGAGAACCCTGCTCGCAAGCTTACAATCTATAGGACAATGGGAGTTAGAAACACAAGGGCATGTGCTACATCATATTGCACAATGGACCAGCTAGAACGCAAAGGTAAAAGTATTGAGTGGGCTGTGTGTGTTGCAATGTTGGTCAGAGGGTTGTTGTCTTGCGTTAGCTGTGTAGAGGATGGTAATAGGGTAATCTAGGGAAATTAAGATGGTGGTTGAGGAATATCATAACCTTGTCTGAAGAGGTGGGTTTTCAGTGAACGCTTGAAGGTTTGCAGACTAGAGGAAAGTCCTATTGTGCGTGGGAGGGATTTCCACAAATTGGGTGCAGCCCGGAAAAAATCCTGTAACCGAGAATGGGCGGATGTGATGAGAGTGGAGGAGAAACGTAGTGCAGAACGGAGGTGTCGAGTGGGGAGATATTTCGAGACCAGTGAGGAAATGTATGTCGGTGCAATTTTGTTGATGGCCTTGTATGTTAGTAGAAGAATTTCATATTGGATTTGTTGAAATAAAGGCAGAGACTCACAGAGTGGCTCAGCAGAGGAAAAACGGTTAGTAAGTAAAATCAATCTAGCCGCTGCATGCAAAATAGATTGTAGGGGTTCAAGTCTGACTTTGGGAAGACCAGTAAGGAGGGAATTGCAATAGTCAATGCGGGAGATGATGAGTGCATGAATTAATGTTTTTGCAGTGTCTTGTGTCAGGTATGTGCGTATTCTGGAAATGTTCTTTAGGTGTATGTAACATGATTTAGATATAGAGTTGATGTGGGGAATAAATGACAGTTGTGAATCAAGGATTACACCTAGACAACGAGCTTGTGGGGTGGGATTTATGGTCATGTTATCAACAAAAATTGAAATGTCAGGCAGGAAGCTTCTGTTTTTGGGTGGGAATATTATTAATTCAGTTTTTGGAAGTTTGAGTTGGCGAGAAGACATCCAAGATGAAATGGCAGAAAGACAGTCAGTAACGAGAGACAACACAGATGGTGAAAGATCAGGAGAGGATAGATAAGTTTGTGTATCATCCGCATAGAGATGATAATGAAATCCAAAGAAGCTTATTAGTTTTCCAAGAGAAGTGGTGTAGATAGAGAATAGCAGAGGACCTAGGACTGAGCCTTGTGGTACTCCAACTGATAAAGGAAGCGGAGCAGAGGTGGATCCAGAGAAATTAACACTGAAAGATCAATTAGATAGGTAGGATGATGTGACCGTATACGTTACTGAGAACAGCATACAAATTATGACCTACAGAAAACCAACAGATACTTTGAATTATAAACAGCGGGATATCAACCACCATTTTAAGTGGTTGGAAAATATCCCTTTGAGGCAGATGATGAGATTGAGGAGAAATTGCTCTGAGTACGAGATATGCAAGATACAAATCAATGAAATGAAAGAATCTTTTTTGAGTAAGGGTTACAGTGAGGAAACTATATATTAACTAATATGTGGAAATAAACACACAACCATATGGATGTGATAATCACATAAAGGAAAAAACAAGCCAGCATGCAGCAAATAATTGAAATGCAGTATGGTTATTTATTAGAACAATAAACAGTAATAAAACTGGCTTATGACTAATTACTATTCAAGACAGCAATAGCCCATGTATAAAAAGCTGCAAATGGCTCAATATATGTCAAAGCATTCACCTAAAACTGAGGTACAATAAGAGCCCAATGTGCAAACTCTCCAATTGTAAACAACATGTACTGGTAGATATCCAAAGTATCAAACACACGCCATAACAGATGAAATAATAAGGGACTTGATTCCCATGAAATCGATGGTATAGAAATGTTTATGGAAGTCTCTATTGCCGATGCACTATATCAAGTGCTATGTAATTGAAGGCAAATTGCTAAGAGACTCTTCATATCATACAATTTACCAGTGAACTTGTGAAACTCCAATGAGTAAATCAAACCTGTCACGGTGTAAACAGCCGCAGGCTGGGTGAAGTGAAGTAGCTTCGATCAGGGGCTCTGCATACAAAACACATGTGATGAACTCACAGGGAATCCGCTGGATCACAAGCAGGCAGTCCCGAATGCGGCGGTCACGTGTCCCACGGGTGCGCACCCGAATAGAGTTGTAGCATCAACACTGGATGTTAGAGATGGTTCCTGGTAGAAAAATTCCTATTGGCGTGAGAATGAGACTGATGATTTGAAATATTTGGATCTCTTAAAATCTTGTAGTGAACTGGCTGACACGTTTCGTCTGATCAAACAGACTTTTTCAAAGCTATGACGTATGTACCAGTCTTTTATACTCATAGTAACTTTTTTCATTGGTTGCATACAGATTAGTACATTAGAGACATACATGGTGTGGTGCAATACAGTAAAAATGACTAAGTCCTAGAGGCGCAACCAATGTCAAAACCGAAAGGCAGCTTGTAGCAAAATGAATAGGTAACACCCACCCTATCAATATAAAATCATACAGAGAAATTGCTGACAGGCACCAAACGTGGGATACAATATACAGCCAGAAAAAAATATATATGAATATAAATATAATAGAGAAGAATAACCAATAAAATTCTAAAAAGTCAATGACTCAAAAGTCCTGCATTCCAAAAGGAGAAATTATGAAATTTCTGAAATAGTCCCAATATCTTCATATTCCAGCATGGATCAATATAGAAGAAAGGAAAAACCAAAACCAAAACATAGTGCAATCTGTGGGTAAATCTCAATGGTCAGAGGTAACCCTTAGAAGCCCGTGCACTAATCTAGGGATAACACAAACACCACGTGTTGTCAAAGGGTTAAATTTAACCCCTCAGGGGTAGGCACTCACCAAATAGCAAAAGGTGATCAAACATGTAATGCATATATCGCTCCTTCTGTAGGATCAAAGCTTCTACCACACTCGATAATGAAGGAGTTCAAACAAAAAAATAAAATACTTCATACTGTAAAAATGTATGGAGAATTTATTCATACAATAAAAATCAAAAGGATCAAATACACAGTGACAGATGGAGCACATAAACAGGGGGTAGATGGACCCTTACCGTCCTCCGGATGGTAAAGAGGCGTATCGTAAGGTGACATGCAGCGAGCGGTGTCCCGGGCACTCCTCACTCGCAATCTCCGCTAGCCACCACAATACAAAAGTATGATAAGGGGAAAAAAAAACGCTGAAATCTTCTAACATCTGACGTCACAAATCTCCCATCGACCAACGCGTTTCGGCTCAATCAGAGCCTTTATCAAGGCATACAGATGGGATTAGAAATCCATACTCCTTAAATAGTCTGGATGACCGAATATTAATGTATAAAAACGGACAAGGTCAAATAACACTAAAAACATGCAGACCTTTTCTGGTGGGGTGGCCGGAATGGACCTGCCATCAGTGTCAGTGTCTGCGGGGATGAGTAAAAACGGACAAGGTCAAATAACACTAAAAACAATTATAATACAATACAATAAAGGAGTACAAAGAAAATACATACAATATATCCTCCATATATAAATAAAACCAAATAATAAAAAGTAAAAAATCCATAAAATATATAAAAAATACAAAAAAATACATATATCAACTAGGGATGTGCACTGGCGACTTTTGGTGTCTCGTGTTTTGTGTTTTGGATTCGGATTTGCTTGAGGTTTTGGGTTCGGATTTGTTTCGCAAAACACCTGCCGAAAGGTTTTGGTTCGGATTTAAGGTTTTGGATTCGGATTTTTTTTGAAAAAAGCATAAAAAGTTCAAAAATCAAGTTTTTGGGCTTATTTTCACTCCTACGCTATTATTAACCTCAATAACATTCAATAACAATCATTTCCACTAATTTACAGTGTATTCTGAACACCTCACAATATTGTTATTAGTCCAAAACGTTGCAACGAGGTATCTTTCTGGACTGCGTAGTGGAGTGGTCCCCACAATATAATAAGAAAACCATCAACTGGTCTTAATTACACCAAAAATTGTACCTGGACTGCGTAGAGGAGTGGTCCCCACAAAATAATAAGAAAACCATCAACTGGTCTTAATTACACCAAAAATTGTATCTGGACTGCGTAGAGGAGTGGTCCCTACAATATAATAAGAAAACCATCAACTGCTCTTAATTACACCAAAAATTGTACCTGGACTGCGTAGAGGAGTGTTCACCACAATATAATTTAAAAACCCTCAAGTGGTCTGAATCCCACCAAAAATTGTACCTGGACTGCGTAGAGGAGTGGTCCCCACAATATAATAAGAAAACCAGCATCAACTGGTCTTAATTACACCAAAAATTGTACCTGGACTGCGTAGAGGAGTGGTCACCACAATATAATAAGAAAACCATCAACTGCTCTTAATTACACCAAAAGTTGTACCTGGACTGCGTAGAGGAGTGGTCACCACAATATAATTTAAAAACCCTCAAATTATCTGAATCCCACCAAAAATTGTACCTGGACTGCGTAGAGGAGTGGTCCCTACAATATAATAAGAAAACCATCAACTGCTCTTAATTACACCAAAAATTGTACCTGGACTGCGTAGAGGAGTGGTCACCACAATATAATAAGAAAGCCATCAACTGCTCTTAATTACACCAAAAATTGTACCTGGACTGCGTAGAGGAGTGGTCCCTACAATATAATAAGAAAACCATCAACTGGTCTTAATTACACCAAAAATTTGGGTCTGAATTCCCAAAAAAAAGTTTCTTGACTGCGTAGTGGGGTGGCCCCGGTACACAATTTTTTACCGGGGCCACAATATAATTAAAAAACCCTCCACGGGTCTGAATTCTACCAAAAAAGTTTATGGACTGCATAGTGTAGTGTTCCCCACAATATTATTTAAAAATTTTGCAGCAACAGTTAACGTTGTTTAATATCTGATACACCTCTATCTGGACTGCATAGTGGAGTGGCCCCGGTACTAAATTTGGTACCGGGGCCATAATACCTCCTCCAACTTCCAAGTGTAGTGTTTATAACATATAAACACTACAGTAGTTCTAGCACGTCAATACCTCTTGTTTTAAATTATGACAGGGCATTTTACTTTTGGTTTAATTTTTTGAATTTGTTGACATTTTGTTTTACTTTTTGAACATGGCAAACGACTGTTGAATGGTCACATAATGCCAAAAAAAGAGTTGCAAGATGGAATTGTCCTTGGGCCCTCCCACCCACCCTTATGTTGTTGAAATAGGACATTCACACTTTAACAAACCAATCATTTCAGCGACAGGGCCTACCAAACAACTGTGGCTGAAATGATTGGTTTGTTTGGGCCCCCCCACCAAAAAAACAATTAATCTCTCCCTGTACAAACTAAACAGGCTCTACTGAGGAAAGATGTCGTCCTCATCCTCAACCTCTGATTCCTCTCCCTCTACAGTGTGTACTTCCTCCTCCTCACACATTATCAATTCGTCCCCACTGGACTCCACAACCACAGGTCCCTCTGTACTATCTGGAGGGCAGTGCTGTACTTCATTGAGGCATTCATTATTCATTTTTATAAACATCATTTTTTCAACGTTGTGAGGAAGCAACCTCCTTCGCCGCTTACTGACCAGGTTCACTGCTGCACTAAAAACTCTTTCCGAGTACACACTGGAGGGGGGACAACTCAGGTAAAATAGAGCCAGTTTGTACAGGGGCTTCCAAACTGCCTTTTTTTCCTGCCAGTAACAATATGGACTGTCTGACATGTCTATTTGGATGGTGTCAGCAAAATAATCCTCCACCATTTTTTCAATTGTGACAGCATCCAATGCAACGACAGTAGACATGTCTGCAATGGATGGCAGGTCCTTCAGTCCGGACCAGATGTTATCAGCATCCCCGCCAGCGGGTCTTTTAGGAAAACTGAGCTTTTTCTTCGCAGCCATAGATGTGGAAGAAAATGAGGGTGGAGCTGTTGGCATGTCACGGTCCTCTTCAGAGGACAATCTCCTGACCAGCAGGTCTTTGCACCGCTGTAGACTTGTGTCCGCCGGAAACAGAGACACAACATACGCTTTAAACCGAGGATCGAGCACGGTGGCCAGAATGTATTCCTCTGACTTTAAAAGAGTGACCACCCTCAGATCCTGGCAAAGCCTACGAAGGGCTACATCCACAAGAGCTACATGCTTGGTGGAATCGCAATGGTTTACCACCTCCTCCCTCACTTTCTCCAGCTGCTTCTGCAACAGCCTGATCAGGGGAATGACCTGACTCAAGCTGGCAGTGTCGGAACTGACTTCTCGTGGGGCAAGTTCAAACGGCTGGAGAACTTTGCACAACACGGAAATCAGTCTCCACTGCGCTTGACTCAGGCGCATCCCCACTCCTTTGCCTATGTCGTAGGTGGCTGTGTAGGCCTGAATGGCCTTTTGCTGCTCCTCCATCCTCTGCAGCATATAGAGGGTGGAGTTCCAGCACGTCACAACCTCTTGTTTGAGGTGATGGCAGGGCAGGTTCATGCTTTTTTGATGTGCCTCTAGTCTGCGGTAGGCACTGGCTGAATGCCAAAAGTGTCCAGCAATTTTGCGCGCCACCGCAAGCATCTCCTGCACTCCCCTGTCACTCTTGAGGTAATGCTGCACCACCAAATTAATGGTGTGGGCAAAACATGGGACGTGCTGGAAATTGCCCATATTTAATGCCCGCACAATGTTACTGGCATTGTCTGACACCACAAATCCCCATGAGAGTCTAAGTGGGGTAAGCCACTGGGAGATAATTTCCCTCAGTTTGTCTAATATGTTGTCAGCGTTGTGCCTCTTATTAAAGCCTGTAATACACAATGTTGCCTGGCTTTGCACGTGCAACCGTTTTGTAGATGCTGCTACTGATGCAGCTGTTGCTGTTGCTGCGGAAGGGGATGCATCTACCCAGTGGGCTGTCACAGTCATATAGTCCTTCGTTTGCCCAGAACCACTTGTCCACATGTCCGTGGTTAAGTGGACAGTGGGTACAACCGCATTTTTTAGAGCACTGAGGACACTTGATCGTACTTCTCTGTACATTTTTGGTATCGCCTGCCTAGTGAAGTGGAATCTCGACGGGATTTGGTACCGGGGACACAATACCTCCATCAACCCTCTAAATCCCACTCCACTGATGGCGGACACCGGGCGTTATACGCTTTGCAATAGGGTGACTACTATTGTATTTTGTGGTCATGGCAAACGTCTGTTGGACGGTCAATTGTTTTGTGAAAGACTTAGCGGTCTTACGACTTCCCCTCTGGGAAGATGACCGACTAACAGCAGCAGTGGCAGTAGTAGGCGTACCGCTGCAGGATTCCTCGGATAAATCCCGTATTGAAGAGGACTCAGTCTGGCTGCTGACTTGGGCTGCAGGACTGAATCTGATGGAGATCGTGGAGGAAGTTGACGAGGAGGGTGTTGCTGGTGTGTATCCAACTGGACCACGGGATTTAGGTGTCCCTGTACCGATGACTGTCCTAGCCCCAGTTCCTGAACTTACCACTGAACTATGAAGGTTATTCAGGTGACGTATAAGGGAGGATGTCCCTAGGTGGGCAAGATCCTTACCCCTGCTTATTTGAGCTTTACATAAGCTACATATGGCAATACAATTGTTGTCCGGATTGGGATAGAAATAACTCCAGACCGAAGAGGTGCATTTTTTGGTCTTCTGACCCGGCATGACAATGGGCTTTTTAATCCCATGGACATCAGCTGTTTCCCCCACTGCTGCCTCATTTACAATAACCACATCAGCATCATCAAGTTCCTCCACACTGCCAGCTACATCAATAGCCTCCTCCCGAGCCACCTCTTCCCGTTAAGTGATGGGAAGGTCAGGCTTGACAACCACCAACACCCTTGGACTCGCCTTGGGGATTTGTGATAATGTCTCTTTAGAAGGCATAGTTGTTTGCTGTGTTGTTGCTGACAGCATAACTCTCTTAAATTTTTTGTAGGGGGGGGGGGGAGGAGGGCTTAGTTCCTTGGGTGAAGCTGAACCACTAGTCATGAACACGGGCCAGGGGCTAATCCGTTCCTTGCCACTGCGTGTCTTAAATGACATATTGGCAACTTTACGTTTCTCCGCAGATGATTTTAAGTTTCTCTTTTTGCTACTTTTACTTAACTTGGGCTTTTTGGATTTTACATGCCCTGTACTAGGAGATTGGACATCGGGCTTGGAAGACGACGTTGATGTCATTTCATCGTCTATGTCATGACTAGTGGCAGCAACTTCAGCATTAGGAGGAAGTGGGTCTTGATCTTTCCCTACTTTATCCTCCAAATTTTTGGTCTCCATTATATGTAGCACAAGATACTGCAGAATGTGTGAACTTGGTAATATTGCAGTACCAATGGACTTATACTGCTGGATTGGTTTTGCAAATTTTGTTATAATTACTTTTTTTTTTAATTTCTTTTTTGTATTTTTTTTTATACGTTTTTTTTTATTTTTTAAAAACTTGGGAATAATGGGGAAATAACTATGCCCTTAGAAGCACAGAGCACAGGACACAGCACCACTGGACTGAACAGGACACAGCACAGGACCCAGCAGCAACACTGAACTCAGAATGACAGAGCACAGGACACAGCACCACTGGACTGATACTGCAGAATGTGTGAACTTTGTAATAATGCAGTACCACTGGACTTTTACTGCTGAATGTGTGAACTTGGTAATATTGCAGTACCAATGGACTTATACTTCAGGATTGGTTTTGCAAATTTTGCTGTAATTAATTTTTTTTTAAATTATTTTTTTGTATTTTTTTGAAAATGGGGAAATAACTATGCCCTTAGAAGGACAGAGCACCACTGGACTGAACAGGACACAGCACAGGACCCAGCAGCACCACTGAACTCAAAATTGACAGAGCACAGCACACAGCACCACTAGACTGATACTGCAGAACATAGCACAGCACAGAACAGCACGAGATCTACCAGGACAGAGGACCACCTAACACACCCTCCCTCTACCCTGATCAATGCCTGAGTGAAGATGGCGACTAGCGGGGAATTTATAGGATCCGAGTATCACGAGATCCGACAGCGGGATTATGACTCCGAGCCTCGGTTTCAGGTTTTCATTTGGCGCCAATACCCAGATCTGTCTCGGATCCGGCTCGGATCAGAAATGTTTGGGTGGGCTCAGATTCACGAAATCCGAGTGCGCTCATCTCTAATATCAACTTAAGGTCTCCCATCCACAGCATAACCTGAGGTACTCCTGCTTAGCTTCCCAAATAGCATATACATCCTTCATACTATGCCAAATCAGCATTGTAATAGTAAGAATAGGGATAGAAGTTATTCATCTGTAAGGAACCACTTGAGCTCAAAATCTTGGTTAAGACCTTCTGGGGCTAAAGTCCCCAGATTATAAATCCATCTCACTTTTCGCAAGGGCAATAGAGGTATCTTTTTGTCTTCAATTCCCTTCTAATCTATCTATAGCCAAAAAATTCTTCATGCCGAAACTATAACAAATAACCCTAAGACACCATCACCAACACACCCTTCTCATACTCCTAATCAGTCTTTTTTAGCTCAGGGCCACCGCCCCCTGAAAACTCCCGACCCACTAACACAACACAGAAAACAAAATCTTTCAAAATCAGACGAGGAAGAGGTCGCAAACTACACCAGCAAAAAAATCAAAGCACACACATACCTATTCCCTCCCCAAAAAGATTGGGGATCTTCAATCTAAGTAAACACCAACTCACTAATCCAGAAATTTCAGTTTTAGGGAAAGGACTTAAATTTGCTCCCACCTGCCCTCTTAACAAATTTGAAACGTATTTGGACATTCAAAAACTGGTCAGGAAAATATGCCTTAAGAAACATTTTGCCCAGAACCAGCTGCAATACTGCCCACCCACAGCAACCTCATTCAAACACACCAGTCTTAAACCTAAATCCACCTTCTATCCCATCCAAGTTAGATCTAGTCTTATAGATGCTTTTGAGAAACTGGTCACAGATGACCTTAAACTCATGGATACTAAGGACACCAAAAATAGACCCAACCTCACAAAACAAGAAAAGATGGCCCTTAACAATCTCAAAACCAAGAGTATAATTATCAAACCAGCTGACAAAGGGCGTGGTCTAGTCATACTTAACAAAGTAGACTATATACAGCAAGCCCAATACATTTTGGATGACATTTCCACATACGAAAAACTCAAATCAGATCCAACTGCTAGGTTCCAGAAGGAACTTAGAAATTTACTGCACACTGAAAAAGAAACGGGCACACTTAATACCAAAGAATACGACTTCCTGTACAAACAGCACCCCATCATTCCAGTCTTCTACCTGCCCAAATTACACAAAAACCCCAACAACCCCCCTGGTAGACCCATCATTTCCAGAATTGACTCTTTGACCTCGAATCTATCACAGTACCTTGACCATTTCCTTAAAGAATATGTCACTAAACAGAAATCATACCTCAGAGATACCACCGCAGCCATACAATCACTACAAAACATCACCTGGACACAGGACATGTGGCTAGCATCAACAGACGTCACTTCATTATATACCATCATAGAACACCAAACCAGAATCAACATTGTCAAACATTTCCTACAATCAGAAGGAACACTACCTCAGGATCAAATCATTCTAGAAGGTATTAACTTTTATACTGACACATTGTCACACTGTAGGCCTATGAGGCTGAAGATAATAAGACACTAACCGGTATTGGTGCCACTGGTCAAACAGGCACGGAGTCTAACGTACCCCTGGTGTTCACCAGGGACCCCCGCAAGGAGGTTTGGACTTCGCAGCAGAGAGCACGCAGGTCGCGGTCCTATTAGCCAGTTACCAGTGTAGAGTAGAGGGGTCAGACGGTTCCGGGTCACAGCAATCAGGAATATCAGGTACAAAAGCGTAATCCAAAGGAATAGTCGCCAAGCCGAAGTCACAGTACAGAATGGGTCACAGAGAAGAGTAGAATGGTCGCCAAGCCGGGGTCACAACAGGAAATCAGAATACTCAGGAGTATGGAGAAATATGGAAGCCAGGAACACTAGTGGTGAACCTGTTACTCTGGCACCCTAATGGCGCCAGAGGCAGATTTAAATAGAATCCAAACAGAGGTGATTGGTGGAGAGCGGAGGCGGAAACTGAAGCAGCGTCCCGTTGCCTAGCAACGGGACTGAGGCCAGGGCGCATGCGCCCGCAATCCGGAAGTCCGCTGCAGCCGACGGGGGGATCAGACGTCCGTTCCCCGTCTGACAGGAAATCAGCGGGGACGTCGTCTGACAGTACCCCCTCCCCTCCTCCTTCTCAGAGAAGGATTGCCTTTCCTCAGAAATTTTGCAAGGAGACGAGGAGCATGAAGGTCGGCTTCCGAGACCCACGATCTCTCCTCCGGACCGTAACCTCTCCAGTGTACTAGATACTGAGGTTTGCGCTGGAAGAAACGTCTCTTCAGAATTCTCTCGATCTCAAATTTATCCCCTAAAGATGTTTCAATAGGTGGAGGAGGAGCAGGTTCTCTGAAGAATTCGTTGAGAATCAGCGGTTTCAGCAATGAAATATGAAATGTGTTACGGATCTTAAGAGACGGAGGTAATGTAAGTTTGAAGGAAACAGAATTGATAACTTGTGCTATGGAAAAGGGACCAATAAACTTAGGAGCCAATTTCATGGATAGAACTTGAAGTCGAAGGTTGCGCGTAGACAACCAAACACGGTCTCCTACCCTTAGTACTGGAGCAACTCTTCTATGAAGATCAGCCGCTTTCTTCTGTCTCTGTACAGAAGTAGACAGTGCTTCTTTGGTTTGAGACCAGATTTGAGAGAAGTCATGGATGAGAGTATCAGCCGCTGGTACTAGAGAAGAAGGCGCTTCGGATAAGAGAGGAGGAGTGGGATGTCTACCGTAGATAATGAAAAATGGAGAACGCCCAGAGGAGGAATGTAGAAGATTGTTGTGGGCGAATTCGGCCCAATACAGAAGATCATTCCATGTCGTTTGATGATCAGAAGCAAAACACTGTAGGAAACACTCCAAGTCTTGATTCACTCGTTCTGTCTGTCCGTTAGTTTGGGGGTGATATCCGGAAGAAAATTTGAGACTGACTCCAATCTTATTACAGAAAGCTCTCTAGAACTTAGCGATAAATTGTACTCCTCTGTCAGAGATGATCTCTTGAGGGCATCCATGAAGACGGAAGATGTTCTTTAGAAACAAATCTGCGAGTTTAGGGGCTGAAGGGAGACCTTTACAAGGAGTGAAGTGTGACATTTTTGAAAAGCGGTCTACCACCACCCAGATGGTATTGTAGCCATTGCTCAAAGGGAGATCGGTGATGAAGTCCATCGTAATGCTGGTCCAGGGAGAATCCGGAATAGGTAGAGGAAGGAGAAGACCAGGAGGGCTTTGTCTTGGCAGCTTGTGGCGTGCACAAACCGAACATGCAGATACAAATTTTTGAACATCTGAAGCCAGTTTAGGCCACCAATAATATCTGGAGAGAAATTCTTTGGTTCTCTTGTAACCGGCATGGCCGGCAAATTTGGACTTGTGAGCCCAACATAGTAGTTTAGAGCGGAGATGAGGTTCCACGAATGAACGCCCTGGAGGGGGAGAGGTTACTGAAGAATTGGTAATGGCCACTGTTTATATTGGATTTAGAATCATTTTGTTGTCTAAACAAGTGAGAGTACCATCATTATCAAAGGACCTGGAGAGAGCATCGGCCTTGGAGTTTTTGGAACCGGGACGAAAGGTGAGAATGAGTTGGAAGCTGGCAAAGAAAAGAGACCAGCGAGCTTGACGGGGGTTAAGACATTGTGCTTCCTGGAGATAAGTAAGATTTTTATGATCTGTCATGACCGTGACGGGATGTAAGGCACCCTCTAGTAAGTGACGCCACTCTTCAATGGCAATCTTGAGGGCTAATAATTCCTTGTCACCGATTCCATAATTTAGTTCAGTGCTAGAGAATTTCTTAGACAGGAATCCACAAGTCTCTAATGTTCCTGAAGCAGATTTCTGGGAAAGTATTGCTCCAATCCCAACTGAAGAAGCGTCCACTTCAATAAAAAACGGTCTCCCCTGGTCTGGCTGTTTGAGTATAGGGGCCAAAAGAAATGCTTCTTTAAGAGTTTTGAAGGCCAATATGGCTTCGACAGGCCATGGTTTGCTGCAGGCACCTTTTCGAGTTAAAGCTGTAATAGGACAGATAATGGATGAAAAGCCTTTAATGAACTGCCGGTAATAATTAGCAAAGCCGATAAAGCGTTGGGTAGCATTGAGACCAATAGGTAATGGCCAGTTGACAATGGCCTTCACTTTCTGCAGGACCAACAGCTGGCCGGTGCCAGAAACTATGTATCCTAGAAATGGAACTTGTGGACACTCAAAAAGGCATTTCTCCAGCTTGCAATATAAGGAATGTTTCCGGAGACGAGAAAGAACAGTCTTGACATGGAGACGATGAACATGTAAGTCAGATGAAAATATCAAAATATCGTCCAGATAGACAATCACAAATTGATACAAAAGATCCCTGAAGATCTCGTTGACAAAATCTTGAAACACTGCGGGGGTATTGCAAAGTCCAAACAGCATGACTAAGTACTCATAGTGCCCGTCACGGGTGTTAAATGCCGTTTTCCACTCATCGCCCTTTCGAATGCGGATTAAGTTGTAGGCCCCTCTGAGATCTAATTTAGAGAAGATTTTGGCTCCTCTAATCCGGTCGAACAGTTCTGTGATCAATGGGAGCGGATAGCGGTTCTTGATGGTAATATCATTAAGACGGCGGTAGTCTATGCACAGTCTTAATGAGCCGTCTTTTTTTTTTACAAAAAAGAATCCAGCTCCTGCTGGCGAGGTAGACTTTCTGATAAATCGTCTTTGAAGGTTATCTGATATATATAAAGACATTGCCTTAGTCTCAGGGAGAGCCAGAGGATAGACTCTACCTTTGGGAATAGTTTTGCCGGGAATTAGCTCAATAGGACAATCCCATGCTCGATGTGGAGGGAGAGTCTCTGCAGCGGTCTTGCTAAACACATCAATAAAGTCTAAATACGGCTCTGGTAGTTTGAGGTGGGAGTCCAGAGAGAGACAAGGAAGTTGGTTAGGAGGAAGTATTTTCGAGAGGCATTGATTGAAGCATGAGGAGCCCCAGGAGGTAACTTGAGCGTGAGCCCAATCGAATTGTGGTGAATGTTTCCTGAGCCATGGTAGCCCTAAAATGATGGAGTTAACGGACTGTGGGATAACCAGGAACTGAATCCACTCTTGATGGAAAACCCCTACCTGCAACTGAACTGAAGCAGTAGTGTCAGTGATGGAACCGTTGCTGACACGGTTACCGTCAACTGCAGTAAGAACCAGAGGTTGCAGCAATGGAGTGCAGGGTATGTGAAGCTTCGACACCAGAGTGGCAGAGATGAAATTTCCTGCAGATCCGAAATCCACAAAAGCAGAACAATTTAGGGAAGAGTCCGAAAATGTGAGGGTGACAGGCATCAGAAAACTGTTATCTTTGGAAGGAGAGGGAGAATGGAGACATGAACCTAGAACAACCTCCCTGGTGTTGCCTAGGCGGTGAAGTTTTCCGGCCTCTTGGGACAGGAAGATAGCAGATGGCCGGATTCTCCACAGTACAAACACAAACGATTCTTGATCCTGCGTCTCTCTCATCCTGTGAGAGGCGAGAGCGTCCAATTTGCATCGGCTCTTCCGCCGGGAGAGCTGGGGATTGAAAACGAGGAGCCAAACGCACAGTGCGACGACCTTGGACCCTCTCCTGAGAGCGCTCTTGAAGGCGAATGTCTACCTTGACACACAAAGAGACCAAGTCGTCAAGCTTGGATGGAAGCTCTTGCGAAGCCAGTGCGTCCTTGATAGGGTCTGACAGGCCTTGCCAATAGGTGGCGGAGAGAGCTTCATCATTCCAGCCTAATTCCGAAGCTAAGGTACAAAACTGAACCGCGTATTGACCTGCAGTTAAGGAACCTTGGCGAAGAGCTAACAAACTGAATGCAGCCGAAGACACACGACCAGGTTCATCAAATACCCTCCGGAAGTTCTCAATGAAAGTATCAGAATGAAGGAGAGATCCATCTCTTCGTTCCCACAGTGGCGAGGCCCAAGCTAGGGCTTGTCCCGTCAGGAGGGAAATAATATAGGCTACCTTAGCTCTCTCAGATGCGAAGTTTTCCGGTGAAAGTTCAAACTGGATGGAACACTGATTTAGGAATCTACGGCATCCTTTGGGATTACCGTCGTATTTCTCTGGGGTTGGAATCCGTAGTGTTCTAGAGGTAGCAAGTACTGCGCTTGGTGGGGCAGCGGCCGGAGCAGGATCAGGAACTGGGGCTGCTACCTGAGAAGTGCTCAGGGCATCCAAGCGGGAAATCACTCCTTGTAAACACTGCAAGAGTTGTGCTTGGTTGGCCTCCTGGCGTTCTACCCGTACTCCTAAATGGATGAGGAGGTCTCGGGATGAGGGTTCTCCGGTACCGTCAGTCATGGCCAGAGTAAACTGTCACGCTGTAGGCCTATGAGGCTGAAGATAATAAGACACTAACCGGTATTGGTGCCACTGGTCAAACAGGCGCGGAGTCTAACGTACACCTGGTGTTCACCACGGACCCCCGCAAGGAGGTTTGGACTTCGCAGCAGAGAGCACGCAGGTCGCGGTCCTATTAGCCAGTTACCAGTGTAGCGTAGAGGGGTCAGACGGTTCCGGGTCACAGCAATCAGAAATATCAGGTACAAAAGGGTAATCCAAAGGAATAGTCGCCAAGCCGAAGTCACAGTACAGAATGGGTCACAGAGAAGAGTAGAATGGTCGCCAGGCCGGGGTCACAACAGGAAATCAGGAATCAGAATACTCAGGAGTATGGAGAAATATGGAAGCCAGGAACACTGGTGGTGAACCTGTTACTCTGGCACCCTAATGGCGCCAGAGGCAGGTTTAAATAGAATCCAAACAGAGGTGATTGGTGGAGAGCGGAGGCGGAAACTGAAGCAGCGTCCCGTTGCCTAGCAACGGGACTGAGGCCAGGGCGCATGCGCCCGCAATCCGGAAGTCCGTGGTAGCCGACGGGGGGATCAGACGTCCGTTCCCCGTCTGACAGGGAATCAGCGGGGACGCCGTCTGACACACATAACTACACCTGGTTTGAAGGCAACCACTATCTACAGCGCAGGGGCACCGTTATGGGCACTTAGTTTGCGCCGAGTTACGCCAACCTGTTCATGGCCAAGTGGGAGGAGGACCATATCTGGAGCAGGGGGGACCTCGACACAAACTTAGTGCTGTGGCGTAGATACATCGATGATGTATTTTTCATCTGGAAAGGGAACCTTCAATCCCTCAATCAATTTCTCGATTACATCAATAATAATAATAACAACATCAAATTCACCTCACAAATCAGTCAGTCTAAAGTTGAATTCCTAGATTTGGAAATCTTCATACAAAATGATTCTATCAACACTAAAACTTTCCATAAAAAAGCAGATGTTAACAGTTACATCATGGCCTCGAGTCACCATCACCCTCTCTGGCTTTCCAATGTCCCTCTCGGCCAATTTAGGCGCATACGACGTAATTGTTCAGATCTAAAAGAATATGACACACAAGGGGAGGCACTTAAGCAACAATTCCTCAACAAAGATTACCACGCAGACTCTGTCGATAAGGCCTTCGCTCAAGCTAGATCCCTAGATAGGGCATCCCTAATCACGTACAAGCAATCTCATGACAAGGAAAGTACAGATACCACCACACCTGATGACATCTTTTTCATAACAAAATACTCAGCAGGAGCTGGCAAAATCAGCAAGATAATTAAACAACACTGGAGTATTCTTCTAAAAGACCCCTCCCTGAAACATACCCTACCGACACAACCCAAAATAGTATTCACCAGAGCTAATAATTTGCACAAATCCCTGGTACATAAACACATACCCCCAAAAACACTACAACAATCCTCTATCAACCAATCCTCTACACCCGAAGGATTCTACCATTACGGTAGATGCATGGGATGCAAAAATATGCTCATTAAATCGACCAAACCCGTCACCAGATTCCAATCACAGGTGACTAAGCAGCAGTTCCCCATCAGCGACTTCATATCTTGCAACAGCACCCACGGGATCTACTTACTAGAATGTACATGCAATCTTCAATACGTGGGAAGGACCACAAGAGCACTAAAAGTCAGAATCAGTGAACATATACGCAGTATTAAGAAAGGGTTTCTGCAACATAGTGTTCCGGAACACTTCCATAAAGTACATAACTCCAATCCAGAAGGTCTGAAATTCACAGCTATTAAGCAAATTAAAATAAATTGGCGGGGTGGAGACATTTTGAAACATATAAATAAAGAGGAAGCCGCCTGGATATATAATCTTAAAACCCTCAACCCCAGAGGTCTCAATATTGACTTCAATCTGAAACCTCTCCTGTGTTAGAGCATAACCAAACCACGAACCCCTCCTGTGTTAACTCACAACCCAATACCTTCCCCCACCAGTATGCTCCTCCGGGTGGCATCCCCATACACCCCTGGATACAACACACTGTATCCACTTATTTCCAAGCTCCAACTCCCCACTCCACCGCCGATGTTTATCGGTTTGATAATTACCCGCAGAAGTCTCCTTCTTTTTCCTAATATTCACGCTAGGAGCACAGTAATGGTACACATTCCTATTAGTTACTCCAATGTAACACTCTACATGTGCAATGAATTAAGACATATGATACCTGATTGAGTTACATATACTAGATTCAAAATGTATCTTTGCCCTTCATGGGTCTACTTTTATATCTTGCTTTTTTCTATTATCATCCAAGCTCTAATGTTTTTATTGTTTTCCGGATATCACTGACGGCTCCTGCATACACTGGCAACACTGCACAATCCCAATTATGTACCATGAGAAACTCACTCATTGGAAGGCTTGATACCTAGGATGACGCCCACAGTATCCTGACCTTTCGCTCCCCATTTCCCCACCCTATCAGACACTGTCCCTCCCCTTATAAGCAATAACACAATACTCAAACACCAACTCCTTTAGAAAGTCCTTTGGGACGAAACGCGTCGGAGACACTACCACTATCTCCTGTAACCTGTAAACCTGCCATCTGTACTCAGTTATCGTGCCTAATATCAAGTCATCTTGATGTAAGTGTATTACTTTATTCACATTAAACCGTCATACAGGACTTCACTATGTAGCTTAATTTCTAGTCCCTGCTACAAGCCGCACATGCACGGCACGCTAACGCTACACAGATACCGACTTACTTACCCTGCAACCGCCGAGTGCACAGCGCCCCGCCGACCTCGTGCACCGACACCCTACGGCTACTCGAGCAACACCTGTATCGTGACACCACGGGCATCCCAGCCTTCAAGTTCACGCTGTGATTGACACCATCGCGGAGAGCAGCGTGAGCATCCGGTCACCACATGCCGCGGAACAAGACCTACCTCTGAGCGAGAATACACCTACCATAAGGTAATTACATTAGATTGTAACACAGGATATCTAAGCCGCTACAAGCTCTACAGTGAACTCCACTTATTATTACATACTCATCCAGTTCATGGTCTGCTTCCAACAACGACTGACATTGTTTGAGCATCTGTATTGGTTCCTGTGATTTTAGGCACCGCTATGCACACATAGTACTGCATACAGAGCTATCTGCAGTTGCATTTTTGATTGTCACTGACATCGCCTTCGATCTGTTTCCATTTGTTTTCTGTTTTTGTTAGCTTCTTTTTCTGTTTTGTTGACATTCTGTTTCTCATATGGTTCTGTATCCACATCTGTTCAATCTATGGTTTGTTATATTTTGTCATGCACATATCTACTGAGACCTAGGTTCCAGCTTGTGCACTAACACTAGGTGCACATACACCCATATACTTGCCTCACTATTGTCCATACCGTATTGAGCACAGTTGGACCATTTTTTCCGTCTACACATTTAGGGGACTGGTTTACCCTGTCCATACTGCAGCTCGTACTTCCACCCACTGCCTAGTGCACCCTTCCACTACCTCTGTATCTATACATTAATATCCGGTCATCCAGACTATTTAAGGAGTATGGATTTCTAATCCCATCTGTATGCCTTGATAAAGGCTCTGATTGAGCCGAACCGTGTTGGCCGATGGGAGATTTGTGACGTCAGATGTTAGAAGTCTTTAGCGTTTTTTTTTCCCCTTATCATACTTTGTATTGTGGTGGCTAGCGGAGATTGCGAGTGAGGAGTGCCCGGGACACCGCTCGCTGCATGTAACCTTACGAAACGCCTCTTTACCATCCGGAGGACGGTAAGGGTCCATCTACCCCCTGTTTATGTGCTCCATCTGTCACTGTGTATTTGATCCTTTTGATTTTTATTGTATGAATAAATTCTCCTTACATTTTTACACGGTGAAGTATTTTATTTTTTTTGTTTGAACTCCTTCATTATCGAGTGTGGTAGAAGCTTTGATCCTACAGAAGGAGCGATATCTGCATTACATGTTTGATCACCTTTTGTTATTTGGTGAGTGCGTACCCCTGAGGGGTTAAATTTAACCCTTTGACAACACGTGGTGTTTGTGTTATCCCTAGATTAGTGCGCGGGCTTCTAAGGGTTACCTCTGTCCATCAAGATTTACCCACAGATTGCACTATGTTTTGGTTTTGGTTTTTCCTTTCTTCTATATTGATCCATGCTGGAGTATGAAGATATTGGGACTATTTCAGAAATTTCATCATTTCTCCTTTTGGAATGCAGGACTTTTAAATCATTGACTTTTTAGAATTTTATTGGTTATTCTTCTCTATTATATTTATATTCATATATATTTTTTTCTGGCTGTATATTGTATCCCACGTTTGGCACCTGTTACCAATTTCTCTGTATGATTAACCCTTTTAACCCTTTGTAATGTAGCTTGCATTTATATATATCTACAGCTTACAAATAGATGGAGAGCTATACATATATTAAAATTTTCAAATATAAAATAAGATGCTAAAAAAAATAAAGGATGAAAATAAAAATAAAAATAAAAATAAAAACATTCAATTGTCTTAGCATGCCGGCTAATAAAATAAAATAAAAAAAAACATCTAAATGTTTATCATGGATCTGATCTCATCTTCATATGAACAGTTAACATCTGAGCATTACACACATATAGGGCACATTATGCTGCACAACAGCAAACATGCTCATACAATAATCTGTTGGGAAATCTTCTCAATATTTGGAAATACAGATGAACATTGGTTAGCAAGGAAAACAATAAGATGCACACGATATGGAGGGTTTAAGTATTTTAGAAGGGTTATGGACAAAAAGCCACAGTAAAGAATCCTCTAGTTTGGGTGATGAAAATTCAGTTTTATATGATGTCAATATATCTTTAAATCAAAATAGAAGTTCGAAATTTAGAAAAAAGTCTGAATTTTTTTCCTCTTAATCAAAGAAGTGCGGCCATTTGTTTGTTTTATAAGAGTACTTTAAATGATTTCCAAAATATCTGTGCAAAAAACACATGTAGGAACTTGGGTAAACGAAACCTTACTTTTTCAGAAAGACAGGCTCTGAGAGCTTTACAATGTGATACTTATTTGGTCATTAGATCTGCAGATAAGGGGAGGGAGTGGTTATACTAGATTGTGAATATTACATTGAAGAAGCGTTCAGACAACTCAAAGATGAGTCCTTTTACCAAATTTTGCCTAATAACCCCACAACCATGTATCGTGGGGATCTTAAAGATCTGCTAGATGTTGCCCTCACTGAGAGAGTCATCACCAAGGATGAGTACACTTCTTTTTGTTAGTCACCCAGTCACTCCGGTTTTTTATCATTTGCCCAAAATTCACAAGTCACTTACACATCCATCTGGGCGCCCTATTATTTCTGGTATCAGTTCACTTACTTCCAATTTATCTTTTTATGTTGACCACTTTTTACAAAAACATGTACAGTCATTAAAATCGTACATTAGAGATACTATGCATATTTTGGAACTAACTAAAGACATCATTTGGCAGCCCAATTATGGATTTCTGACTCTTGATGTACAGTCACTATATACCAATATTCCCCACATCATAAGTTTATCAGTAATAAATAAGGTTTTGCAATGGGATTCACTTCTTTCATTGAGTCAACAACAATTCCTTCATGATGCTATTAAATTCATCTTAACTCACAATTATTTTTTGAGTCCACTTACTATCTTCAAATTATGGGAATGGCCATGGGGACCAGGTTTGCGCCGGGCGATGCTAACCTCTACATGGGGGAGTTGGAAAATGACCTCGTGTGGGGGGGACCGTTCGGCGCGAGCCTGGTCCTATATGGCCGTTACATTGATGATTTATTTATTATTTGGAATGGTGATGGTTTATCCGCTCAAAAATTAGTTTCTTATCTAAATACTAATTTATATGGGCTAAAATTCACACACCAATTCAAGCACAATTCTATTACTTTCCTTGATGTCACTCTCTCAGTGAGTGGCAACTCCATTGTTTCAACAAATTTCAACAAACCTGTTGATTCTAGCTCCTACCTTCATTATTCAACTGGCCATTACAAACCATGGCTAAAGAACATTCCAAAAGGCCAAATGAATAGACTTAGAAGATATTGTTCTAATATTGAAGATTTTAAAAAACAGGCTGATATCATGTCTAAGAATGAATTTCTTGGAAAGGGGTTACCCTGAAAATCTCATCAATGAAGCAAAGACATTTGCACTTCAACAAGATAGGGGAGATACGGAATATGGATAACAAATTTTATCAGAAGCGTTCACCAG
This sequence comes from Mixophyes fleayi, assembly GCF_038048845.1. NCBI lineage: Eukaryota > Metazoa > Chordata > Amphibia > Anura > Limnodynastidae > Mixophyes > Mixophyes fleayi. The sequence goes on along the minus strand of NC_134407.1, from coordinate 112,257,236 downwards.
CTTTTGTTTCTAGATTTAATAATTCATCATACCAGATTAAAAAAGTGATGCTTAGGAATTATAAATTGTTACAGCATGACCCAGTTTTGGGTGATTCTTTGGACCATAAACCTCTAGTTGTCTTTAAGAAGAACAATAACTTAAAAAAAATTCTGGCTCCAAGTGTTTTGAAAAATATAGAAGATTCTAAATCTGTTGCAAGTGGAATCTCATGGTTGCCCATGAAACCAATGGGATGCTATAGGTGTAATAAGAAAATATGTTTAACTTGTAGACATATAAATAACGGCAAAAAAACTGTTATATCTGCTAGGAATGGGTAACAATTTGAAATTCAACAATTTATAAACTGTGATACTCCATATGTAATTTATGTACTAACATGCCCTTGTGGATTACAATATGTGGGGCGTACCACACGATCCCTAGAAACTAGGTTTCATGAACATAGATTAAACATTCTGCGTGGTTTACTTACTCACAGTGTCTCTAGACATTTCCATCATAAACACAATAACTCCCCAGAAGGGTTATCTATTTTGGGAGTGGAGAAAGTCAAACACACTCTTAGAGGGGGAGATATGTATAAGAAATTGTGTAGGGGGGAAGACCTATGGATCTTCAAATTACAAACACTCTCGCCTGAAGGTCTAAATGACACTATAGAGTTTAATGATTGGTATTACTAAAAGAAAGGCTATATATTGGTTTATCTGCTGAAAATACGAGATTACCCATATTATTTGAATGGAGAAAAAGATTTTTTTCTAGTATTTTGTAACGATTATGTCAGTTTTTATCTGATATTAAACATCCAATCTTTAAGGAGTTTGGAATGATTATGAGAGATCTTATTGTTTTCCTTGCTAACCAATGTTCATCTGTATTTCCAAATATTGAGAAGATTTCCCAACAGATTATTGTATGAGCATGTTTGCGGTTGTGCAGCATAATGTGCCCTATATGTCTGTAATGCTCAGATGTTAACTGTTCATATGATGAGGAGGTCAGATCCATGATAAACATTTAGATTTTTATTTTATTTTATTTTATTAGCCGGCATGCTAAAACAATAAAATGTTTGGTTTTTATTTTTATTTTTTATTTTCATCCTTTACTTTTTTTTAGCATCTTATTTTATAGTTGAAAATTTTAATATATGTATAGCTCTCCATCTATTTGTAAGCTGTAGATATGTATAAATGCAAGCTACATTACAAAGGGTTAAAAGATGAGACACACCACACCATGTATGTCACTTATCTACCAATCAGTATTCAACCAATGAAAAAAGTTACTATGAGTATAAAAGACTGGTCTCTTTGTACATGTATCATAGCTTTAAAAAAGTCTGTTTGATCAGACGAAATGCTTCAGCCAGTTCCTACAAGATTTTAAGAGATCCAAATATTTCAAATCATCAGTCTCATTCTCACGCCGATAGAAACCTTTCTACCAGGAACCATCTCTAACATCCAGTGTTGATGCTACAACTCTATTCGGGTGCGCACCCGTGGGACACGTGACCGCCGACTTCGGGACTGCCTGCTTGTGATTCAGCGGATTCCCCGTGAGTTCATCACATGTGTTTTGTATGCAGAGCCCCTGAGCGAAGCGTCCCTTTACTTCACTTCAGGTTTGATTTACTCTTTGAAGTGTCACAAGTTCACTGGTAAATTGTATGATATGAAGAGTGATATGATATGTGGGCAGCACAGTGGCCTAGTGGTTAGCACTTCTGCCTCACAGCACTGGGGTCATGAGTTTGATTCCTGACCATGGCCTTATCTGTGTGGAGTTTGTATGTTCTCACTGTGTTTGCGTGGGTTTCCTCCAGGTGCTCCAGTTTCCTCCCACACTCCAAAAACATACTAGTAGGTTAATTGGCTGCTATAAAAAAAAATTGTTTTACCCTAGTCTCTGTCTGTCTGTCTCCCTCTCTGTCTGTCTGTCTCTCTCTCTGTCTGTCTGTGTATGTGTCTATATTAGGGAATTTAGACTGTAAGTTCCAATGGGGCAGGGATTGATGTGAATGAGTTTTCTGTACAGCGCTGCGGATATAGTGGCACTATAGAAATAGATGATGATGATGATGAAGAGTCTCTTAGCAATTTGCCTTCAATTACATAGCACTTGATATAGTGCTTTGGCAATAGAGACTTCCATAAACATTTCTATACCATCGATTTCATGGGAATCAAGTCCCTTATTATTTCATTTGTTATGGCGTGTGTTTGATACTTTGGATCTCTACCAGTACATGTTGTTTACAATTGGAGAGTTTGCACATTGGGCTCTTATTGTACCTCAGTTTTAGGTGAATGCTTTGACATATATTGAGCCATTTACAGCTTTTTATACATGGGCTATTGCTGTTTTGAATAGTAATTAGTCATAAGCCAGTTTTATTACTGTTTATTGTTCTAATAAATAACCACACTGTGTTTTAATTATTTGTTGCATGCCGGCTTGTTTTTTCCTTTATGTGATTATCACATCCATATGGCTGTGTGTTTATTTACACATATTATTTAATATATACTTTTCATCTGGTGTGTTTTTGTGCTGGTGTTTTCCTTTTATTTGTTTACATATTTGTGAGGGTGAACCTATCTCACATGCAGCTGCAGTCACTCCAGTTTGACTCAATCAGATTGCATTACATTAGCGCCTGATTATTTTTTGTTGTCTTACAGTGAGGAAAGTCTGGAAGGCCAGATACCCGCAAAATGAGTGCCCAGGTGTGAATTGCAAACTTACTGTGGATTCGAGCTGCAGCATTTTTCATCTTCTACAGGCACTTTTCACTTGGACATTCGGTACGAGGCTATTATTATTGAGTTTTGTGAACCATAATCATATTTTGTTTTTATTTATGATTAAATTATGTATTGAGGTAATGCACCAGATTGGTTGCTTCGTTGCTTCTTTTTATGATCATACCACTAGTTGGAGTTTGAAGGGAAACGTGCCTTGGACATAGGAAGGAGAATAGGATTTATCCTGACAAGCGGGATTTGAAGCTCCCATATGTAAGCATATACCCAAAGGGGCAGAGATAAGGAAGAATCATGGGTGTATAGTTGGAGTTGGTGGTTTCAACATCGTTTATTGAGAACCACTTCACATCATATAGTGGTGGTGGACTCTTTTCTCATTTGGTGTCAAACGTTATTATGCCATGTTTTTCTTCAATTTGTGTCTTTTATGTATTAATGTATTCCACATGATAATGTGATCGAGAGAGAATATCCCTCTATGAATAAGGGATCATCTATATAATTTCCATATACACAAAAACGGGAGCGCAAGTGTATGTACTCTTTTGTTTTTAGTATTTATGTATTATGTGAATTTTTGTGGAAATTCTTAAGTACACACACAGCAGCATACCTTAGTGAAGCGCCCAATAGGTCAACTTTATATTACATATCAGTTAATATTTTGCAGTTCATATAGCAGCAACAGATGAAGTAGAATTAACACAAATGGTTATTGGTTTGCATTTCATGTAGCAGCAACAGATGAAGTTGAATTCACACGAATGGTTAAAGGCTTGCAGTTCATATAACAGCAACAGATGAAGTAGAATTCATATGAATGGTTAATGATTTGTAGTTCTAATAGCAGCAACAGATGAAATTGAATTCACACGAATGGTTAAAGGTTTGCAGTTCATATAACAGCAACAGATGAAGTTGAATTCACACGAATGGCTAAAGGTTTGCAGTTCATATAACAGCAACAGATGAAGTTGAACTCACTGAGAGAAGTCTATAACACAGCAGTAGGTTGAGGCTGCATTCACTCAGAGGTAATAGAGGATTGAAGCAGCAATCTGGATGAAACTGACTACACATAAAGAGTAGAGCTCTGTATACAAAAGGCAGGTTGGAGCAGAAAAACAACAGCAACTATAGATCTGGAACCAGGAACTAGGAAAGTTTTGCACTGGCAATTTGCTGTGTGTAGGAGGAGACTCTTATAGTCTGCAGAGGAAGCCAGTTGGTGGATGAGATCAAGTGTTTCAGCATTATGTTTAACAAATGTCTCACCCAAGATGGCAGCCTCCAGAACTACAGACAGAAGTTACGCTTGTCCCAGGACAGAAGGCTGCATACGACCAGGAGGGAGATGCACAGTGAAATGGTACCGCCGAGTGGTGTAAACAGGGCTAAGACCCCAATTCGTGACATCCTGAATATATAGTGTGAATGTGTTCCCACGATGACCTGACCCGTGTACTTTGAAAAGCAGTACGTAACTAAACTCAGTCTTATTGGATATTGGTGCCATAAGAATAAATGCATTTTCAATTACATTAACATTGTGATTTGTCCCTGAAAGATAAAAGCATTACACTAAAGCCAGATTATTGATGGTAGTATCTGCAATTAGCATCTGAAACTGCGTGTGTAATTAATAGTTTGGGCAACATTCTACTATTGTAAGACCAATTGGGGCTTTCACATATGTTTATCCTAGCAAAGTGTTTACCATAATAGCACTATAATACACCCATTTCATTCTCCTCACACAGCATACTGGGCACCCTCCAGAATGTATACAGGAGGGTGGCCAGTAATCCAGCAGTGCCTGATTCAATAAAGTCAGTTAAGCAAAAGTAAGTAAGGCAAAACCATGTTGCATTGAAGGGGGAGGTCAATTTAAAATGTGATTGTAAATTTAGAGTTGAGGTAGGGCATGTCCTAGATCAACTTTAAATTTCAGTGTACAAAAAAGCACTCAAGTATTTGTGTGCTACATGAAAAAGCAGCCAGTATTTTCCTTACCTCCAATATAATAAACAAATTTGCACCCTTTGTATTGCAACATGGTTTTGTCCTAAACACTTGAGTCCAAAAACGTACTTAAGTTTTTGGTTTACTTACTTTATTGGATCAGGCCCGCAGTTATTACTGACCACTGCCACACATTCCCTAGGGAGATGGAACCCACCCCCGTCCCCAACTTAGGGGGTTTAAACCATGTGAAATAATTAATATCTCCCTTCACTGAGTACTATTTTTGGAAACTAAGTAGCACTAGTACAACTAGGTGAAGAATATGCCATGGCTGCAGACCCATGCTGTGACCTAGAGGGAATGATTTCTAAAGGAAAGACGGACCAAACTGCAAATGTGAAAATGTAAACAACCATGTCAAAAAGCAATGGTGAATATAATAACGTATTGGATGTAAAAATGTTAATTTCAAAATTTGAAAAAAAGACGCAGCAAAAAAAAAAAGAAAAAAAAAGGTACAGTTATACTAGGACTAGGCCTAACACTACTCCAAGGGGTAAATGTATCAAAGTGCGATTTTGCAACTCCAGCGATTTTCTCGGGAGAGTTGAAACTCGCCGATGTATGAAGCTGAGATTTCATGCAAAATCGAGTTGTGCTTCTGTCAAAATCGCTATTTGCTTCAAAACACGCCAGATACAACACGCTGCTTGATAGCAGCATGTTGTACAAATACATCATTGTTGCATTGCCCTGGCAGTGTTAAAATGTTAAAGATTAGATAAAAGTTGAAAAAAAAAAAAGCGTGAGGTCCCCCCGCTATTCCAGCTTAACCGTAGTGCTGCCTGACTAGTGCTGGTCCCGTGAAAATCGGGAAAAATTTTGCGTGGGGTCCCCCCGATTTTCACTTTGCCAGCACTAGGCAAACCAGCCAGGGTTGGCGGCACTATAGCAGTGGGACACACGGCAGGGGCCCCCTGCCATAATGACTAACCAACCCTAGACTGTTCAGCGCTGGGCTGGATTCCCTAGGGAGTGGGGTCCGCTGAAAAAAATGAGCGGGTCCCCCCCCCTAGAAAGAACCAGCCCAGTGCTGATAGCACTAGGGCTCTTCCGACTACCCCTGAGCTGTGGGTAGTAGGATAATACGGCGATAAAGAGTGAAAATAATAAACAGACGCCATTTTGTTTTGTGGAACTCCCAGCCATCCAGGTTGCCAAAAACAGTGTGGCCATGCTGCTGCTTGTATAACTACAAGCACCAGCATACCCACGGCAGCCAGGGCATGTTGGCACTTGGAGAACCACAAGTGCCAACATGCCCTGACATCCCTCGCTTGCTGGGACCTGTAGTTCCACACAAAAAAAGTTAAATAAACAACAACACCCTAGTAAAAACCACATACATTTATTAAAAATAAAAACACCCCAAATACTCACAAAAGATGTCTTCTTTCTTCTTCAAAAGGTCCGTGCTTGCCCCAGTCCCATAATAATTATACTTCCAAAATGTCCATGCTTGGATAATATCTTCTTCACTTCGCCCAGAAGGGGCCCCTTATTGATTGAAGTCTTCTTTGCTTCGGCCAGGAGGGCCCCATATTTGTACATCCCGAATCTTTAATCTTGATTGCAGAAAAATAAAAAAAGTGTGGACCCGACGCTAACACCTCCTACCAAGTAGGAGGTCCGGTACGCAATGACCTTACGTTCATTGCGAAAGCTCTAACTACTGTATTATGTGATTTTCCCACGCTAGTGGGGAAATCACCTAATACTGTACATAGAGCTTACGCAAGTAACGTAGCTCATTGCGCATGCGCTACGTTACTTGCGTAAGCTATATTTACAGTATTATAGCTTATGGGGCCCTCCTGGCCGAAGCAAAGAAGACTTCAATCAACAAGGGGCCCCTTCTGGGCGAAGTGAAGAAGATATTATCCAAGCATGGATATTTTGGAAGTATAATTATTATGGGACTGGGGCAAGCACGGACCTTTTGAAGAAGAAATAAGACATCTTTTGTGAGTATTTGGGGTGTTTTTATTTTTAATAAATGTATGTGGTTTTTACTAGGGTGTTGTTGTTTATTTAACTTTTTTTTTGTGGAACTACAGGTCCCAGCAAGCCAGGGATGTCAGGGCATGTTGGCACTTCTGGTTCTCCAATGCCAACATGCTCTGGCTGCCGTGGGTATGCTGGTGCTTGTAGTTATACAAGCAGCAGCATGGCCACACTGTTTTTGGCAACCTGGCTGGCTGGGACTTGTAGTTCCACAAAACAAAATGGTGTCTGTTTATTATTTTCACTCTTTATCGCCGTATTACCCTACTACCCACAGCCCAGGGGTAGTAGGAAGAGCCCTAGTGCTATCAGCACTGGGCTGGTTCTTTCTAGGGGGGGCCGCTCGTTTTTTTCGGCGGACCCCACTCCCTAGGGAATCCAGCCCAGCGCTGAACAGTCTAGGGTTGGTTAGTCATTATGGCAGGGGGACCCCTGCCGTGTGTCCCTCTGCTATATGGTTTGCCTAGTGCTGGTAAAGTGAAAATAGGAGGGACCCCACGCAAAATTTTCCCCCGATTTTCACGGGACCAGCACTAGTCAGGCAGCACTAGGGTTAAGCCTGAATGGAGGGGGGACTTCACGCTTTTTTTTTTAAACTTTTATCTGGTCTTTAACATTTTGACAGCTGCCGGAGCTCCGGCAGCTGTATGACAGGGGCAGTGTAACAGTGATGTGTTTAAAACACACTGATACAACACAGGAGAGTTTTGCAAACACAGGAGTTAGCTAATCTCGGGAGTGTTTACATCGCCCAAAATCGCCAGAGATGACCAGCGATTTTGAACATCAGTGTCAAAATCGCAGCTTGTTACAATTCAAAATTTACTTTTAAAACTCGTGGGTAAACACCCGCGATTTGCACGCTGGCAAACTCGGACTTTGATACATTTACCCCAACCAGAGACTCCTCAAAAATGGCTATACTCGCTTATTCCTCAAGTGTGGTTATCATGATGTCCTGTGGTGGGCCACCACCCGTTCCTCTAGCGTGCCTCCTTGCCTCTATTAATTTTTTAAAAAATTTTGTTTATTGTCAGCCCAGCTGTACAAAAGATATAAATATATTTTATACAAATCTTTTTACTATTAAACAATGGAACATAACATTAGAATGATTCAATTTAGACACATAAAAACACACACACTCTTAAATGTGTGTTAATTGTCCTGGGTGACTAATTGTCTGAAAGTTACATGTACATTTGTGCAACTATTCTTTGACACTACACTGAACATTATGCAGGTACAAGTCTGGCCTTCAAATACAAATTACTTACACTGGACAAATATGTATCAAGGTGACAGTTGTCACTCTTGTGCTATGTTTACAGTAAAGCAAAATGAGTTATGGATTGGTTAAACCTATTATTTTTACCGTTTCTTTACTTCAGTGATCGTCTGCCGACAAGGAGCGATGGCATTCACTTGTTGCGTGATCTCTTCCCAGAGGCGCCTTTTTTCACTTGCTGACATACGTGTGTTGCAAGTATGGAATTTGTCATTCGTCATTTGGACCAATATCTCTATTTCTCTTTCAGAAAAGTTAAATTGGCGCCTGGTTCTTTCCCCCTGAGTGCTTTACCCTGCATCAGACATTTTTTAAAATAACCTAAAGAGAGTAGAAAAATTTACAACACAATAACAAATGTAAAACATTTACATTGCTTAGCACCCCCCCTAAATATAAATGTTGTAGATAAATGCATTTCTTAGGCTCCTACATAGTTAGCAAGTACATGAACATTAGTATATAAATGCTTGTGCATTTGATTTTGAGACCTGAAGCGTGTATAAAAGTGTTTTTTTTAAAGTCAGAGATTCACCTTTTTACAAGCACAAAAAAGAAGAAAAAAAATTGCATTGCAATCCATCCCATATATTTAAAAATAACCAAAGTTATATATTTGCAAATGCAACATCAGCAATAAAGAAAGGAGATAATAAATTATACAGCATTAGTACAAAAAAATAAAGTATTCCAACATTATCAACACAGGTGTATGTAACTGCAAATAGTGCTATTCACTTCTCATCCATCAGTAACGGCCCTCAAACCCCTTCTAAGGACCTGCAAAATGAAAGAAAAAAGGACAGATTCCATTCCTAGAGTAACTTCATCTGCATTGTTTACAGCACAGAATACTCACCAATATCCAAATGGTGGGCCGGAGCACCAAAAAGGCTAAATATTTATGGTTTTGTCTTAAAGGCCAAAAAATCTAAGGAGAGAGCAAAAGAGAGGCATAAGGATTATTTATTTTGCTGAGGATATTTAACATATTTTTGCTGTCAAAAATATTCCTTAAAGACATTACAATGATTCAGGCAAATAATGCTATAGTGTGCTTACTCCTGGGTTTGGTGTGGGAAACCCATTAGTAGAGTGTAGCTAAAAATGTGACACTTTTCACCAGGAATACATGACTCATGTAAAGCGAGTAATTACACTTACATTGTTTTATGCATTAACAGTTAATTTCCTCTTCCTGATAGCAAGGTAATATCTCTTAAGATATATCAAAAAGTACTCACTGCAATAATGTCTTCCAAGTGTCCAAAAATGTGTCTGCCTGTAATAAGTTGAAAAATGGCATGACTGAAGGAAGAGCCCAGCTTCTTCTAAATAGAATATAACATAGAATTACGAGTCCAGGTGTACATGTGTCATCCTAATTGCTAAGCGCAGTGTACACGACTCAACGCTAAATGTCCACACCCCCCTTTGATAGGATACTATGGTTGAATGACGGGCAGACATTTTACACACAGGTGTAGAAAAGATCCGCAAGTGACATGAGCTTGCCCATACGTGCTTAGAGAACCAATAACAGACAAGAGTACTGGTTTGTGAGTGGAAAAGATGAAGGCGGCCACTTTTTGAAGAAGGGAGTTCAGAGTACTGACCATGGGTATGGATAGAATGCCCTTGGGTCAGTATGTGAGCAACGAGATCAAATTGCGTGCGTAACAGAGGGTGCATCGCACATCAGGATGTGGTTTCACTGCTGGCACTCGGTTATCCAGCTCTAATTTAGGTGGAGCAAAGTTTTTCGGCGCCAACCCCAGCTTTTAAATGAGCTCAGGGAGGAGATCATAACATGTGAGTTCTATATTATTCTTATAAAATACTGTGATACTGTAATAGTTGCTTTATTTGTAAGAATAGTTTCACAGTTTAGTTTTTGCAAAGGAGATGGCCTATCCCAAATATGAATGTGTATCCATATTTGAAATGTTAAATCCCTAGTTAATACCACATATTTAGACCCCCAAGGGCCTGATTTTATGATACTACATTTACTTTCCTTAATCATTGAGGGCCAAACTCTAGACCAATAAGCCATGTTTGGGATTCAAACTCATTAGCCCAGTGCAGGGAGGCAGAAATGCTATCCACTAAGGCAACTTGCTGACATTACAGACATTTATAGCATTACTGTGGCAGATGTGTTCTATTGCAAAGAGAGTGGGGCGCCATCTTTGAGGACAATGCTCACAGTTGTCCAAAGGTGATTTTCACAGGTTATAAGGCCTTACCCAAATACCTCCTGTAAAATGTCTTCCTAAGCTGACACTAATTAGATGTTATAATTTTAGAAGGCGGAAAAAATAAATACTTTAGTACTAATTTAAACTGTAATAATGACATATCAACATCCATAATCCCAAACCCAACATTGTTACAGGCCATCTGAAAGTGGTATGTGTCTGTCAAATATATTTCCTTTTCTTAAAGATTTTCTTTATATCTGTAAAAAAAATGCTGTTTCACAATGTCAGCTCCCATTATTATTTGGCTAGATGTTTATAAGTGAGAAGCTGGATGATGTTTTGACAATAAGCTTATGTGTAATATTTATTCCAACAGACCGTAGAAATCGAGTCCGCCAACAGCAGGCGGTGGCTGAGGTGGAGGAGGAGATTGAGGAAGCAGCGGAAGAAGTGGCAGAGGTAGAGGAGGAGATTGAAGAGGCAGCAGAAGAGGTGGCAAAGATGGAGGAGGAGGATGAGCCAGAGGTAGATGAAGTGGTCCTGGAGGAGGAGGTGGCTTAGGCTCCTGCAGCTGCCACACAGGCGGTGGAGGAGGAGGCAAGGGTTGAATATAAGTATTGACATTAAGCCCTTCTCCTAATTATATTCCTGTTGAGGCACATAGAAGTTGTCCTTAAACCATGATTTACCATATGCCATTTACCCAATACCTAGTTATGCATTCCACAGGTTTCAAACATGATGGCCATATTATTAATTGTTGGTGATTCAAGTAAAACCCACCCCCATGGCCACCACAAAAATGTTTATATATAAATACACGAATAAAGAATAGAATTGCTCTCTCTGCTATTGGTTGCAAGAGCTGCACTGCCAATGGGTATCCCTCCCTTATAGTAATAGAATTAATATAATGGTCAGGCGCTCATTGTCTATTAGTGAATATTAATATATCTGTGTATTAATGGATATATGATGTGGACGTGGAGTATAAATAGCGGTTTATTGGTACTAAAATATAGTTGAAATGAACTTCATACAATGATATATACTTCCAATATCCTAATTAAAACATAGGTTAAAAAACATTAATTAAACACATATAAATTTCATAGACCTTGATTGCATAAAAACCATATGCAAAGTAGGCAATATAACGTGACATAGAATGCCTCCAGCCATCAAGTTGGATGCAAATCAGAAAATATCTGTTATATCCGAACTGGCAATTGTCCACAAAATGAAAAAATGTCCGTGAGGTGCACGTGATGCTGGTTAAAGATGTATAATAGTCAATAGAGGGGGCCAGCAATATATCCTTTACATGAAAAACGAAATAATCCAGAATTAAGTTGCGCTTACCCTTGTCAGATGAAAAGATAGATCAGTCTATCTAAACTAAGTCCAAATAGTGGCACAGCAATATCCGTTGATATCCAAGGTGATCATACTCAAGGATGCAGTGCCGCGCGGCAGTGTGTTCGTGCGTCTCAGCCTGAGACGCACAGCCGTGACTTCCGGGTGCCAGACAATGAGTCTGGTTGGTGATTGGTGAAAATGAGCATAGGGAGTGTAGAGGGCGTGTACCCAACGCGTTTCGTCCTTATTGGGACTTTCTGTAGGGATGTGGAATATCTCAGTGGCCTAGTGGTTAGCACTTCTGTCTCACACCACTAAGGTCAGGAGTTCGAGTCGTGACCATGGCCTTATCTGTGTGGAGTTTGCATGTTCTCTCCATATTTACATGTGTTGACTCCAACACTCCAAAAACATACTACTGGGCGGGTAATTTGCTGTTTTTAAAAATTGCTAGTAGTCTGTGTGGATATGTTAGGGAATTTTAGTCTGTAAGCTCCAATGGGGCAGGAACTGATGTGAATGAATTCTCTCTGTACAGCGCCACTGAATTAGTGGAGGGATATCAAATACTGTGGATGATGAGAATACTTTTGAAATCGTCCTTTGTTGGGACTCCCTCACATTGCAAACAGCCAGTTAATGAATGACTGATTAGGTATATATAGTACAGTAGGTAATATGTTTGGACCTTATGGGACCTTAGACAAACAGGACCTTTGAAATCTCTGAAACTGAGCTAAGAACTTGGTTTTCCAAGCTGGCGTTAAAATGTTTTTGCAATAATAAAAACACATCTGCCACTATAATCTTAAAATGTTTTTTAAGCTAAGGTCATCAAGTTACAGCACTGGGGTCAAGAGTTGGAGAGTTTGAATACCAAACCTGCATTAATGTTCTGGAGTTTCTCCATCAATCATTTAGGAAAGTAAATGTTCAGCAGCAAATTTTAGGAGACAAGAGCCAAAGCAGTTTGGGTGCATTGGAAGGGGAATGACCTTTCTAGTGTGGAGTAAGATTGATATGTAGTGGTAGCCCATGTCAGGTGATTTGGGTGAACATATTTTGAAACATATACCAAAAATATATGTTTACAGATGTTTTCTGCAAATAATAGAGAACTCACTTCTTATTCTTATGACCCTCCTCCCGTAGCTCCTGGAGCAGCTGGGACTGGCGCCGGCAGAGGTCGCTCCAGCGCCACTGCAGCTGGACAACTGTCCGATTTTTGTTAAACCGCCTGCGGAGGTATCTGCGGACCGTTTGATAGGCCCACAGTTTCACCTCATTCGATATATATATATCAGCGCTCTCAATTCACGGCGGCTAAATATTGCGGCCCTCATTTTTCTGCTCTCCTCTCTCACAGAATGAAGAACTCCGCGCTCTGATTGGTTCACTGAATATTTTTCAGAGGTTTTAACAAGTGATTATACTATACATATATAACAGACTATAAACATGATTGTTTAAACACGTGGCAATAATACCGGAAGTACATATACACTATGCAGGAAGTACACATACCCTATGCAATGCAATACCTTTTAAAATGCAAAACGACAATAAAAAGAAACATTTTTCTTTCTTGTCCCTAGATTCAAGTTAGCGTTCCTTCAGATTATGCAACAGCGGACATTCAGTTTCTCAACACAGAGTGAACAACAGGTTTTGAACACATTGTGTTCTTTCCCGTATGTGACGCGTCTTCCACCCTTTGGTGAGGAACCGAAATCCGTAAGCGTTGCATACCTTCCAGTAACGTAACCACCAACTCAGAGCCCCCAATTTATTAAAGTAATTCTATAGTTTTCAAATAAGCATTGCCCAAGCGATTGTATTGTGTTTCCAATGCACAAAGTAATTTATTTTAGCAGATGCAAAGTTTAACAGTTCAATACATGATTATAATATAATACGGTACAGCCAATACCAAAAGATAAATACATACCGCTGCGTTCGCATGTGCTCGCTAAGCTGCGCTCCCACGGGTACCGGTGGACAGTATTTCTTTCCAGAATACTGTGGTCAGGGAATGACTGAAAACCAGTAGGAGCACAGCTATATTATATACACTCAGTGTTACAGTGAGGACAATAGAGATGGTGTGGCTTGCTTCTATTGGTCCAAGTATCAGGAAGGTCCAGGGGGTTGCAGATCATAGGCTAGTTCAAACTAAAGAATCCAAAGGTGGGGGTTATCTCTCCAGGGGATGTGCTCCAATCTTCCTGCCAAGACTCCAGTTTCAACTAGTCCATTAGCATTTTATCATTAAAGGTTTATTCCCTAACATCAATAACTAGAGTATGCAATGTGCGATCTCTTTGCCGAATGAACCGGACAGCTGCTGATGAATAGAGGATTAAAATTATATCAGACATGACACATTTCCTTTAACCTGAACCATAAATAACACTAAAGTGTATATATAATCATAATATGTAAACTAATAATAAACTAGATACTATCTGCTCATAAATCACCTGTATAATGGAACCAATATGAATTATATAAAGAACTAAATGTTGTAATGCGAGTGTGTGCGTGCGTATTTTACAGTGTGATCGCATTATGCCGCATGTAGCGTGGCATACTGAGTGCAATCGCACAATAAAACAATATTAACCAATATACTTTTGTTTATCCAATTATACGACTTCGACACTGTGCTTGCAACTTTCAAAGAGTGGCCTTGCCCTCAAAATGTACAGGCAAAGTATCAAATTTACTGCAACACTCTGCTAATGGGTTTCCCCCCACAAACCCACTATTAAGTAGATTCTAACATTGTTGGTCAGATTACTGCAAATGTATCTAGGCACTTTCTTTGTGGACACCAAAAACAATCATGGACTATATAGTCTACACTCTTTATGGCTTTCTTTTGCAATTACCTTACATTTCAAATCACATTGTTTTGTTCCTGTTCAGGAATTGGAATGGGAGATAGGTGAGTTAACTTTGTTTCCAACGTGATTAACAATGTAATAAAGTCAACAGTGACTAGTGGTAGTATTTGCAAAACGATGATTCAGTGATTTTAGACAAATAATTTTTTGGTACAGCTTGAGAAGTGACTGTTGTGTGTATATATAGAAATAACAAGCATTTTTATATTAAGGTGCATGTGCTTGCTAACTACTCTGGAGTCTGACGAATGCATTCTTTAAGGGGGTGGGCTGGCCTACAGTGTATCATTGCACCTGAATGTTTGCTTTGCCAATAAACACCCTCCATTTCTTTTATATAGCAATATGTCGGATGCTGGACTTAGCACCGAGTTGCCTGTCCATTTGGTTCAGCCCGAGTTGCCTGTCCATTTGGTTCAGCCCGAGTTGCCTGTCCATTCGGTTCAGCCCGAGTTACCACTTGGCGCTGTCTGCTCTGGGGCACCTCACAGTGCTGTCTGCTCTAGGGCATTTCACAGTGCTATCTGCTCTGGGGCATCTCACAGTGCTGTCTGCTCTGGGGCATCTCACAGTGCTATCTGCTCTGGGGCATCTTAAAGTGCTGTCTGCTCTGGGGCATCTCACAGTATTCTTTGTTTCTGCTGTGGCGCAACCTGGGATGGAAATAGAAAAAAAGGGGGGTTGTAGGGCGGGGAAAAACACGAGACAGTGTTACGAGCTGCGGCGGCTCTGGGCACCGCCGCGACTTGCTCCCCGCTGCTTCCTGTGTCCCGGCCGTCGTCATGACGACCGGGACGTCACTTCCTGCCTACCCCGGCCATTGCCAGGGCAACGGTCAGGACGCTGTCAGCTGTAGCGCCGCGTCCCGGCGTGCAGGGAAACCGGGCGCGCGCTATAATTAAACACCCCAATCAGAGGGTGAATCATGGTCCTGCCCCCAGTCCTGTTTCATTGGCCAGCTTGCATTTATAAGGCAGGAAGGGGCAATCCTCCCCTGCCGGTTATAGTTCCAGCTTGCTGCCTTAGCCTGCTACTGTTATTGCTCTGGTGACTTTGGATTGATTTATTACTGCTGACCTTTGCCTGTTCCTGACTTCGATTATTTGCTCGTGACCCCTGATCTTCTGCCTGGATATTGACTTCGATTGTTTGCTTGTGACCCCTGATCTTCTGCCGGAATACCGACTCTGCTGGCTTGCCAGTGACCTATTGGACTTCTGCCGGGTCCTCACTTCGCCCGCCTGGGTTCTCCACAGTCAGCACGCAATTCATGACCCTTTGTTGTCTGCGGCCAAGTCTGTCCCCACCACTAGGGGCTCCAGCGAACACCAGACTTCAGAGTAGATTCCGGGTTTTGTGGTGCAGGCTGTTGGGGTTCCTAACATTATAACCGGCCTAAATTTTGAAGTGAGTGATATTTTTGACACCAGTTTGATGGAACCAAGTCCAGCTCAAGTATTGACAGGACAGATCCAGACCCTGTCTCAAATGGTCCAGGAATTGTCCCAGCAACAGGCTGCCCAGGAACAGGCGTCCCGAGCCTCACAAGCTGCTCAGTCTCCTGTTGTGGAACCCAAGATGCATCTTCCAGACCGGTTTTCGGGAGATCGCAGGGCCTTCCGTAACTTCCGCGAAAGTTGTAAACTTTACTTTAAGTTGAGACCACTGTCATCCGGGTCCCCACAGCAAAGAGTGGGGATAATCATCTCTCTTCTACAAGGGGATCCCCAATCTTGGGCATTTAGCCTGGAACCCAATTGTCCTCAGTTGCAGTCCGTAGATGCCTTTTTCGAAGCTCTTGGTTTAATCTATGATGACCCGGACCGAGTGGCTTCTGCTGAAGCACAGCTTCAATCATTAAAGCAAGGACGACGTTCCGCTGAAGAGTATTGTTCCAACTTCAGGCGGTGGTCTTCAGACTGTGCTTGGAATGACCCAGCTCTTCGCAGTCAATTTCGCTTGGGTCTCTCTGATCAAATTAAGGACTCACTAGTCCAGTATCCCACTGCGGAAACCCTCGAGGAACTCATGAAATTGGCCATTCGGATTGACAGGAGATATAAGGAATGAAAAGCTGAGAAGGAAGACACTTCAACTTATTCTCCTATGCCTCCTCAAGTTGCCTCCATGGATCAGGTTGAACCTATGCAATTGGGATCGTATCAACTGTCATCTGAGGAACGCACCCGAAGGCACACCTTGGGTCTCTGCTTATACTGTGGAGGAAAGGGCCATCTGCTTCGTTCCTGCCCGTTAAGCCGGGAAAAGACCAGGCCAAGTGAACATGGAGAGTGTCCATTTAGGCCTACAAGTCATCTCTCCAAACAATTCCTTACTTGTACCTGCTCAACTTACCGTGAACGGACAAGATGTTTCCATTCCAGCATTTGTGGACAGTGGAGCTGCCGGGAACTTTTTGGATTTGGCCCTCGACCGGTCCTTGGGTTTCGTAGCCGTTCCTCTGGAATCCGTCATTACTGTCGTTGGATTGGATGGAAATCGTCTAGATAAGGGTGAGATATATTTTTGTTCGCCTTCTCTACAGTTAAAGGTGGGTGCCCTTCACTCCGTACTTATCTCTCTATATCTGATTGATTGCCCTTCGGTTCCTCTAATTCTGGGTCACCCCTGGCTTGTTCTTCACAATCCTTGTATCGACTGGACCAAGGGCGAAATTATCAAGTGGGGTCCTCAATGTTCTTCTTCTTCATGCTTGTCTCTACCACTCAGAATTACTCAGGTCTGTCCGGAGCGGTTGCCTTTTCACTACAGTGAATTCGCTGACGTCTTCTCTAAGAAAGAGGCCGATGTTCTTCCTCCACACCAGGAGTACGACTGTGCTATTGACCTTGTCCCTGGTTCTAGCTTGCCAAAGGGGAGACTATATGCCTTATCTATTCCAGAGACCCAAGTCATGGAATCATATGTGAAGAAGAACCTGCAGAAAGGCTTTATTCGGCCCTCCAAGTCTCCCGCCGGAGCAGGCTTCTTCTTTGTTGCAAAGAAAGACGGTGGGCTTAGGCCTTGTATTGATTACCGAGGGTTAAATAAAATAACCATTAAAAATAGATATCCTTTGCCACTGATCTCAGCTATCTTCGACCAACTAAAGGGAGCTACAGTTTATTCTAAGATTGACCTACGAGGGGCCTACAATTTGATACGTATCCGAAGTGGTGATGAATGGAAAACTGCATTTAATACTCAAACGGGCCATTACGAGTACTTAGTTATGCCCTTCGGTCTCAGCAATGCTCCAGCAGTATTTCAAGATCTGATTAACGATGTTCTTCGTGAATTCCTGGGTTCTTTTGTCGTGGTCTATCTGGATGACATACTGATCTACTCCCGCTCGTTAGAACAACACCGGGGACATGTCCGACAAGTGCTTATGAAGCTGCGTCAGCATCATCTATACGCAAAACTAGAAAAATGTGACTTCGAAGTCTCCAAAGTCATTTTTCTAGGATATGTCATCTCTCCTGAAGGCTTCGCCATGGATCCCACTAAAGTACAGGCTATTCTCGATTGGGTACAACCTTCTAATTTGAAAGCCATCCAAAGGTTCCTGGGATTCGCTAATTATTATAGGAAGTTCATCAGTGCGTTTTCCATTCTTGTCGCTCCCATCACAGCTCTGACCCGTAAGGGTGCCGATCCTAAAGTTTGGCCATCTACTGCAGTTTCCGCCTTTGAAGCCTTGAAACGTGCTTTTATGTCTGCTCCAATCTTGAGACATCCTAATCCTTACCTCCCCTTTATTGTTGAAGTCGATGCTTCTGATGTGGGAGTTGGAGCCGTATTGTCTCAAAAGGATCTTAAAGACCACTGTTTTCATCCTTGTGCCTATCTGTCTCGAAAATTCTCTTCCGCGGAAGAACATTACGACGTGGGCAATCGTGAATTGCTGACCATCAAATGGGCACTATAAGAATGGCGCCAGTGGCTTGAAGGAGCAAAACATACTATCACAATATATACGGACCATAAGAACTTGTCCTATATTGAGTCAGCTAAAAGATTGAATTCCCGGCAGGCACGGTGGTCCCTCTTCTTCTCTCGCTTTCACTTCATTATTACTTTCCGGCCCGGTTCAAAGAACCTTAGGGCGGATGCCCTGTCCCGCAGCTTTATCTCTGCTCAAATTCCAGCTTCTGAGCCCTGTTCCATCATTCCCACTTCCTCTATTTTGGTTGCCTTCACGCAGGAGTTAGGTAAAACCCTTCAGCAATGTCAACTACAGGCACCTTCTGAAACCCCAGAGGGGAAACTATTCGTGCCGGTGCACCTCCGGAAATCAGTCCTTTCCCAGTGTCATGATAACAAGATTTCTGGACATCCCGGTATTGCTAAGACCATTGAAATTGTGTCTCGTACGGTCTGGTGGCCATCATTGTCTAAAGATGTAAAAGAGTATATTTTATCCTGTGACCTGTGTTCCAAGAACAAAGTCTCCCGAAGTTCTCCTTCTGGGCCATTACTGCCGTTACCTGTGCCGGTCAGACCTTGGACCCATGTATCCATGGACTTCATCATGGACTTACCTTTATCCTCTGGGTGTAACACCATCTGGGTAACCGTAGACCGGTTCAGCAAAATGGCCCATTTCATTCCATTAACCAAGTTACCTTCCGCTCGTTCTTTGGCAACCTTGTTCATCAAATATATATTCTGTCACCATGGACTACCAGAAGATATCGTGTCAGACCGGGGATCACAATTTATTGCAGTTTTCTGGAAAGCCTTTTGCTCGCTCCTAGGCATCAGCCTCAGTTTGTCATCTGCCTACCATCCACAGTCGAATGGACAGACCGAAAGGGTAAATCAATCTTTGGAGCAATACTGTATATTTCTAAACATCATGACAATTGGGTTGATCTCCTTCCATGGGCCGAATTCGCGTACAACAACGCATGCCACACGTCTTCCCTGTACTCTCCGTTCTATTGTAACTTGGGGTACCATCCCAGAGCCAACTCCTTGTCCTCTCTATCCACCAACAGACCACCTGAAACCGGATCTACGGCCATCCGCCTTAGGAAGATATGGAAATCTGTGCATCAGTCTTTACTTCGAGCTTCCTTTAAGTCCAAGGAGTTTTCTGATCTACATCGTTCCGCTTGTTCAGTTAAGGTTGGGGACTCTGTGTGGCTCTCTACTCGGAATCTAAGACTCTGTCAGCCATGTAAGAAATTAGGACCCAAATTCATTGGTCCATTTACCATCCTTCAGCAAATCAACCCAGTGGCCTTCAAACTAAAACTTCCGGAATCCTTGAAAATTCCCAGTACATTTCACTGCTCTTTATTGCAACCTGCCCGACCTGCCAGGAAATCCAAACCTCAACCAGTTTCGGTGGATGGACATCAAGAATTTATAGTGGAGAAAATCCTGGATTCAAAAAGGGTTCAAGGTCAGGTTCAGTACTTAGTTCATTGGAAGGGGTACGGCCCCAAGGAACGGTCGTGGGTACCGCAAAGAAACCTACGCTCTGATAGGTTACTCACAGAGTTCTTTAAAAAATTTCCCAGAAAACCGGGTTGTCGGGGTTCCTTGACCCCTCCTCAAGGGGGGGTACTGTTACGAGCCGCGGCGGCTCTGGGCACCGCTGCGACTCGCTCCCCACTGCTTCCTGTGTCCCGGCCGTCGTCATGACGACCGGGACGTCACTTCCGGCCTGCCACGGCCATTGCCAGGGCAATGGTCAGGACGCTGTCAGCTGTAGCGCCGCGTCCCGGCGTGCAGGGAAACCGGGCGCGCGCGCTATAATTAAACACCCCAATCAGAGGGTGAATCATGGCCCTGCCCCCAGTCCTGTTTCATTGGCCAGCTTGCATTTATAAGGCAGGAAGGGGCAATCCTCCCCTGCCGGTTATAGTTCCAGCTTGCTGCCTTAGCCTGCTACTGTTATTGCTCTGGTGACTTTGGATTGATTTATTACTGCTGACCTTTGCCTGTTCCTGACTTCGATTATTTGCTTGTGACCCCTGATCTTCTGCCTGGATATTGACTATGATTGTTTGCTTGTGACCCCTGATCTTCTGCCTGGATATTGACTTTGATTGTTTGCTTGTGACCCCTGATCTTCTGCCGGAATACCAACTCTGCTGGCTTGCCCGTGACCTATTGGACTTCTGCCGGGTCCTCACTTCGCCCGCCTGGGTTCTCCACAGTCAGCACGCAATTCACGACCCTTTGTTGTCTGCGGCCAAGTCTGTCCCCACCACTAGGGGCTCCAGCGAACACCAGACTTCAGAGTAGATTCCGGGTTTTGTGGTGCAGGCTGTTGGGGTTCCTAACAGACAGTATACACAATACTGCCAATTTCTTAGTGCTGCTGGTGTGGTAAATGCGTATAGCTTAGTTTGCAAATTTTAAGTCTATAGCTCTTTTGCTATGTTTATAGCTCTAGTGCGGTATATACTGTGGTGGTGGTGGTGGTGACTCTGTTATGAGTGTATAGCACTTAGGGTGAGGGTGGGCAGGGGGGTATGTTTGCCCTGTTTATAGTTCGCAGTATTTAACTGCTTTTGCTTAGAGGTTTGTTGTTTATAGCTCCAAAAATGTTTAAGCTCTCAGCCTAAGGGGAGGGAGTATGCTGATAGCAATGTTTATAGCTCAGAAAGGTAATCCATCAGCTTGCAGGGGATGAAGTAAATAGTATGGGTATTAGTGGGTGTTGTTCGGGTGAGATGTTGAATGTTAGTTTAGGTGCTATATGGGATAGGTGCAGTCAGTAAGTGGTGGTATGTTATGGAGTCTATGTGGTGCAGATGTAAAATACTATAAGGGGATCTGTTAGTTTAAGGCTCTGTGGTGGTGGTGTGTGTATAGATGCGTCTACCTATAAATCAATAATTGGTAGTTTGCTCTTTTGCTCTTAGAAGAGCAGTTGTGGGCATAGATTCTATTGGTAGATTGCCTGGGCAAAATACCTTTGGTGGATGGGTGGAAGCTGGGTGGATCTTGTGGGTTGTAGCGCTGGACGAGCGGTCTGAGTGGCTGTGGCCGAGCGGCTTCCTCCTGCTGTACCTCTATTCTGGTTGTCAGGTGGAACGCACAGGCGCCTTTGCGTTCCACTGCAGAGTTGGATTTCTCCGCTTCTGCCTGTCTTGCCTTTGGGTGTGTGGGACCTTGCGTGGGGTGGTTGTTGCTTCGGTAAAAGCTTCTGCGGTCTTTTGCTGTCTTGTGAAAAGTGTTCCAACGCGTTTCGTCCTGAGACTTCGTCAGGGATGTGGCTAGTTTGTTGGTAAGTCTGTCTTCTTATCCTTGTCTTTTAGTTATGGTCCAATGGGATAGCGAGGTGGGAGGGGTAAGGGGAGGGAGGGGGCGGATGAGCAAAATGCTTGGTAAACTATGTTTAAATTTATTAAAATGTTGTTTTTGAAATGGCGATCTTTGTGTGTGTATTATATTGGAAAGGCGGATATGGCTTTGTATAGGGGGAAATGTTATTAATATTAATTGTTTTGGAGGATCACATTATTATTGAGTGCGGTGCGTGGAGCCTCTAATGGGTTAATACTCCGGCCGCAGTAAGTATGGTGTGGATTTTGGAGAGAACGGTATCGGGGTGGAGAGAGTGATATGAGTGATAGCGGGAGTGGCAAATTATTCCTACTATCGAATAATATTACTAAGGGGTTAAAGGTTAGGAATGGAGAGATATTGGCAGTGGGTAGTGTGGGTAAAATGAGGTGGGTGTCTAATAACCTCGGGGAGGGCGCTATAGGTATTTGGTGTGTGGGGAGGATTTTATTGATTATGTGGGTTAAAACGATGGAATTTGGAGATGTTATGGGTCTAAGAGTGGAGGTGGGATGGGGTTATAGTGGGGGGGGTTTTTGGGGTGAAACAGTAGGGAGATTATCTAGTGGTGATAATAATTTGGCGATGGGAAATGATTATGGAGAGATATTTTAATGGGAGAAAGAGGGGAGGAAAGGGTGTCAGCACCTAAGTGGGTGAGTAAGTTGCAAATTATTGGGTTGATTAAGGGAGTATTGTCTGCTCTGAGGCATCTCACAGTGCTATCTGCTCTGGGGCATCTCACAGTGCTGTCTGCTCCGAGGCATCTCACAGTATTGTCTGCTCTGGAGTATCTCACAGTGCTATCCAGTTGGAGTGCTATGCCCAGTCCGGGCTTCCCGTCAAGTGTGCTCAACTTGCCGTCCCAGCCGGGGACTCCTGCTCTGCCGCCCCAGCCGGGCATCTGCTCTGCCGTCCCAGCTGGGGACTCTCCAGAGTCTGCTATTGAGCCTGAACGCCCAAAAGCCTCTTCCAAGTCATCAGATCCTCCTCCAGTCTTCTTTGATAGAGACATCAAACAGTTTGCTATGGTACTCCAACATACCATGAAACAGTTTCAAGAATATCCGGATTATTTTGTTGACCAATTTAACCAAGTGGGTTCAATTATTATGTGTTTCAGAGGGGAGCTACAAACTTGGGCCTTCTCATTACTAAATTGCAATGACCCCATTATTCATAATATCACAGACTTTGTTAATGCCGTTTGTCAGAAGTACACTCCATCCACAGCCAAGTCACCTGATCCGGTTTTCTCTGTGCCACCTCAGTCACAACAAACCTCAACCTTGGTAGCTGGCTTTTTGGGTATATCACCATCCTGCAGTAAAAAGAAAAAGAACAGGAGGAAGACCTGAAGGGAGCTTGTATGGAGCATCTGGAATCCACTCCTTAAAGGGGGGCTATGTTACAACTCTGCCTTTGTTTTGTATGTGGCAGCAGTGCCTTTGGTCCATCAGAGGTGCTGCTGTTCTGCTCCTGAGCTTGCACAATGCCTGAAGGGGTTAACCTCCTTGCCAATTAGAACTGCACCTGGCTCTCAGCTTCTTATACCTGCTTTTACCTGTACTCAGTGCAGTTCATCCGGTTATTCCTGGCTGCTGCTGCCCTGTTCCTGTGTTTGCTCCATTGCTTGATCTTTTGTTGTGACCCTCGGCTTGATTCCTGGACCCTGCTTATTTGTCTGTTGCCCTGACTTTTGGCTTGACTTCTGGACCTCGCTTATTCGTTTGTGACCTTGATCTCTGCCTGGCTATTTAGATTTTGTTTATCTGATTTCTGCTTGATCCCTGGACTCTGTCTGCTTCCCTGGACAGCCTTGTGCCTTCTGGACTGGGGTAAATTTATAATGCCTTTTCCTGCCATTTTACTATACAGTCTCTTTTGGAACCTGTTCTTATATGTGGATTTAAGTTATCCTTGTTTATGTATTTACCTGAATAAAGACACTTTGCTTTATACTTCCGATGCTCTTCGTGAATGCACTAGGAATCATAACATAGGACGCTATGATGTTGCATGTTTTGTACTAATCAGCTATTTAACGGCATATTCTTTGTCATTTCCACAAATGGGCTGACTATAAAGTAAGGCTCAAGCGAAAACTTTCAAAAACATGGCAACATGCCAGAGTGACTGGCGGGGGGCCAACCCTGGAACCGGGATTAATACCTTCGGAGGAGCATGCAAGCTTTGCAATTTCAATGCCTGAAATTATTGGAGTGTGCAACATTGATACCGGCTATAGCCCACCCCAATTATGACAGCTCTCTCCCCTAGGTACATGATGATTCTCATTATTTAATGTTTGTTAATGTTTGTGTTCTGTATCTGCACATGTGACAACTCTCAGGATGTGCCTTCTGTCAAACTTTACTGTCAAAATGTGTTTGCCTATCACATACTAGGAACTGAAATGTACACCCTGATTAATGTTGGCCCATTACAATCTGCTAACGAAATACGGGCCTATGCCTGCTTGTCTGGACTAGCAAGAGCTATTTGTTGGCAAATTCCCTGGATTCTTATTCTTTTAAAATGCTGCATCACGCTTGTGCCTATTTGTTTTAAAATGTCATTTTTTTGTTCAAACTTTGGATTTTAAATCTTCTCTTCTCTTTTTCTCTATATACAGAACGTGAAGACTAGGCTGCTGGTGAGGTTGAGGAGGTGGCTAGCCGTGATGTGGAGGATCCTCAGAGGGAGCAGGCTGAACTCTCGAGAGTGCACACATTCTCACTCGTATCTCCTCAATTTGAAGTTATCACCGATTCACTGGACACTCATGTTGCACAAATTGCAAGCACTCTACCCCGAATGGAACACCAACTCATCACTTTGAATCATACACTCACCACCCAACTGTCTACTCTAAATTCCACACTTAAAAATATTGCTACACTACTGGGTGATCTCTTGCATGCCCACTCCTAACGCACTTCCGGCACATTACCTTCACCCATTTCACCCTATACCATAGCTGTTTCATTCACCATCCCAGAACACCAGTCATCTCCCCACCCCCCCCCCCCTGCCCAGACTCTTGGCACCCCCCCTGCCCAAGCTCTTCCCCTCCCCCCTGCCCAGGACCTTGCCCATCTACTTTCCCAGACCCTTGCCCATCTCCCTGCCCATGCTTTTGCCCTTCTCCTTTCCCAGGCTCTTGCCCCCGCCCAGGCCCCTACACCTTCCCTGCCCAGGCCTCTGCACCTTCACTGCATTGGTCACAATCTGCTGACCTCGAGTGTTCGGATGGTTGCTCTGAGGCCTCCACATCACACCAAGCGAGAAGCCAGTCCCAGCGTGGGATGGGCCCAGGGGTCATTAAAAAACGAAAGATGCAATAATGTCTGGGTTTTTTTTTTCTATTATTTTTGGGTTCGACCTTTGTATTAAATTGATTACATAATATTAAAAACACAATTTAAATTGAAACTATTTTGTTGTTACTTATTTTATTTTAGGCATATTAAGTCTTGATGGTAAAAATCATACATATTTGACATTGTCAGGACATTGTTACCTCAGAACACTGAGTCTACATTCCTTCAAACAAGCATTGCAAAGTGTCTTACAAGACATTTATGTTTTAAATGGTCTGCCAAATTGTTGCCAAACTATCATCCTATGTCTAATTGTGCCAAAGATATTGAGGTGGGAAATAATAGACATACCCAAGCATTCACACACAACAAGCCGATATCCCAAAACTCCAAGGTACACACGTGAGTACTTAAATTTCTGGAGGACAGTCCAATAGTTTGTTCCACGGGGACAAGTGTCTAACGTCACAGTAGACTACAGCCTTTCTAAGGGAGTATTTGATGTGCTTAATGTACACATTTCAGACCAATATTAATACATTTAAACCTGTCTGCCCCTTATTGTGTTTTCCAGAGATGTGTGTACTACTTAACTGTAGTGCAAGCCAAGGTTTCATTGTCCTGGGCTCTGTGTTGCATGTACATGTTTAGTTTCAACCCTTACGGACCTAAGGTAGTACTTTGAAACATAATCCATGAGGCAATTGTCCCTACAAAGTTTGCCTGGTAGGGCCAGATTCCTTAAACAACTTAGTCCAGACATTTCTTGCTTAAGCGTCCTGGACTAAACCATGTGAATATGCCAAGCTGCTAAAATCTTTAATGATTTTAAACCTAGGTTCAATACTGTCCGTTTTTGATGTAGCACTCAAATCTCCACTCTAAATATCAGTCTACAAACAATTACTATTTAGTGGTGTCCTACATGAAAAAGCAGCCATGCATTACTTTATTTTCTACATAGTGATCAAATTGCCAACCCTTTTATTTAAACCTGGTTTTTGACAGGAAACTAAAGTTCTAAATGTCTGACCAAATGCACTTAATGAATTATGTTGGTAGTGTGTTATAATGTAAAATGGTGTCATATGAATGGCAGAGACATTAGGTGGATTTTGGGAAATGGGTCATACTGGGTCATGGCTTCAAAATACAGACATATTTTATACCAGTTGCAGTGTCTCATGGTTTGTGTGAGTAAATGGTGCCTACCAAAGGATATTCAACCTACAGTGTTCCTTGCTACGTATGGAAATACTGCAAACAAGGCAGATCACAGGTTCTAAAGCAACTAATGGTATAGTTTATTCCATTCCAGGTATGAACCAAGGACATGAGTCGTACCTACCTATCAGTACTGGTCCGATTATGAGCATTTTTTGAAAATCTAAGAAAGCCTTACTCTTTTCTGATAGTGCAAACGCACAGTGGCTGGCACCCGGTCACTGTTCCGCATTCACATTCACCTTGTTGTTTGCAAGCACACTTAATCAGCAGACATGGCGTAACTTTAGTAGAACAAATAAGATCAAGGGTCATCCCAGTCCTACTCCCATTCTCCAGATATTTATGCAAAGAGCCTCAGGCTGTAGTGATGTGTGCACTGTCTGCTGTGTGTCTGGATATTAATGTCTAGGAATACAAGACACAGTGAATATTGCTAACTAACACCTCAGTCACAGAACAACACACTGTTATCCTTGTAAATACACTCCAACACATTATGTAGTTAGTGATGGATGTCCAAGCGCTAATTTATCACAATAAATTAAACTACCCTGTAATGTTTGAAGAATTAGCAATTGTATGAGCCTGGCCAAATATACAAAATCTATAAAAAACATAAGACATTAATAGATTTTGAACAAATCTGCCCATTGTGTTTGCAACTGAACACTTGCATACAGGGCCGCCATCAGGGGGGTACGGCCAGTACTGCTGTGAGGGGCCCGAACAGACTAGGGGGCCCGGACAGACCTCTCCGTCTGTCCAGACTCCCCGCAGTCACTGACCGTGCCTCCCCTTTGCAGAGAAGGTAAGTAAATAAGCTATAATTTTTTTTGAGGGTGGGGGGAGAGGGACATCCCGGGGGACATGCCCATAGATATATTGGTGGCCAGGATCCATTAAATGTATGGCAATATGGTTACAGGTTAATGTTTGAAAAATATATATACAAGGATGAATGTTAATTAATAAATTGTATGACAAGGATGAATGTTAATTGATAAATTGTCTACTGGATTATTTGGGCAATGGAATGGACGTGTTCAGAAAATCGGAAATTCTACAACAATAAAATTATTTACAATTAATTACTTACTAATTACATAAAACTAATGTTCTCCCTCCCCTGTAGTCTTTAGAGTTTGCTATTATTATAGAGTTAACTACCCACCCTCGGTCCATGCTTTACCACCCAGCACTGAATAAGTTGACGATTAATTCACAGTTTATTTTATTATAATCTATGAACATTAAAGACTTTTTGGGAGGGAGAAAATGAGTGTATAATGGGAGTTACCTTTTAAAGGAGATAAAGAAAATTACTTTAGGCAATTTACCTACTGGATATATTGTGCTGTTGAATTGATTGTATGGGGAGGGGGGGGCCTGCCAGATTAATTAGTACTGGGTCCCACAGTGTCTGATGGCAGCCCTGCTTGCATGTCTACACTTTTACAGAGGCCAGGTCAGTAGCCAGAACCTCCCCTACAGTTGTTTGTTTAAACAAAGCTAGGTCTGGTTATTGGAAAATGTGCAAAACACAATAACAGATTTATTGATGTCTGTTTTGACAGTTCGATAATACACAGACAGCATTTAGCATAAGTGAAAACTATGAAGCCTCAGAATAACATGAAAACATTACCTACAGTGTATTTGTTGATGTTACAGCGTCTCATATCTGACCATTCTTAAGACTCATATCCAAACACAGTATGGTGGTGAGCGCAGACCTGAGATTGAGTTGAACCCAGACATTAAGCATTCACAGGACTAATGTGTGCTAGGGCAGACACTTTAGGATGGGATGGGGAACCTAAGTACATCTTAAATGGTGTAGAGTCAGTTTTGGCCGTAATTAAACATTGCTTTAAATATATGAGCCAAACCCTTAGGAAATAATGTGAAGCTTGGTATTAAGGTTAGGCCTTTTTTAACTCTGATTGTCAACATTTGGGTGGAGTGCTTGACCTGGTCAATGTGATTTGTACTATTTGGTTTTAATGTTTAAAGATTTAGTTATGTGCACTCCTTCGCACTGTGACTTGGTTGTGCACAGTTCACATTTGCAATATTGGTAGTGATTTCATTTAGAGCACAGTTCCTCTAGGATCCAGGATGACTATGCAGCCATGGTATCCAACTATAAATAAAAGACACATTCACCATATGACACAATGCGGAAAGCTAACATCTGAGGGAAAAGATAACATTTATGGGAAAACAACTTTAAAATACATTATTATCAAAAACACAAACCACTAAACTGAGTCAATACATTAGACTAATTACCAAGATGCCACGCATCTCCATGTGGCCTGACACCCCCTTGCCTCTGTTGCAATCTGCGCCACATCTCTGAATTGCGAAAGGCAAAGGAGTCATGGGTACTCCCCACCCATTTTGCAACCAGGTTCCGAATCTGGAGAGACATATGGCCTGTACGTTTGAGTGAAAATGCTTCCGGTTCATTAAAACCAAAGCATTCCCACCCAATCCGCCCAAGGGACTCCATATCGAGTGGCAGATGGATAACCTTTGAGAGCCACAACGCCCTTAGCACAACCTTCAGCACGTGGCTGAAGGTGGCCTGGGACATACCTGCCGTGACCCCCACTGTGGTCTGGAATGACCCAGACGCACAGAAGTGCAGTACCGCCAAAACTTTGGTCAAAGGCAGTACTGCTGTCGGGATGTTGCGCATTGGCTCCAAGTCACGCTGCACAATGCGCAGGGTGTCCAAGATCACATGTGGAGGAAACTGATAGAGGCTGACAACCTCCGCATCTGACATCCCAAAGAGGCTGACACGTGGCCTGAAGATGCGCTCCCTTGAACGGTGATGTTGTACCAGTTGCTGGTTTGGACATGGCGGAGGATCAGGCCCCCCACGAAACAGATTGTAGTCCAACGCCAGGATCCCCTGTATGTGTGACAAAAACCGAAGTTAACAAACAAAACACACCTGCTTTAAAGTGCGGTTAAAGCGTTACACCAAGCCATCTGTTTGTGGATGGTATACAGAGGTGTGAAGCGCCTTAACCCCTAGCAACTGGCACGTGTGTGAGAATTTCTTTGGGTATTCCCAAGCATGTAAACATCAATACAAGTTCTCTAGCTATGGTGCTGGACTTTATGTTTCGTAGGGGAATTGCCTCTGGATACCTGGTTTCATAGTCAAGCACCACTAGTAAATATTGGTGCCCACGTGCAGATTTTTCCAGTGGCCCCACAAGGTCCATAGCTATCCGTTCAAAGGGAACTTGTACTATTGGTATTGGAATGAGAGGTGCCCTGTACATGGGTTTGGGACAGGTTCTCTGACAAATGGGACAGGACCGGCAATACTTTTTCACTGCCATGTGTACCCCGGGCCAGTAAAACCTAAACAGAACTCGTTCCCGTGTTTTATCCTCGCCTAGGTGTCCCCCACAGACATGTGTGTGTGCTGCTTTTAACACTAGGGTTACATGGACCTGAGGAACCATTAATTGTTCTACTTTTCCCTCCTGCACATTAGCAACTCTATACAGGAAATTATTTTTAACAATAAAATATGGTATACCTTCTGCAGGCTGGCCAGCTTTCGCTACCCCATTTACCTCAGTCACACTTTTAAAGGCATGTTCCAAAGAGGCATCATTAAGTTGGTCTCGAGCAAAGTCCTGCAGAGGAAACAAAATTTATATTGCGGACCAGTCCGTATCCTCACTGACAGGCGGGGTGGGCTCATCTGCGACATCCCCGACCAATGCTAGTTTGGACTGTCCATATTTCCCCGCAGGTGGATGCTTTTGTGGAACTCCTGCTATGACTCCCAGGATGGCATTCCGGTGTGGCGGTTCCCAAAGATCGATGTCCAGATGTTGTGGATCTTTAGGCGGTTCCTTTAAGACAGGGCTTCCATCCGTTGCATCAGTTGCCGGCATGTTCGGCCAGATCCGCTCACCGAGGACATCGTTAAACAGTGGTAAGTCTCGCCCCAAAATGAGTGGATATGGGAGTTTAGGTGCTATGGCAGCTACCACCATAACAGTTTTGTCTTTGAGTGTGACTGGTAGTATTGTTCTATCATACTCCTCTGTCGTGCCATGTACGCAAAGAACCTTCACCTTGGGCAATCGAGAAGTTATGGTTTCGGGTAAGGCAGAGCTGGAAACCAATGAGAGTTCACTCCCCGAGTCAACCAAGGCCAGAACAAGTTTCTGGTTGATTAGCAGTCACCCGGAACAAACAAGGAGTTCCCGATGTGGAACTCATGGTAAAACAGCAGGCCCAATATGTGCCACGGAACAGTCCATGGGTTCCGGACGTTCTGCCTTAAAGTGGCCTGGCTCACCACATTCAAAACACTTCAGATTAGACAGCTTTGCACCTGGCCCGCTTTCCGTAGCAAGGATTGTCAAACCTGGCTTTTGGCGTGGCAGCGGCTTTGGCACAAATGCAGGTTCTTTAGTCATTTGCTGTAGCGCACAAAACCTTTCTACCACGGTGGCAAGCTCTTCATAAGTTTGTGGGTCTGATTGCAGAACCCACCTTTGCAAATCGCGGTTCAGCCCCCGGATGCAGCGATCTATCGCCAGAACTTCAATAATCCGAGAAGGCGAATTCTCCTCAGGCTGCAGCCATTTCTTTAACATTTTAGAAAGCTCAGCCACTTGCGCTCTGACCGTTTTTTTTTTTAACATAGCGCCATTGGTGATAGCGCTGGGCTCGGCCTGGCCCGGAAACTCCAATGCGAGCCAATATCTCAGACTTTAGGCACAAATAATCAGAGGCCCGTTCCTCATCTAGATCCATATACGCTCGCTGAGCTTCACCAGTCAGATATGGCGCCAGCCTCTCACCCCAATCTTTAGGAGGCCATTTTACCCTTTTTGCAAGTCTCTCAAAGGACACCAGATATGCTTCTATGTCATCACCTGGCGACATTTTCTGGAGAACAGGAACAAGTGGTTCATTTCTGTCATGTCTTACCTGGCTTAACTCTTCTCTTAAGAGCCTTGTGTTTTCCACCTGTGCCTCGGCAACTCATAGCATCTGAGCTTGCTGCTGTTGCTGCGCAGTGGCCACATTCACGAGGGTTCTCAGTACTTCCTCCATGTTTGCGTCTGCGCGGGTTGGGTAGCGGAAACTTGCTTCCCGGAGTATCCCACTCTGACACCACTTGTGGCAAGAGCCCGCTACTGCTGAAGCACACGCGAACAACTTCTTCCTTTTATGTAGTGGGGTCAGGATGGTAAATGTTTTGACACCGTACATATTTCACAGCAATACTTGGAGACCCTAAAAGATAGCTAGACATAGCTCAGCTCTCTCAAGACCAGCCAGCTTCCCCAGCATTGATCTCAGTGCACAAATGATACAAACAAGCTTTTATACCTGATACTCCTCCCCCAGCCTTAGCTTGATGGACAGGTGACACACCCACCTTCTCTTTAAAAGATAACGCCCCTTTACTGGCTCTGTTTGCACTAAAGAGACCCACCCTGTTTGTTTGCTGAGAGGAAGGATTTCTCTGCATGTAAGTTAACCAAACTTAAACTATTGTTTGTTACACATAGGTCTTTACATTCAATCTAGGTGCATTGCTGCACAAATGTTTTACTTTACTTCCCTGCTTTCTCTGCATATTGCCATCTAAATGCCTCCTTTTGTTACACTATATATATATATATATATATATATAAAAGAAAAATAAGCCTGCGCTCAGTATATCCCATATTTTATGTGGTATTAGCTGCGTGGCAATATAAATGCCCATATATGTATACAAAACAAAAATAAATTTGTCAGCGTTTATCCTTTAAACTGCATATCTATGTGTGTCTAGCAAAATGAATACATGAGGTATTAGTTCATATTTTGATAAAAAGACTTAAGCCTGCAATCCAACGTCAAGGGTACCTCATTATATGCAGGTCCTACACTGACCTATATGCTTTAAACACTATTAAAATGCAGTTAAAATCAGATGCACTCACCTCCCAGGTATAGGGGTTTACATCTAGCAAAGGCTGGATTGTGAGCCACACCCAAATGTGCCATAAATAGGCTTGATGGACAGCTGCTATGACAAAAAGGTAATATTTTGAAAAAAAAAACAAAGAAATATAAGCCCACACTCGGTATATCCCACATTATATATGGTACCAGCTCTTGGCAATAAGCCCGCGCTAGGTATATCCCATATTGTATGTGGTACCAGCTGCATGGCCCTTATATGTTTACAAAACAAAAAGAAATTTGTCAGCGCTTATCCTTTAAACTATATATATATATATATATATATATATATATGCAATATTGCAATATGTGCCAAAGTTGTCCCACATATTCCAGAGAACATATCTGTGTAGCATGCAGTATACAGGCCTAGAAAAGACAGCCAGCTTTACTCCAGACACACCAAGCAGCAGAGGGCTCTATATTAATCTGACCCATTCCGGCGTTCTGGCAGTTCCGGATTGAACCCAAAGGCCCAAAATATCAGCACACAGCAAGCACTTTACAGTGGCTTTTAGTACAAAGGTGTCTGTAAGGAAAAGAGGCTTATTTTACACAAACTTACTAATGTTTAATGTTTAAATATATATATCCAAATAAATGTATTCATATGTATGTATGTTGTGCATATTTAGTTGTGAATCTTTTAGATGCATGATGCATTTTGAGCAGCTTTATTGCTGTTTATGCTAACTGTTTTGGACTTAAACATGACCCTGAGCTGGTGTAGGTTTGAGCAAGGAGTTGAGACTTGATTGTTCTCAATTTTCCCTACACGGACAGAGGGAACGCCTATGTCACGGGCACTAGGAGTCTTTACCCAGGGATCACCAGGTGATAGGCTTACCAGAGCAGTATAGGTGGTAATATGGTACTCTGGTAGCAGGGTGATCACGGAACAGGAAATAGCAGATGATGAGATGCTCAGGAAAGTCTATGACTAGCAGCACTGGCAATATGGAGGTAGTAATACACGAGGAACTGTATGGACAAAGGACACGTGAAGGTAGTCAGTGGTCTGCGGTAGCAAGTTGTACCACTGCTATAGTGAGGAGGAATGTCCAACAGAAACGAGGAGGTGATGAGAGTCAGCGGTCTGCGGATGGCAAGTTGTACCGCTGTCTGAGTGAAGGAATGGAATCCAAGTGGAGGTATCCGGGGAGTCAGTGGTCTGCGTTAGCAAGTTGTACCACTGCTATGTGAGAGGATACTGGAGCAGGTGAAACTGGAAACAGGGGTCAGTGGTCTGCCACTAGCAAGTTGTACCACTGAATATATATGTGAGGAGGTGCACGGGGAGAGACTGCAACACAATATATACACGGGCACCTTGACTTTGATCCACAGTAATATGCACAATATAAATGTATAAATGACTGAACAACACTGCCAATATAGAAAGTCTCTTGAAGTAATCCAGCATGAGATAACACAGTCAATGATGGCAATAGACTCAGCGGATAGTACACTCCAGAGGAGAACCAACACAGTCCAGCAAGGTATGCAATACACAGCACAGTCAATGGGAAGTATGCATACCGTGGTTCAGGAGAAGGCAGTCAGACAGAAGTGCAGAGATACCTGAACGGCAGGAGGCCGGCAGGATGCAAAGTCCCTGGATGGGTGAAGCGGTGGTCTAGCAGGTGCAGCGCACAGGTAGGTAGAGCAGCAGGGAACCCAGGAAGGCGTGGAGAGCGGATCAGCAGTAGATGGATGCGTAGCGCTGAGAAGTAACAGCAGCGGGTCTCTGCGGGAACACGGAGGTAGCCAATAGCAACCAGCAGGTGCAGTAACGATAGGACACCAGAGCAGAGTTGAACTGGAACAGTTGATCACGGAGAGTAGCGGGTAGCAATAGTGGCAGCAGACTCAAGGAAACACGGGAGAGTTGACAAGGACTGAAGACTGAAGCGCACAGAGGCGGCGGATAGGAATCAGCTAAACAGTCACGATGAAACACAGACGGGTTGCAGGTTGAAGACTGTAGTGCACGGAGGCAGCGGATAGGAATCAGCTAGCAGTCACGATGATGAAACACAGACGAGTTGCAGGTTGAAGACTGTAGTGCACGGAGGCAGCGGATAGAAATCAGCCAAACAGTCACGATGATGAAACACAGACGAGTTGCAGGTTGAAGCCTGTAGTGCACGGAGGCAGCGGATAGGAATCAGCTGGCAGTCACAATCATGAACAGGTGAGTGGATGTGAATGAAAGACTGTAGTGCACGGAGACAGCGGATAGGCATCAGCTAACAGTCCCAATGATACAAGGTAGAGTTGAAGTGGTTAGAAGACTGTAGTGCACGGAGGCAGCGGATAGGAATCAGCTCACAGTCACGATGATACAGTAGATGGTAGAAGTGGTATGGGAACCACAGTAGTAGAAGTGGTTTGGAAACCACAGAGGTAGAAGTGGTTTGGAAACCACAGGAATCAGCTGGGCTGAATAAACGAGGAAACACAGGAACACCTTCAGAGACTCATGGGGAATGAGACTCCAAGATCAGGCAATGTGGTGATGACCACAGGTGCTTAATATAGGGAGGTTGCCTGATCTGCCAATTAAGTTAAAGGAACATACACTGGAGGTATAGAAAGGGCTGCGCATGCGCAGTCCCTCAGGATGGAGGACGGCCACGGTTCCTAAATGTCCGGGAAGAAGCACTCACAGTCCGGTGAGTGACAGTACCCCCCCTTTTAAAGGTGGGCACAGAACGCCTGGAACCGGGCTTGTCCGGATTTTTGGAATAAAACTTCTTCAGAAGGGCAGGAGCATTAAGATCTTCAGCTTTGATCCATGAACGCTCTTCAGGACCAAAGCCCTTCCAATGAACGAGGAAACGGAGGACTCCTCGCGAAATTTTTGCATCCAATACCTCAGTAATCTCGAAATCCTCCTCCTGATGAACTTGAACTGGCTGCGGTGCTGAGGGAGGAGTCGAGAAACGGTTGATGATGAGAGGTTTGAGCAAGGACACATGGAAGGCATTGGAAATCCGAAGATTCTTAGGAAGAAGAAGTTTAACACATACTGGATTGATAACTTGAATGATCCTATATGGACCAATAAAACGAGGGGCGAATTTCATAGATGGAACCTTCAAACGAATATTTTTGGTAGATAACCAGACACGATCTCCAATTTTTAGTGGTGGAATAGCCCGCCTCTTCTTATCTGCGAAAGACTTATATTTATTAGATGTCTTCTTTAAACAGGTTTTGACCTGAGACCAGATATTTTTGAAGGTTTGACAAGCAGTCTCCACAGCAGGAACTTGGGTGGGCGGGAGGGCAGGAAATTCCGGAAAAGACGGATGGTGACCGTAGACCACAAAGAATGGAGTTTTGGATGATGACTCATGGTACATGTTGTTATGGGCGAATTCAGCCCAAGGGAGCAATTCTACCCAGTTGTCTTGGTTGGCTGAAGAGAACATCCTAATAAAAGTCTCAAGATCTTGATTGACTCGTTCCGTTTGTCCGTTAGATTGCGGATGGTAAGACGATGAGAGTGCTAATCGTATGCCCAAGGTTTTACAAAGGGCCCGCCAGAATCTGGAAACGAATTGTACTCCTCTATCCGACACAATCTCAGACGGACATCCATGGATGCGGAAGATTTCTTTAATGAAATGTTCAGCCAGAGTAGACGAGGAAGGTAAACCGGACAGAGGGACGAAATGGGCCATCTTCGAAAATCTGTCTACCACTACCCAAATAGTATTGTGATTCTTACTTGGTGGCAAATCAGTAACGAAATCCATACTAATATGGGTCCAAGGCTTGGACGGAATGGGTAGTGGTCGCAGCAACCCTGCTGGAGTTCTGCGGGAGGATTTGAACTGAGAACATAAATCACAGGAAGCAATAAACTCTTTGACGTCTCTCCTCATTGAAGGCCACCAGTAACTACGAGAGAGAATCTCAAAGGTCTTGTGTTCACCGGCGTGTCCAGAAAAACGAGAGGCATGGAACCACGAAAGGATTTTCCTCCTCAGAGTAGGAGGCACAAGGGTCTTCCCAAATGGTAGCATTTTGGTGGATGAAGCAGCCAGAGAAATACATTTGGGGTCTAGAATAGCATGGTTGGGAACCTCTTCTACATCAGAGGACGTCACAAAAGCTCGAGATAGAGCGTCAGCTTTCTTGTTCTTAGCGGCTGGTTTGAAGGTTATAATTAATTCAAAACGGGAAAAGAAAAGAGACCATCTTGCTTGACGAGGGTTCAAGCATTGAGCAGATTGCAAATATGACAAGTTCTTATGATCCGTGAAGATCGTCACCGGATGGCGAGCTCCTTCCAACAAGTATCTCCATTCCTCTAATGCAGCTTTGATGGCCAGCAACTCCTTGTCCCCGATAGTATAATTTTTCTCTGCGGGCAGAAGGCCCCGAGAGTAGAAGGCACAAGGATGTAATTTTTGTTGCTCCGAGCGTTGGGAGAGAATAGCTCCTAAGCCCACATTAGAGGCATCTACTTCTAGGAAGAAGGGGAGTGTCACATCAGGCTGTCGCAGAATGGGAGCAGACGAGAAGGCCTCTTTGAGGATTTGAAAGGCTTGGAGAGCCTCAGATGACCATTGCTTAGTATTAGCCCCTTTCCGAGTTAGGGCCACAATGGGAGATGCAATGGATGAAAAGTCTTGAATGAAGCGTCTATAGTAATTGGCAAAACCTAAGAAACGCTGGATGGCACGAAGAGTAGTTGGCTGAGGCCAATGTAGTACAGCATTTACTTTGTCTGGATCCATCTTCAGGCCAACTCCGGAAACTATATACCCCAAGAATGGAATCTGGGGTAACTCGAATGAACATTTTTCCAATTTACAGAACAACGAGTTTTTCCGTAGTCTGGAGAGGACCTCTGCCACATGTTGGTGATGAGAAGGCAGGTCCTGTGAGAAGATCAATATGTCGTCTAGGTAGACAACGACACATACATATAATAAGTCCCGAAAGATCTCATTGATGAAACCCTGGAAAACAGCGGGGGCATTACACAGCCCGAAGGGCATTACTAAATATTCGTAATGCCCATCTCTGGTGTTAAACGCGGTCTTCCATTCGTCACCGGAACGGATTCTAATTAAATTGTAGGCACCACGAAGATCCAACTTAGTAAATATCCGAGCTCCCTTGATGCGATCAAATAGCTCAGTGATCAGCGGAATGGGATACCGATTCTTGATAGTAATGGCGTTGAGTCCACGAAAATCTATACAAGGGCGTAATGATCCATCCTTCTTTTTGACGAAGAAGAACCCAGCTCCAGCGGGAGAGGTGGAAGGTCGAATGAACCCACGCTGGAGATTCTCCTGTATGTACTCAGATGTGGCTTGAGTTTCAGGTAACGAGAGAGGATAGACCCGACCCCTGGGAGGAGTCTTGCCAGGTAG
Organism: Mixophyes fleayi; assembly: GCF_038048845.1. Lineage (NCBI taxonomy): Eukaryota > Metazoa > Chordata > Amphibia > Anura > Limnodynastidae > Mixophyes > Mixophyes fleayi. The sequence goes on along the minus strand of NC_134407.1, from coordinate 112,219,410 downwards.
AAGGTCGATCGGACAATCCCAAGAACGATGAGGAGGAAGACGTTCAGACTGAGCTTTATCAAACACATCGGCAAATGAAGCATACTGAGGAGGGAGTCCCGGGGAGGAAGATGAGATGGAAGATCGCTGTACTTTAAGAGGAATAACTTGAGAGAGACAACGATGGTGACATTCAGACCCCCAAGACGTAACTTGAGGGGTGCGCCAGTCAATCTGGGGAGAGTGATACTGAAGCCATGGAAGGCCTAAGACAATCGGACTTGTCGTAACTGGAAGAATTAAAAACGAAATTTCTTCATGGTGTAGTACACCAATCTGAAGGGTTACTGGAGACGTACTCTGGGTGATGAGACCATTGATGAGGCGTGATCCATCTATAGCCGTCACAGTAATGGGTGTTTTTAAAGTGATCACTGGTAGGGACCATTGATTCACTAGTGATTTAGAAATGAAATTTCCTGCTGCTCCGGAATCAATCAATGCCTGTGACTCAAAGGATTTGGTAGCAAAGGAAATCGTAACATCAAAAGCGCAGACTTTAGATTTCATAGACAATGGAGAGGACTCCAGGGACCCTAACTTCACCTCTCCAGAACTAGTTAGGGCCTGGCATTTCCCGATCTCTTAGGGCAAGAGCTGAGCATATGCGTGGAATCAGCACAATAGATACAGAGTCTATTCTTTACTCTTCGTTTCCTTTCCTCTGAAGATAATTTGGAACGTCCTATCTCCATGGGAATCACAGAGGATGGAGCTGGACGAAATTGAGGGTTTAAACGAAGAGGTGCTTTGACAGCTGTTGTTTTCTCAGACTCTCTTTCACGAAATCTCATATCTACACGATGGCAAAGAGAGATCAAATCTTCTAGTGACGAAGGAAGCTCTTGGGTAGTCAGTGCATCTTTAATTTTATCGGAGAGCCCCTGCCAGAAGGCGGCAACTAATGCTTCAGTGTTCCACTGAAGTTCAGAGGCTAAGATCCTAAATTGAATGACATACTGTCCTACTGTATGGGAGCCTTGTCGCAAACGAAGAATGCTGGAAGCAGCGGAGGTCACACGACCTGGTTCATCGAACACACTTCGGAACGTGGAAATGAATTTGGCACTATCTTGTAGAATTGGATCGTTTCTTTCCCACAGGGGGGAGGCCCAAGCCAGGGCTTGTCCCGAAAACAATGAGATAAGATAGGCCACTCTGGAACGATGGGTAGAAAAATTTTGAGGTTGGAGTTCAAAATGGACTGAACATTGGTTAAGGAAACCTCTACAAGTTTTGGGGTCCCCGTCATATTTTGACGGAGTAGGCAGGTGAAGCGTAGGAGCTGTAGACACCTGGGATGGCACTGGGGAAACGGAGGAAAGCACAGGAGCTTCAATATTAGCTGTAACAGTCTGTCCAGATGTTCCTTGGGAGGTTAATGATTGGTAACATTGAAGTAACAGCTGTTGGCGAGCATCCTGTTGCTCCACACGGCTGACCAGATGCTGCAGCATCTCTTTAGCGGTAGGTTCCGTATCTGGGTCTGTCATGGCCTGATCTTACTGTCACGGGCACTAGGAGTCTTTACCCAGGGATCACCAGGTGATAGGCTTACCAGAGCAGTATAGGTGGTAATATGGTACTCTGGTAGCAGGGTGATCACGGAACAGGAAATAGCAGATGATGAGATGCTCAGGAAAGTCTATGACTAGCAGCACTGGCAATATGGAGGTAGTAATACACGAGGAACTGTATGGACAAAGGACACGTGAAGGTAGTCAGTGGTCTGCGGTAGCAAGTTGTACCACTGCTATAGTGAGGAGGAATGTCCAACAGAAACGAGGAGGTGATGAGAGTCAGCGGTCTGCGGATGGCAAGTTGTACCGCTGTCTGAGTGAAGGAATGGAATCCAAGTGGAGGTATCCGGGGAGTCAGTGGTCTGCGTTAGCAAGTTGTACCACTGCTATGTGAGAGGATACTGGAGCAGGTGAAACTGGAAACAGGGGTCAGTGGTCTGCCACTAGCAAGTTGTACCACTGAATATATATGTGAGGAGGTGCACGGGGAGAGACTGCAACACAATATATACACGGGCACCTTGACTTTGATCCACAGTAATATGCACAATATAAATGTATAAATGACTGAACAACACTGCCAATATAGAAAGTCTCTTGAAGTAATCCAGCATGAGATAACACAGTCAATGATGGCAATAGACTCAGCGGATAGTACACTCCAGAGGAGAACCAACACAGTCCAGCAAGGTATGCAATACACAGCACAGTCAATGGGAAGTATGCATACCGTGGTTCAGGAGAAGGCAGTCAGACAGAAGTGCAGAGATACCTGAACGGCAGGAGGCCGGCAGGATGCAAAGTCCCTGGATGGGTGAAGCGGTGGTCTAGCAGGTGCAGCGCACAGGTAGGTAGAGCAGCAGGGAACCCAGGAAGGCGTGGAGAGCGGATCAGCAGTAGATGGATGCGTAGCGCTGAGAAGTAACAGCAGCGGGTCTCTGCGGGAACACGGAGGTAGCCAATAGCAACCAGCAGGTGCAGTAACGATAGGACACCAGAGCAGAGTTGAACTGGAACAGTTGATCACGGAGAGTAGCGGGTAGCAATAGTGGCAGCAGACTCAAGGAAACACGGGAGAGTTGACAAGGACTGAAGACTGAAGCGCACAGAGGCGGCGGATAGGAATCAGCTAAACAGTCACGATGAAACACAGACGGGTTGCAGGTTGAAGACTGTAGTGCACGGAGGCAGCGGATAGGAATCAGCTAGCAGTCACGATGATGAAACACAGACGAGTTGCAGGTTGAAGACTGTAGTGCACGGAGGCAGCGGATAGAAATCAGCCAAACAGTCACGATGATGAAACACAGACGAGTTGCAGGTTGAAGCCTGTAGTGCACGGAGGCAGCGGATAGGAATCAGCTGGCAGTCACAATCATGAACAGGTGAGTGGATGTGAATGAAAGACTGTAGTGCACGGAGACAGCGGATAGGCATCAGCTAACAGTCCCAATGATACAAGGTAGAGTTGAAGTGGTTAGAAGACTGTAGTGCACGGAGGCAGCGGATAGGAATCAGCTCACAGTCACGATGATACAGTAGATGGTAGAAGTGGTATGGGAACCACAGTAGTAGAAGTGGTTTGGAAACCACAGAGGTAGAAGTGGTTTGGAAACCACAGGAATCAGCTGGGCTGAATAAACGAGGAAACACAGGAACACCTTCAGAGACTCATGGGGAATGAGACTCCAAGATCAGGCAATGTGGTGATGACCACAGGTGCTTAATATAGGGAGGTTGCCTGATCTGCCAATTAAGTTAAAGGAACATACACTGGAGGTATAGAAAGGGCTGCGCATGCGCAGTCCCTCAGGATGGAGGACGGCCACGGTTCCTAAATGTCCGGGAAGAAGCACTCACAGTCCGGTGAGTGACAGCCTACTCTTCTCAAGTCCAAATACAAAACGCCTAATCTTCTTAAAAGATATCTTATCTCCGCCCACTCCACGCCCACTTTCCTCCCATTCCCACCCCTTTTTTCTCAAGTGGTCAGCCAACATCACAAATTTACGATGGAGTTTGAGAAACGTATTCCTTTCCGTGACGGATATGCTTCGTTTCAGCAGCGTATAATGGTATTTTCTTCAACGTAACGCCCTGTTTCGCGCATGCACAGAAACGATTATCGTACTATCCGCAAAATGCGGACATTCCATACCTTGATGAATCAGGCCCCTGGTGACCAAATTTCTCCGCTCTCTTGCTGGTTTGCAGATTGAGTACCCTTTGATTATATTTCAGAGTTGTTGCTTTTATCAGCCTGATGAGATTCATTTGAACAATGAGGGTCTGGATCTGTTTATTAGGCAGGTTTGTGAACCAGGTGTGGCTGGAAAACACTGGGCAGTCAGTAACCGAGGCTTGATGGATGCACATTATTTTTATTTAGGCATTTCTGAACCCTTTTCACTTTGAAGAGTCAACTTAATCCCCAAGTGATCCCCAAATTAAGGATATGGATAAAGGTGCACCCGAGTTAAAGAGTTGCCCAGCTTTATTGATGTACAGGAAAAATGAACCGCAATTGAATATCAGGGGGGAAATGTATCAAAGTCCGATTTTTTCAGCGTTTTAAAATCGCAGCAAATTGTGGGTGTTAACCCGCGATTTTAGTCCAAAAGTTATCAAATGTATCAAGCTGCCATTTTTACCCTGATCTTCAAAATTGCTGTTCATCTCTAGCGATTTTCTGCAATGTCAAACACATCACTGTTACACTGCCCCTGTTAATACAGCCGGAGGTCCCGGCAGCTGTCAAAACTGATAAAAATAAATAAACTGCATACTGCTGATTCACTCCTTATTTCACCATACCGTTAACTTAACACTCTAAAATCTTATCTACAAATAAAAACACTGACAACTTTATTTTGGCAAACAAAAAGGAACAGTTTTATTGATTAATGATTATAAAGGGTGACGGTGAGAGCGATCTAATCAGCTAATGACTAATAGCAAAACCGAACAGTGTATGGCCCACAGGCACCAACCACTGGTCCCAGGACCTAGTCCTTTATGATCGGCCGATGCTAAATCTGGCGTCATCGTGACTACTCCCCTCTGGGCTCACAAAGACGTATGCGCACTGTGCAGGTCGAGGGGTCCTCGCACAGAGGTACCAAGAGCCAGGGTGCTTCTAAAGGAGTAGTGACGTGCGTCCAATCAGCGGTAGCACTGTTTGAATTAGCCGCTGATTGCAAAGGCTCTCCTGCCACGCTGAAGTCCTTTAACTGACGCACAGCCCACCACCCATTGACCTAACAAGCTTACCTAATCTCCAAAAAAGCTGCTCCCTAAAAATCCAGTTACCTTCCTCAGATGGGTGAACCCCATCACTTCGATACAGATGTACCAACTCAAATTCTAATCAGGGGATGATCTATCACTACCCCCCCCAAGCTCAGCAATTGTTCTCCTTGTAACCCGATTCAACTCAGCTACCAGAGTCTTCATTATACGAAATTCTATATTCGTACACCATTTAATCTGGGGAATTACATTAGACCAACAAATATTTATTGACAACCATTGTGCCTTAATGCTCCTCAGGTCTTCTCTAATGGCAATAATCAAGTCCAATGACTTACCCTTGCCTACATCATTACCCCCCAAGTGTTTAACCAACACATCTGGTGGGCCGGATTTACCAATTTCCTTAGACAAGAGCGGCATCAAGAACTCCCATTTTAAACCTCTTTACCAATCCAACAAACCAACACTGGCAAAGGCTTCTCTATTATTGACAAAAATGTATCTGGATGCCCAGAACACAAAGGAATGGCCTACAATCCATATAGAGATCTTCTGAGTTGAGCAACATGTAACACACATAATAAGGTTCCATCACTTCCAGGCTGGAAGTTTCCAATATAACAGATCGTCCATACTACATCGGAATGATGCACGTAGCACAAGAACGAAAGCAATGTGGGAAGGGTAGTTGATGTTAACCCAAATGAAGGGGAAAACCAGTAAAACCCCAGAGGCACACTACTAATCAGGCCTTTATCCGAGGAGAAAATGGGAAAAATCCCTTCCTGCCCCGTATGATAAACGACGAGCGTAGAAGCCCAGGGTTAACACGGGATGGGGAGTGAAATTACCTGTTTGGTCTCATATACGTTTTGTACGCATCCGATTTCCATCTGCCTCAAGCTTTAATGGCGCTGATGGAAGAGCCACCCTCAGCAGCAGCTGTAGCCGCCTCAATCCTAAAGGAGTGAGTGCCAAAAAGTGACGGGTCTAAACCCACATGCACTAACGCACACTTGAATATAGCTGTAAACTGAAATTTTGAAAGAGGAGTCTTGTCAGCATGAACTAACCAGGTTTCAGCCTCTCGGGGTCTAACCCCTTTAAATTTATTACACAATGCTACAAGACAAATATCACTATCTTCTTGTGCCAAGATGGAAATCCAATGACCACGAGCCGACTGATCTGTTTTGGATCTAAGGATTTGACAAGACAATTGGTTAACATCCAAAAACATATGCCTAGCAAACAAAGCGTTCCCAAGATCATGCCTAGACTGAGCCACTTACTCACTCACCCTAAACGCGCCAAAGAAAGCTAGCGAAAAAGCTGAGCGAAAAAGCAGGGCCTCATAAGCATTATGAGTGAGATGCGCACGCGCAGCCATAAGTTTACTCAGTATGTTTTTATCAACCGGCCTTCTCACATCCTCCCTTCCTGGTTGCATTCCTGACCAACCTCTTAGAGCTTTAGATATTAAAAAACCCTTAGTAAAATCCGCACACTTGTGCAGTCTGGCCATAAAGGAAATGCAAGCAAGCATGGCAGCCATGGACATCTTAGAGACTCCCTCCTTGTATTTGGACCAAATGAAATCTAACATTTCAGCGCTCCTACCTGAATCACACCGACCGTGCGACTGTATATATTGTCGTCATTGTAACCAGGAAGCCCAATATAATCTTCTGGTGGAAGGAGCCAGTGATGTTTCAGTGAGTTCTACAATGCCTCCTCGACTACCTGCCAAACAAAGGGGGGACATGGCATACCCATAAGTTCAGCCTGTGGAGCCAACACCCTAAAACGTTCCCACTGCCCTCATGATAAAGCATCAGCCACTTCATTTTTTACACCAGGAACACGCTTAGCCCTGAATGTAATATCATGCTCCAAACAGCGCAACACTAGATGCCGCAACAAATCAATGCTTGTTAATGCACTGTACTACACCCAGGTTGTCGCACCAGAAAGTCACCTGCTGCCCTTGTAAAAGCGACGCCCAGAGCTCTACCGCCACAACAATGGGGAACAATTCCAGTACCAGCAGATTGCCTACTAGCCCGCTGGGACGCCATGATTCTGTCCACCGCTCAGCGCACCACTTGCCACTAAAATAAGCTCCAAAGCCAACAGACCTGGAAGCGTCCGTTAATAGGTCAAGGTGATGACTAGACACCTGTGTGCCAAATACGAATGCAATTAAAGTTCTCCAAGAACCTCTGTCACATTCGCAAATCACCTATAACTTCATTAGACAGCTTGAGCTGTGCATGGGGGCGTGACATCCCCACTGTAGCCAGCTGCATCTTCCTACTGAATACTTTCCCCATGGAAATAAGCCAGTGATTGAGCCTGCCGCAGCTTCATAGAACGTGCCGACATGGTAATATTAAATAACCTCACCAGCTTCCTCACTTTCTCCTGGGGTAAGCTACAACACCCTTCCAATATGTCAATCTCTATTCCTAGAAATGACAAAAAAGGTAAGGGACCCTCCATTTTGTCATGTGCGACTGGCACTCCCAAAACCGAAAATAACGTCTTAGCAGAAAGCAATACATCCGCACACAACGACGAATCTGCCGGTCCTATGATCAAGAAATCATCCAAATAGTGAGCAATACCCACATGACCCGTTCCTCCCTGTATACACCAGTGCTGAAAGGAGCTGAACAACTCAAAATATGCACAGGACACCACACAACCCATCAGTAAACACTTATCCACATAATAACCATCTGGCAGACGGAAACCCATGAACCTGAATGTCTCCTGATGTAGGGGAAGCAAGCGAAAAGCAGATTCAATATCTAACTTCGCCAACAATGCCCCTGATCCAAATGATCTGACCAGGTCTAAGACTTCCTTGAATGATTGATAGTTTACAGAACTGTCTTCTAGGGCAATGGCATTGTTAACCGATTGCCCCAGGGATGTGAAAGATGCTGGATAACCCTAAATTTCCCCCCTTCTTTCTTAGATACTACCCCTACTAGGGAGATAACCAAGCCTGGTATTGGAGGATATGCAAAAATGGCCCGCCATGAGACCCAAATCCACCTCTTTCTGTACCTTCTCCACTAACACTTCTGGAAAAACATAGGCTGAACGCAAATTCTTTTTTGCAAGAGCCTTACGATGGAGAGGGGAAAACCAGCATGAAAACCTAAACTCAAAAACTCCTCTTGCTTTCTATCCGGAAACCAGCAAAGCCCTCTGTCCAGATGCTGCATCTGGACCGGCAATGCTGCCTTATTGAGCAGGTTCTGTTTCTCCCCTACCTCTACCTGCCCCTAACATAGCTCTTGGGCAATCTCAGGCGGGATGAGGTCCATGACATTTTGTGCAGACATGCCTGTACTTATACATGCTTCCTCGAGTGCATGTGCCATTGTGGAAGGCAAAGCACCGGTTCCTATTTTGTGCTGCGGTAGAGCAACGCCTCCCCTGCATGCGAAACCTCTGTAACCTATTATCCTGCATATCACTCTCCTTGGGCCGTACCATCTCCATCCAAGTTTCCACATCTTTACAGTCGAAAGCAATGAGATGACTCCCTGTAACCTTCTCGCGAAAGCTTTCATCATATTTACGCCATATGGTACCCCCATCTTTTTTATAAATCCCTCTGATCAAATGCAAGTACCGCCAGACATCAGCAGACGCCTTGAGCCTAATTTCCAAGTAAATTGCCGCAAAAACGCTAAATGCTGCAACCCAGTTAGGAAATGACTTGTAAACATCCTCACCTATCCCGCCTTTCTCCTTAGCCTTCATCAATCCTTTCTTCCCTGCCTTGGGGATAATAAAGATATCCACATAAACACATTTTTTAATTCTATCTCTCGAGCTGCTTCTAATCCCTGCTGTCAGCGATGTATAGGAACAATGAACCACTGGGCCCTTGTCCGCACTTCTGCTCTCAGCCGCATACGCTACTCTCTTTTGACCCTTACTACCACTAAAATGTTCACTCAAAATCCTCATTAATTTGCACGAACCGCTTTCACGGTCCGATGAGGATCCTCTATTTATAGAGGACATAAGAGGACTATCTGATCGTATGTATAACAATTCTTGGACACACTCACCTCGAGATGCGTTCCCTGGGCTTGCCGCTCCTTGCAACTGGGACGTCCTAGTCACTGATGTTGCACTTTGAGTTGACACCGGAACGGTTGCTGGGATGCAATCCTCCAACCTACTGCTGACCTGCATTTCTGGAAGACAAGAGAAGTCAATACAGGTATCACAAGTCCTGTTAACAGCATGTGCCTGATCCGATGCGTATGACAGAGATGTGCGCCTAACATTACCCATCTGAGAATAATGACCGGTGTGTGAACCTAATCTTAGGGATTGCGGTGGCAGATATTGCTAGTCTGTCTCTAGGGGCCTGTGTTGGTAATAAGCTTCTCTAAACTCGTGCGGGGAACAACAGGAACCATCATGAAGGTAACATGCAGCTGCACAGCCGTGGCTACAAAACATATTCTGAGGATGATTTCCATTCAATGTGATTGAACCATGGTGCTGTTCTCTGAAAGCTTCCGAAGGGAAAGATGCATTTAATGATGATGCATGTCCTGAATGAGGATGCAGCGCCGGCAATCTCCTGACATTTCCATACCCTACTGAAGGGGGAGGGCAACTTCGCTGATATTCAACCGATGTGCCTGGTGTGTTTACATTGTGCTCATCATGTTCATCAAACATGTTACTGTTTTGATCATAAAATAGTTGAGAATTTAAAAATTCACAAAATTGCTGACTGTCAACCACCAGGTGGCGCTCATTGCCCTCATGATAATACAGACTATGCCTTTCTGTGTGCTGACTTGGGTCCCTACTATACTGATGCCGAAAATCAAACTGAGAAAAATTTCTGCTAACCCAAGGGCTGGGAGGAGTATAAGGACTAAATCCTCTTGGCATGCTGCCTGGCATTCCTGACAGGGGATTGAGGCAATGGTAATTGAACCCTCCTTTCCCTACATCCGCCGCCATTACCACCAGACCACCCCTAATCCTAGACCTAATGTACTGGGGGACACTGACAGGGACCTAGTACCAGAATTATGGCTGGGGGGGTACGTGAGCGGGTGGGGAAAGGAGATTTTTTCCTGGCCGCCCGCGCTTGAGGTCTGACTATTTTTATTCATGCCCGTGTTGTGCTGCCTTCTGGACCGATCTGGAGCGCGTTTGTGCATGCGCACAGCATGCGCCGATGGCCGGGAAGAAACCGCCGCAGCCACCGAGCGTCCCACCGATCAGCACCAGGCTACTTCTCCTGACTAGCCACCTGGCCAGAAGCAGCAGTGGGAGTGGGCATCCGTCCACCAGGCACAACAAGGCCAGTGGGGGCAGCCATTAAAGGTGACAGCGCTGGGTGGTCCCTCATGGTGGGGGCATCAGCCGCATCGATAAAACGGGCAGGGGGGTTGATAAACCATCTGGAGCAAGACATATTATCACTAAGGGGAGAAGGAGGGGATGAAGCAGCAAAAGGGGGCAATACAATGACTAGAAATACAAAATAAATACGATTTAGAAAATAAAAGTAGAGGAAAAAACACAGATTAAGAGGTAAAATTAACGGAGGGAGGAGAAACAGGGAAGAGGAATAAAGAATACTAGAAAGAAAAGTAGCTACTGCAAATACCAGACAGAAAATTCACTTAAACTAATTAAACTCTCTGCACTCAGCCTGACAGTGACGCAACATAACGAATTCCTGAAGACTAAGAGAAGAATGTCTATTGAAGCACTACTATATACAAACACAGCGTAACTCCACCCCCCCTGCATCTATAGGCAGCAGCATGTCACCAGACTTAACCCTGTAAGGTAATTGCCTACTTCATGACAAACTGATGCGTTTATCTGCATTCAGCTTAAGGGCCTCATTTTTAATAAAAGTAAAAAAAAAAAAAGCGTGGGGTCCCCCCTCTATTCATTATTAACCCTACTGCTGCCAGCCGACTGCTGGTTACGTGCAAATCGGGGAAAAATTTTGCGTGAGGTCCCCCCGGTTGTCACATAACCAGCACTATGCAATCCAGCCAGGGTTGGTGGCACTATAGCAGGGGGACACGCGGCAGGGGTCTCCCTGCCATAAAGACAAGCCAACCCCAGGCTGTTCAGCGCTGGGCTGGATTCCCTAGTGAGTGGGGTCAGCTGAAAAAAAACAAGTGCCACCCCCCTAGGGACAACCTGCCCAGTGCTGAAAGCACTAGGGCTCTTCCTACAACCCTGGGCGGTGGCTGTAGGGTAATAAACAAACGCCATGTTGTTTTGTGGAACTACAAATCCCAGCCAGCCAGGGTACCATAAACAGTGTGGGCATGCTGATACTTATATAACTACAAGCACCAGCATACCCATGGCAGCCAGGGCATGTTGGCAGTTGGAGAACCACAAGTGCCAACATGCCCTGTCACCCACGACTGGCTGGGACCTGTAGTTCCACAAAAGAAAATGTTAAATAAACCACCACACCCTCATTAAAGGAGGCTTGTTGCCCAAGAAGAAGAGAAGACATTTCTGTGTGGTGACCTGACACAAAATTTTCCCCCGATTTTCACGCAACCAGCAGAAGGCTGGCAGTACTAGGGTTAATAGTGAATAGAGAGGGGACCCCACGCACTTTTTTTTTTAACTTTTATTTATTTTTATCACTTTTGACAGCTGGCAGGAACTCCGGCTCTATAGCAGGGCAGTGTAACAGTGATATGGAGTATGCAGCGTGTTGTAACTGGCATGTGTTAAAGCAAACTCAGGAGAGTTTGCTGAAACGCAGCTTCATACATTTGAGACCTGTATAGCTAGAGTGGCAAAGAGTCGGGATTTTGATCTCTATCGATTTCGGAAATAGCAATTTTGACAGAAACACAACTCTGGCGATTTTACATGAAATCTCAGGTTCATACATCTGCGATGTTTCAACTCTCCCAAAAAAATCACTCAATTTGCAAAATCACACTTTGATACATTTACCCCCAGGAGTTTTAGACCTTGCTGATTGCCTACATTTTTCTCCCCATCATACAGTCTTTTTGTTAATAAACTCCTTTTATTTGCCACAAGCTATGTGTTTGTGTCCTTATTTATATCAGTGTGTGAATAAGATAAGAGAGGGTTGTAAACATCATATCAATGACACAAATATTGGTTTGCACTAAGTCTGCTGCTTCAGTATTTTTAGATCTTTTTGTCAGATGTTGCTATGCACACTTGTGAAGTTGCTAAGGATCATTTAGTGATTTCTATATTAAATGGAGGAAAATTGGTGTACTTGTCTTTGACTCTGAGTAGCACAACCCACAATAAAATATCAAATTTGTTTTTTTAGCAAATAAGAGCACTTTTTCTAAGTTAGAAGTATTGTTGTGCAGTGTCATAAGAATTGTAAATTTACATTCACTCCTTTACCTATCGCAATGGTGTTCCCTTTGTGTGGTGGCAGGCAGCTACAAGTAGCAAGCTCCAACTTGTTCAAGCAACATTACTTCTCTTGGCAACCATGGATTACTCTACTGATCAAGAGCATCTCTGTACCAGTACTGGCAGTTTAGTACTTTTGCTGTTACGAGCTCTACTAGTAAACAAGGTCATGCGGGAAGAAAGTGGAATCCTCAAAATTCAACATTATTTGTCAAATTCAATCTCAAAGAAAACATCAACTCTTGGGCCTAGATTTACTAAGCTGCGGGTTTGAAAAAGTGGGGATGTTGCCTATAGCAACCAATCAGATTCTAGCTGTCATTTTGTAGAAAGTACTAACTAAATGAAAGCTAGAATCTGATTGGTTGCTATAGGCAACATCCCCACTTTTTCAAACCCGCAGCTTAGTAAATCTAGCCCTTGATGTAAGGAGCAGCAGTAAGACAGAAGTTTCAGATGAATGTGGTGATTTGCCCCAAAAAATGAAAACAGCTAACATTGCATACCCCACCCACTTTTGCTAGTAGGGATCTTGCTACAAATTGCATCTTGATTCCATTTCTCCAGAAGATCAATTCCTCAGCTGTACTGTGAGGTTAAGCAAAAATCAATTCAGTCCCTAGAAAATGCTAAAATTTCTGGGCATTTTCGACATTCAGCAACCACAGGTAGAACATTGCAGCAGCTGCAAAAAAAATGTTTTCTGCCATGCCACCAACTGAAGCAAGAGATAGTAACAAGGTGGATTTTAACACTTTACATACATCAGCGACTAGAGGAACAGCAACAATCTATCAAGATCTACACATTCAACAATGAGATAAGGGAGGGGGTCATGTTTCATTACACCAGCACATTGAAGAATTCTTACAATTTTATGAAAGATACTGAAGCCATTTGAAATTGTAACAAATTAAGTGAGTTCAAACACTGCCAGCCGGAGTTAAATACTACCCCTAAACAAACTACCGGAATAGCAGCTAGGGAAGCTGAAGGAGGCGATGAAATTTAGTTATTCTGCTAAGTGTGTTGGCCTTATAGATCAGGTATTCATTTACTTCGTCAGGACCCAAGGGTTTGCAGAATCTTGAAAGGTTTAAAAGTCATATGTAATATCTTTCCTTCCAACTGACACAAATCTTCACGCATGCAAACAGTGCCTTCTGACCAAGCTGCAGGATCAATTTACAGATGACACACGACCAACTTCATCTTCTCCTAAAATGGTAGTGCCAGAATGTGTGTATGTATGTGTATATATGTATGTGTGTAGGTATGTATGTGTATGTGTGTATGTATATATATATATATAGATATATATATATGTATATATATATATATATATATATATATATATATATATTAAGGGTGTGCATCGGGCACTTTTAGTGTTTTGGGTTTTGGGTTTTGGGTTCTGATTAGCTTGAGGTTTTGGGTTCTGATTTGTTTTGCCAAAACACCTGACAAAAGGTTTTGGTTCTGATTTCGGGTTTTGGGTTCTGATTTATATTTAAAAAAGCATAAAAAGCACTAAAATCCAGTTTTTTGGGTTTTTTTCCACTCTTACGCTATTATTAACCTCAATAACATTCAATAACAATCATTTTCACTAATTTTCAGTCTATTCTGAACACCTCACACCTCACAATATTGTTTTTAGTCCAAAACGTTGCACCGAGGTAGCTTTCTGGACTGCGTAGTGGAGTGGCCCCGGTACCCAATTTGGTACCGGGGCCACAATACCTCCTCCAACTGGTCTAAATTCCATTGCACATATGGCTGCTCCTACATCCTCTGCAGCATATAGACTGAGGGTGTAGTTCGAGCGCGTCACTACCTCTTGTTTTTGACGACCATGGTACAGAGCATTCATCATTGACATCCCATCAAGTATGTCAAAGACAGCGTCGAAGTGTTATTTGTTGACTTTGGGAACAAAAAAACTGTCCCTGTTGCAAATCTTCGTGCAATGAAGAGTGACTTTTTCATTTAAAGGCTCAAGCTTTCAAGAGTAGTGTTTATAACATCATTACACCAACAGGTAAAAATCCTTTTAATTGGGATAATGGAGCCACAAAGGAAATTGCCCATATGTAATGCTTGCACAATGTTACTGGCATTGGCTGACACCACAAATCCCCAGGAGAGTCTAAGTGGGGTAAGCCATCAACCGTCTAAATCCCACTCCACTGATGGCGGACACCAGACGCACGTCTAACACCAACATAGCTGTTAAGGCCGCATTTATCCGCTTTGCCATAGGATGACTTCTGTCGTACTTTGTGCACATGGCAAACAACTGTTGGACGGTCACAAAATGCCCAAAAAGATTTGCAAGATGGAATTGTCCTTGGGCCCTCCCACCCACCCTTATGTTGTTGAAATAGGACATGTGCACTTTAACAAACCAATCATTTCAGCGACAGGGCCTACCAAACAACTGTGGCTGAAATGATTGGTAAGTTTGGGCCCCCACACCAAAAAAGCTATTCATCTCTCCCTGTACAAACTAAACAGGCTCTACTGAGGCAAGATGTCATCCTCATCCTCATCCTCTGATTCCTCTCCCCCTTCAGTGTGTACTTCCTTATCCTCACACATTATCAATTCGTCCTCGCTGGACTCCACAACCACAGGTCCCTCTGTAGGATCTGGAGGCCAGTGCTGTATTTGATTGAGGAATTGATAATTAATTTTTATGAACATAATTTTTTCAACGTTCTGCGGAAGCAACCTCCTTCGCCGCTCACTGACCAGGTTCCCCGCTGCACTAAAAACTCTTTCCGAGTACACACTGGAGGGGGGACAACTCAGGTAAAATAGAGCCAGTTTGTACAGGGGCTTCCAAACTGCCTTTTTTTCCTGCCAGTAAGAGTAAGGACTGTCTGACATGTCTACTTGGATGGTGTCAGCAAAGTAATCCTCCACCATTTTTTCAATGGTGACAGCATCCAATGCAGCGACAGTAGACATGACTGCAATGGTTGGCAGGTCCTTCAGTCCGGACCAGATGTTCTCAGCATCCCCGCCAGCGGGTCGTTTATGAAATCTCAGCTGTTTCCTCGCAGCCACAGGTGTGGAAGAAAATGAAGGAGGAGCTGTTGGCATGTCACGGTCCTCTCCTGACCAGCAGGTCTTTGCACCGCTGTAGACTTGTGTCCGCCGGAAACAGAGACACAACATACGCTTTAAACCGAGGATCGAGCACGGAGGGCCAGAATGTATTCCTCTGACGTTAAAAGAGTGACCACCCTCGGATCCTGGCAAAGCGTACAAAGGGCTTCATCCACAAGAGCTACATGCTTGGTGGAATCGCTATGGTTTACCAGCTCCTCCCTCACTTTCTCTTGTAATATTGATTGCAGTACCTATTCTCTAGCACTGCTTAAAAATTGAACGTAGTAAATGTAATATAGATTGCAGTACCTATTCTCTGGAACTGCTTAAAAAATCAACGTAGTAAATGTAATATAGATTCCAGTACCTATTCTTTAGAACTGCTTAAATATTTTTTTTTTATTAATTTTGTATAATTTTTAAAATACATTTTTTTTAGTAATTTTTAAGAGATTTTAATAATTATAAAATTTGTATGAACTTAGCACAACAAAGCACAGGACTAAAGCAACACTGGACTCAGCAGGACAGACACTGGCCAAAGCACCACTTGACTCAGCAGGACAGAGCACAGGACAAAAGCACCACTGGACTCAGCAGGACAGAGCAGAGGACAAAAGCACCACTGGACTCAGCAAGGTCAGAGCACTGGACACAGGCATAAAGCACCACTGGACTCAGCAAGGACAGAGCATTGATCACGCAGGAGCACCACTACCCTACACACCCTCCCTCTTCACTGATGTCAGGTGAAATGAAGATGGCGGCCGCAAGGTGAGTATTTATGACATCCAAGTATCGCGAGATCCGATGCGAGACTTGGATGTCATAGCCTCGTTTCGGATTCCTTTGGCGGCCGGGAGTACCCGAACAGTGCTCGGATCCCGTCGGATCCGCTCTGTTCGGGTGGGCTCGGATTAGCGGAATCCGAGCCCGCTCATCCTTAATATATATATATATATATATATTGTAACAAAGGGAGGCATTTATCTAACAAGAGGCAGAGAAAGTATACAAACAGAATAAAACATTGGCACAGTTATGCACCTAGGTTGAGATTAAACCAGGTAAAAACGTATGTGTAATTTAAAGTTTGTTAACTTACATGATTTCCTCTCAGCAAACAGACAGGGTGTGTCTGTTTGTGCAAACATAGCCAGTGATGGGTGTTTTCTTTTAAAGAGAAGATGGGTGTGTCACCTGCCCATCAAGCTAAGGCTGGGAGAGGAGCTTCATGTATAAAAGCTTGATTGTGTTGTTTGTTCAGAGAGACCAATGCTGGGGTAGCTGGCTGGTCTTGAGAGAGAGCTGGTCTTTGTATAGCAAGCGTTTAGGGTCTCCATAATTGCTGTGAAAGTATAAGGTGTCAAATCATTTATCATCCTGACAATAAAGCCACCTAAAAAGGAAGAAGTTGTTCGCGTGTGCTTCTGCAGTAGCGGGCTCTTGCCAATATATATATATATATATATATATATATATATATAAATATATATATAGTAAGGGCACAGTCATGCCCTTATATTAAGGTTACATGTAAAAAACCTCATTTTGCCATAGGGAATCTGTGAGAGGGGGGGCATGGTGTGTGAGGGTCTACATCTTAAAATGTATTAAGGTGTATTAAATTGAAATTTGGCATGCGAATGGAGAACTGTCCACAGGTGCCGCATGTGAAATTTCAGAAAAAAAAGAATAAAAAATGACAATTTAGGAACAATCTAAAGTTCAAAATCTCGCCGTTTTTCCCCCCCACTTCCTGTTTCGCAAAAGTCACAGTTTTTCTGGGATTTTTGAGAGAGTGTAACTCGGTGTACAGGGAGTTTAAAGACGCGCGGTAAGTTTTGTTAGAAAGCTATTAGGGCTGAGTGCCTTAGTGCCTTTGAGGGTTTTCAAGTTTTAGAAAGTTACAGCTTTTTTTACAATTTGGTAAAACATGCCCCATTTTAAAGATAGGGGATTTCAGAAAACTTCACAACCTTGCACGTCAGATAGAGTTTTGTGCTGGGTGTAGTATATGTGGCTTCACTTGGGAGCACAAATATGGCTGTGTGTTCCCACACATACTGATTTTGATTTGTAAACTACAGACAAATTATAGATATTTACTGGCTGTAGGTAGGCTGGTTAGTGTTTTGGGTCTGAGGGGGGGCACACTGTATAATTTTTAGCCCTGGCACCGCTTTTATTTCAAAGTTTATCCCTCAGTGCGATGCCAGTGTAATGGATGGGGAATACGCTCAGCACACCATTCCGGCAGCCGGGATGGATGGGGAATGCACTCAGCAATCCATTCCGGCGGCCTGAATGGATGGGGAATGCACTCAGCATTCCGTTCCGTCAGCCGGAATGGATGGGGAATGCACTCAGCACTCCGTTCCGTCAGCCGGAATGGATGGGGAATGCACTCAGCACTCCATTCCAGCTGCCGGAATGGATGGGGAATGCACTCAGCCATCCGTTCCAGCTGCCGGAATGGATGGGGAATGCACTCAGCCATCCGTTCTGGCTGCCGGAATGGATGGTGATTGCACTCAGCACTTCTTTCCGGCTGCCGGAATGGATGGGAAATGCACTCAGCACACCATTCCGGCAGCCATGGGAAAATCCCCTAATACTGGAAATAGACCTAGTGCAATGAGCGTATCGAAGCTCCTACTAGGTAGGAGCTGTTTGCGGCGGCTCCTCCCTTCTTTTTTTTTTCTTCAATCAAGCAAGAAGATTCGTGGATCTTACCTATATGGGTCCCCCCTGGCTGAAAAATAGAAGACTGCAATCAACAATGGGCCCCCACTGTGCAGAAAAACTGAAGAGATTTCAAGCATGTACATTTGGAAGTACAAATTTATTTGGGACAGGGGCAAGCATGGACATTTAGATACAAATGTATTTTTGAATTTGTTTACAGACATTTTTGGATTGAAAGCTGCGGACAAGAAAAGAAAACTTCATTGGTGAGTATATCGGGGATTTATTATTTTTAATAAAATATGTGGTGTAAACGAGGGTGTTTACTGTCATTATTGTGGGTGTATTATTTTTAATAAATGTTAGTGGTTATAATTAGAGATGAGCGGGCTCGGATTGCACTAATCCGAGCCCACCCGCACAGTGCGGATCCGACGGGATCCGAGCACTGTTCGGGTATTTCCGGCGGCCAAAAGAAATGAAAACGAGGCTATGACGTCCAAGTCTCGCATCGGATCTCGCGAGACTCGGATTGCATAAATTCCCCGCTTGCAAACGCCATCTTCAGTCAGGCTCAGATCATTGAGGAGGGAGGTTGTAGTTTGGTGCTCCTGTGTCCTGTGTCCTGTCACTCTGTCCTGCTTAATCCAGTGGTTACTTAGTCCTGTGCTCTGTCCTGCTCATCAGTCCAGTGGTGCTTTGTCCAGTGCTCTGTCCTGCTGAGTCCAGTGGTGCTTTGTCCAGTACTCTGTCCTGCTGAGGCCAGTGGTGCTGTGTCCTGTGCTCTGTCCTGCTGAGTCCAGTGGTGCTGTGTGTGTCCTGTGCTCTGTTCTGCTAAGGCCATTGTTATTTAAAAATTATTAAAAAGTTCTAAAAAAATATAAAATAAATTATAAAAAAATTATACTAAGATAATTTAAAAAAATTCTAAAAAAAAGTATACAGAAATTTCTACTGCAATATATAAATACGTTTACTGTTCCTGCAGTCAAGAAATATTAGTACTGCAATATATAAATACATTCACTGTTCCTGCAGTCAAGAAATATTACTACTGCAATATATAAATACGTGCACTGTTCCTGCAGTCAAGAAATATTAGTACTGCAATATATAAATACGTTCACTGTTCCTGCAGTCAAGAAATATTAGTACTGCAATATATAAATACGTTCACTGTTCCTGCAGTCCAGAAATATTAGTACCAGAGATTAAACTACGTTCACTGTTCCTGCAGTCCAGAAATATTAGTACCAGACATTAAACTACGTTCACTGTTCCTGATTGAGTTGTTAAAGTGCGAATGTCCTATTTCAACAACATCAGGGTGGGTGGGAAGGCCCAAGGACAATTCCATCTTGCACCTCTAGCAAACTCTTGCAAACTGCCATTCTGTCTGCCACTATAGTGCCACTCCTAGATGGGCCACGTGTTTGTGCCGCCCACTTGTGTCGCTTAGCTTAGACATCCAGCTACCTCGGTGCAACTTTTTGGACTAAAAATAATATTGTGAGGTGTTCAGAATAGACTGGAAATTAGTGGAAATGAATGTTATTGAGGTTAATAATAGTGTAGGAGTGGAAAAAAAATAAATATGGATTTTAGCACTTTTTATGCTTTTTAAAAAAAAAATCAGAACCCAAAACCCAAAATCAGAACCAAAACCTTTCATGGGGTGTTTTGGCAAAACAAATCAGAACCCAAAACCTCAAGCTAATCAGAACCCAAAACCCAAAACACCAAAAGTGGCCGGTGCACACCCCTAGTTATAATGAGGGTGTTGTGATTTTGTTAACATTTTATTTTGTGGAACTACAGGTCCCAGCCAGCCCTGGGTGTCAGGGCTTGTTGGCACTTGTGGTTCTCCAAGTGCCAACATGCCCTGGATATGTGGTTGCCCACACTATTTAGGGCAACCTGGCTGGCTGGGGCTTATAGTTCCACAAAACAAAATGGCGCCCGTTTGTTTTTTTATGATTTATATCGCCGTTATTACCCTACACCCACTGCCCAGGGGTGTAGCAAGAGCCCTAGTGCTATCAACACTGGGCTGGGTGTACCTAAGGGGGGCTTGTTCGTTTTTTTCGGTGGACCCCACTCCCTAGGGAATCCAGCCCAGCGCTGAACAGCCTGGGGTTGGGTAGTCATTATGGCAGTGGGACCCCTACCGTGTGTCCCCCTGCTATAGTGCCTCCAACCCCGGCTGGTTTGCCCAGTGCTGGTTCCATGAAAATAGGGGGGACCCCACGCAACTTTTTCCACGATTTTCACGGAACCAGCAGTAGGCTAACAGCATTAGAGTTAAGACTAAATAGATGGGGGATCCTAACACTTTTTTTTTACTTTGATCTATTTCTAACACTTTTGACAGCTGCAGGAGCTCGAGCTCTATTGCAGAACAGTGTAACAGTGATGTGTTTATACAACACACTGCTAGCAAGCAGCATGTTGTATCTGGCATGTTTGAAAGCAAACTCTCCTGAGTTTGCTTAATCGAAGCTTCATACATTTGAGACTTGTATAGTTGCAGTGGCAAACAGTCGGGAGTTTGATCTCTATCGATTTTGCAAATCGCGATTTTAACAGAAGCACAACTCTAGAGATTTTACATGAAATCTCAGCTTCATACATCTTTGAGCTTCAGCTCTCCTGAGAAAATCGCTGGGTTTGCAAAATTGCAACTTGATACATTTACCCCCAGGACTACAGTATGACAGGCGATGGGAGATCCTAATTTAACGTGTCAGCATGCTAGCGATTTTCTAATTAAAAATCAACTATTATTTGGATTGCCGAAGTGATGTTACTCTAATACTGTAAAAGAAACTCATTCTATTTTGTCTGGTCTGTTTTGGTACATTAGATATGGTCGAGGATGCTTATGTTCTGCTTCCCGTGACTATCTCCAATGTATGTGTAAAACAGAGGATTGATTGATTGATTGACCAATTACTATTCATGCTCTCGTGTTAAGTGATGTATACTTAATATAACATAATACAACATTGGACATTGATGCTCTTTTGAATTAACATTTAGAATTAATAGCGCATCAGATATTACTAGATGACTTATGAAGAACATAATTTTCAGGGTATTAAGATCGGACATTTACAACCCTCTGATTTAACAGAGATATGTAAATAATAGCAACTGATGAACTCCAAAATTGGATCTAGCAGCAGGATGATATAATCATATTGGATGCATCCGATCCCCTTCTCCTCTGCCTGTCATCCGATCCCCTTCTCCTCTGCCTGTCATCCGATCCCCTTCTCCTCTGTCTGTCATCCGATCCCCTTCTCCTCTGCCTGTCATCCGATCCCCTTCTCCTCTGCCGGTCATCCGATCCCCTACTCCTCTGCCTGTCATCCGATGGCCCTCTCCTCTGCCTGTCACAGCCAGGCCCTAAACTATGATAAAGCTAAACTAAGAAAATGTAATAGTATTGTATGTGTGGATTCCAGTGAACACACAAATCTGTGAATTAGCAAACCCACCATTTTGTGAGTGACAGCAATCTCACTACATGATAGTGCTGAATCTGCATCTAACCGCAGGATGTGATGGCATACCATGTCTGTATTGCTCAAGGAACACGTCCATTAAGGCTTCTGACTTAATCATCGTAATTTCATTGCTTTTTGGAGTTTGAGTGAAAGAGTTTCAATAGTTTTTTTTATGTTTTAGATGGTGTGTAAGGAACCCTAATCGGACATGTTAAACCGTAAGGTTTTTTGTCTATGGAATATATATATATATATATATATATATATATATATATATATATACATTTATTGTGTTTATTGTGTACAGCCCATATTAAAATTAATGTTGCTATTCTGATAAGATTATAGACTTATGCAGTGTATGGGACAATATTGTTTTGTCAAAATATTAAAATCATTTTAACTTTCAGAATACTTCAGATCGGGACAATTTAGCAATCTAAATTGGAAAAAACTTTCACTGCAAACAGAAATAATGTATGGATTTCAATTTGATACTGTTCTACACCCAAGGCAAGGAGAGTCATTCTGACAAGGTCAACCAGTACTTAAGAGCAACATAGTATAAGATGGAATAGTAATTTGATTTCCTTAGAGCAGCCTGTGCAGTCTCCAGTGAAATTAATGCACATTGCGCAATATTTATTTCTTATCAAACCATCACATACTGATTTCTTATGGTAAACCATAAAACAGTTGTTAAATATGATTTTTTGTTAAGGCCTCATAAGGCCTTTCTTCAGCCATTTTATTGTAACTTGCATAGAAATATTATTTTCTAGAAGAGATTATTCATTTTTCTGCTGACTTGCAGTCTTGCAATATGTGGGCCTATGGCCTTGAAGTTAAACTAATAGAGAACACCAAAATAAATGTATCAAGGTATGAAACAATGAACAGTTTGATATCCAGCTCGTAGTATGGCAGCTGTGCCCATGATGTTGCACATAGCATACCCCCAGCTCCCCTTGAGATAAAAACAATAGGCTCATCTGTCCTTAGAAGGGGGAGAAGAATATACTCCTGTAGAATACGTGAGAAAGTTAATCAGTAGCGCTTCTCATAGACTAATGTATGCATATGACGTAGGATTCAATTATTCAGTAGGCTATAAAAACTTGTATCTTTGTATCAATAAACTAGAGAATATTCCTTGTATACAGAACTTGATCTGTGTCAATTCTCTCCAGCTGATTGAAGCGCTTCCAAATATACTTGACACCACAGGCAGACTTGGGTCAGAATTTTAGATCTAACAACTTGGAGGTCGCCACGGAGATTTGCTGTCCAGCAGGCTACAAGACAGACAACGTAGGTTTCCCAGCACATTGAACCCCAACATCCGCGGTCAGTAGATTTCTACTCGTTGGTCTTCCTAGTCTGGGTCACCTCATGTCTGTCTGAGGCACCTGACACGCAAATTTGTGATTCTCAAGTATCATCTGATTAATATAATACAGTATTCACCCAATTTGTTTACTGTAATTGTATTGTTGATTAGATTTTTGAAAGATGATTGAATTTTGAGTGCATGTGTTTGTACCTATTGTATGATGTATAAAGCATAAAAGTCACATAAGACATTGATCAAAGAAGCATGTAATGGAATAGAGGTATTTAGAAAGTTACTGTTTTGAACATTAAGTGAACATTTTAGACCATCCCCAGAGATATATCAAAGAAGGGAGATTCTGTAATCTGCCCAAATTGTGTAAGTGAGATTTCCAAAAGACCTTCATCCCAGATACTGTCAAAGAAGCTATTTATCACGGACATCCAGTACAAGGAGTCCACAGAACGGGACGTCTAGTGCAAGGACAACCCACAGAAACTAGATGAGAGTCCCGATTTGGACTCAACAGAATACTGTCAATATGGGTAATATAGATAGTAAATAGATGACAGCAGCTCCCTCATAGATATGATGCACAAAGACTTTAGGAAATGGGGGAGTAGAAGGTCTGCAGGGAATTTTTCAAGAAAGCGGGGATAGCCAAAGAAGGAATTGATATGTGGGGATGGAGAAACAAAGGTGTTGCAAGTGGTAATGTGACAAGATCAAAGGCGTATTGAGCTCAAACCCCAAGAGATTGTTTGAGGTGGCACAGAAAAGTTAAGAGATCTGAAAAGTCTAAATATATGTGGATATGCTAAATGCATCGGAAGCTTAATAATGAATCAAGTAGGTTGTATATTATAAATGTATGTTTGATCCTGCGCAGCTGAATGAGTGAAATGTGCCCCTACCTTATTCTGTGTAAAAGATTTCAGTGTGTTGAGATAAGAAGCACGCTGTTTTTTGTTATCTGACAATGTATGTAAAATTGATAAAATATGTCGAGTGCTGAGTGATAATAACATGTTGAAGCTAACTTGTATTTAGTGTAATGCTGGGACTTGTAGTTCCACAGCAGTCGGCTGGAAGTTGTCAGTTAAGTTTTCTTTCTCTGTATGTGAGTTTTGTCTCCGTCTTACTGTGTGTGAGGGAGATCCGTGATAATTCACGCTGTTTGTTCTCTGTCTTAGTGCTCTATAAGGGAGATGTGTGATTTAGTTTAAATCACAATGTTTGTTTGTCTTGTCCGTTTTTTACAAGAGACATGTTTCAAGGTTGAAAAAGTTGTACATTCATTGCTTAATTGATAAGCTTTTAAAGAGATACAAAAGAAGTTTTAAAATGTTTGGTCCGATTGCACGGACAAGATTGTAAATAATGTACATTATCACTATTATTACTAGTGTCAGAACAAAGCTGGCTGGGATCTAACAAGCCGTTTCTGTATTTAAACAAAGTAATTTTGTTTCTGAAGTTGAGAAAAATAGCTTTCTCTTTAATGAAGTTGAGAATTGTGGGAGTGAGCTTACATACAGATATTAAAAGCTGTTTTTATCTGTGTTAAAATGGCGCTGATAAATGTTGTCAGAAATCAGGAGGGTTTGTTATGCCTTTAAAGAAATGTTATGAGATAAAATGTTGTCTGTGAGCAAGACTTAAGTGAATATATTTTTGCTTTGAACACGAAAATCACAGAATCTAGAAATATGTGTGAATATTTGTTCACGGGAGATTTTGTTGAGAAAATGTTGAATGATTTACAGACACAATGTGTTGTGTCTAACGAGAGTACTCTGATTTATGAGACAGTGCTGCTTTTAAAATGGTTGAATACTTGGAACCAAGATTCCAGTTTAAATGTTTCTAAACTGTCACGAGCCGCGACGGCCGCGGGCACCGCCGCGACTCAGTTCCTGTTTCTTCTGATGTCCCGACTGTCGCTATGGCGACCGGGACGTCACTTCCGGAAATCCGGCCCGACCGTTGCCAGGGTAACGGCCAGACACCGAGAACTTTGCCCATGCGCTCTGGGCGCAATAAACAGCTGGGCACATGCGTAGTCTAGCGCAAACCTGTAGGAACTAATCAGGCAGGGGCTGTGACTTGTTTCAGAGCTAGGCTCTGATTGGCTAGCAGTGGTATTTAGGGCAGTGAGGACTGAGCCTCACTGCCGGTTATAGCGTCCTGTCCTCAATTCTGCTGCCTGCTTGTTCTCACTCTGCTTGGTTATTATTACCTCTGATTGACTTCCCGTGTATGACCTTTGCTTGTTCCTGGACCACTGAACCTACGCTTCTGACCCTGACCATTTGCCTGAAAACTGGATTCTGCTCTTCCGCTAGTGCCCCTGACCTTTCGCTTGTCCCTGGATTTCGAACCTGTGCTTGTGACCTCTGCTTGGTTTTCCTGCTCGCTACTGTCCGCCAATCACTCCACTCCTGGGTTCTCCTGGAGTCAGTATACGTTACTCGACCCCCTGTCGGCCCGCGGCCAAGTCTGTCCCCACCACTAGGGGCTCCAGCGAACACCGGGCATTCAGGGCAGACCCCGAGTTTCATTGTACTGGCTTGGGAGTTCCTAACATTATAACCGGCCAAGGAAGATTGGCATTATACGGCTATGGACAACGACGAACTGATTCTGTCTTCAGCCCAGATCCTGGCAAATCAGATACAGACGATTTCCCAAGTTGTGCAGAATTTATCCAATCGGTTGGCAGTCCAAGAAGAGGCTTCCAGAAACCTGCAGCTTCAGCAAGCCCCCGCTGGTGACACACCGGAACCCAAAATGAACTTGCAGGACCGGTTCTCTGGAAGCAGGTCAGCCTTCCGCAACTTTAAGGAGAGTTGTAGGTTATACTTCTGCCTGAGACCCCGTTCCTCCGGGTCTGAATAGCAAAGAGTAGGGATCATTATCTCCCTACTGCAGGGCGACCCTCAGTCTTGGGCCTTCTCCTTGCCTTCAACGAGTTCAGCCTTGCAGACCGTGGATGCCTTTTTACAAGCTTTGGGGTTACTGTACGATGACCCTAACAGGGTGGCCTCAGCTGAGTCACATCTCCGAGCATTAAGACAAGGACGTCGCTCTGCTGAAGAATATTGTGCGGAATTCCAGCGTTGGTCCACCGATAGTGCCTGGAATGATCCAGCACTACGAAGTCAATTTCGCCTAGGTCTTACTGAGCAAATTAAGGATTCCTTAGTTCAGTATCCGGTACCAGATTCATTGGAGGAGTTGATGCAACGCGTCATCAAAATTGATCGTCGGATCAGAGAAAGGAAGACTGAACGGGAGTCATCCGTACCTACTGACCTATCCTTCAGCTCCGGTACCCCTCTGCCCAATTTCTCTGAAACCATGCAGTTGGGCGCTTACAGTTTGCCTCCAGAAGAGCGCTCCAGAAGACGCTCACTAGGCCTTTGTATGTATTGTGGTCAACCCGGTCACTTAGTACGTTCCTGTCCCAACAAGCCGGGAAACTCCAAAGCCTAAGTGCAGGTGAAGAGGTGCGCTTAGATCTTCAAATTATCTCTTCAGAGAATTCTTTGTTAGTACCTGGACGTTTAGCCTTCCGTGGAAAATCCATGGATCAGACAGCCTTTCTTGATAGTGGTGCGGCCGGTAACTTCCTGGACGTACATTTGGCTCTGACGCTAGGCATCCCAAATATCAAGCTAGGATCAAGCATTGCCACCTGTGGGTTGGATGGTAACCCTTTGCCTGGGGGAAGAATTCTCATTAGGACTCTAATGGTGCGGTTGTCTGTAGGAGCCCTCCATACGGAGGAACTCTCCTTCTACTTAATTACCTATCCCTCTGCTCCTTTGATTCTAGGGTATCCTTGGCTTCGCAGTCATAACCCCTTATTTACTGGAGAATAGGGGAAATTGTCCGTTGGAGTCCCGGGTGCTCTACTTCGTGCTTGACCTTGCCTCTTAGAATCCTACAGCCTAGTCCAGAATTGTTACCAGTACCCTACCAGGATTTTAGTGATGTTTTTTGCAAACAGAAAGCCGATTCGCTTCCACCACACCGAGAATATGACTGCGCAATTGATTTTGTACCAGGTTCCAAGCTGCCCAAATGGCGGTTATATTCTTTATCCTTCCCTGAAACTCAGGCCATGGAGCTATACATAGAAGAAAAGCTGAAGAAAGGGTTCATTCGCCCCTCTAAATCTCCCGTAGGCGCAGGTTGCTTTTTCGTTTCAAAAAAAGATGGCAGTCTTAGACCTTGCATTGATTTCCATGGACTGAATAATATCACGATTAAAAACAGGTATCCGTTACCATTGATTTCTGTTCTGTTTGATCAACTGAAAAGAGCCACTATATTTTCGAAGATTGACTTCCGAGGGGCTTACACTCTTATCCGAATCAAGAAGGGGGATGAATGGAAGACCGCCTTCAATA
Organism: Mixophyes fleayi; assembly: GCF_038048845.1. Lineage (NCBI taxonomy): Eukaryota > Metazoa > Chordata > Amphibia > Anura > Limnodynastidae > Mixophyes > Mixophyes fleayi. Next base: position 112,192,091 of record NC_134407.1, on the reverse strand, counting down.
CTCAGTCGGGACATTACGAATATCTCGTAATGCCATTCGGGCTATGCAATGCTCCGGCAGTCTTTCAGGACCTGATCAACGATGTTTTACGAGAGTTTCTGGGAAAAACAGTCGTTGTTTATTTGGATGACATTTTAATCTATTCCGAATCCTTACCTCAGCATCGTCAGCATGTCCGTCAGGTTTTATTGAAATTGCGGGAACATCACCTATATGCAAAACGGGAGAAATACGAATTCGAGGTGTCCACAGTGGCATTCCTGGGGTACATCATCTCCTCATCAGGATTCGCAATGGATCCTGCTAAAGTACAGGCAATCCAAGATTGGGTCCTCCCTACTAACCTGAAGGCGATCCAAAGATTCATTGGGTTCGCCAACTATTACCGAAAGTTTATTGGCTCATTCTCCTTGTTAGTGGCGCCTATCACTGCCCTCACCCGAAAAGGAGCTAACCAAGCAAAGTGGTCTTCAGAAGCATTGGCAAGTTTCTCAGCTCTCAAAGCTGCCTTCATTTCTGCTTCAGTACTGAGACACCCTGACCCAGAACTTCAGTTCATTGTGGAGATGGACGCTTCGGATGTCGGTGCTGGTGCCATCCTCTCACAGAAAGACCCACGGAGTAAAAAGTTACATCCTTGTGCTTTTTTCTCTAGAAAATTCCTGCCTGCTGAATGTAATTGCGATGTCGGGAATTGTGAATTATTAGCCATTAAGTTGGCATTGGAGTAATGGCGACATTGGTTAGAGGGAGCTGCACATACCATTACCATCTTCACGGACCATAAAAACCTCCAATACACCCAGACCGCTAAAACTCTGAATCCCAGGCAGGCCCGCTGGGACCTATTCTTCACCAGATTTAGGTTCATCATTACATTCCGTCTAGGTTCCAAAAATACTAAGGCCGATTCCTTGTCCCATGTCACGGGCAGTAGGAGTTCTACCCAGATTCACCAGATGACAACGCTTACCAGAGGGGCGGGGTTTACTCAGGGGCAGTAGAGTGAATAGTAGGAATGTATATAACAGCAGATGGAGAGAGAATGCCAATGGAATAGATAGGAGTCTGCGACTTGCAGCTATTATGGTAGGAAAGTCAGCGACTTGCAACTATGGTGGAGAGGCCGGTGTCAACCAGGAAGAGCAGAACGGACGTGCAGGTAGGTAGCGGAGGAGTCAGTGGTTTGCGGATAGCAAGTTGTACGACTGCGAGGAGGTGAGGACTTTTCCAGGTGCGGATAAGTGGATAATAATAAGAGTCTATGGCTGTATGTATACAGCTGGAAAGCTGAGGAGCTTGTCCAAACAGATATGCAGAGTAATAGCTAATAGTCTATAGCGGGTATGTATACCGCTGCTGAGTAGAGAGGCTTGTCCAAAGCGGAAGATCTCATTCACGAATCCCTGGAAGACAGCTGGGGCGTTACACAACCCGAAGGGCATAACTAGATATGCATAGTGTCTATCCCTGGTGTTAAAAGCTGTCTTCCATTCGTCTCCGGACTTGATCCGGATTAAGTTATAAGCGCCTCGGAGATCAAGTTTGGTGAATATCCGGGCTCCCTTAATGCGGTCAAAGAGCTCGGTAATTAGCGGGATAGGGTACCCATTTTTAATGGTTATGGCATTAAGTCCACGATAATCTATACAGGGTCGTAATGACCCATCTTTCTTCTTAACAAAAAAGAACCCCGCTCCAGCGGGAGAGGTGGAAGGTCACATAAATCCACGATGGAGATTCTCCTTGATATAATCAGATGTTGCCTGAGTCTCTGGTAGCGAGAGAGGGTACACAAGGCCCCTAGGAGGGGTCTTGCCAGGTTGTAAGTCTATCGGGCAATCCCATGCCCGATGGGGCGGAAGGCATTCAGACTGAGTTTTATCGAACACATCCGTGAAGGAAGCATACTGTGGAGGAAGACCCAGCAGACAGGGTGTTATAGAAGATTGATTTACTTTGAGTGGAACAACTTGAGTCAGACATCTATGACGACAATCCAGACGCCAGGAAGTGACTTGAGGGGTGTTCCAGTCTGTGGAGAATGAAGTTGAAGCCATGGAAGGCCAAGTACAATGGGACTGGTGGTAACAGGAAGGACCAGTAAGGAAATTTTCTCCTGGTGTAAGGCTCTGATTTGAAGGGACAACGGAGTCGTACATTGACTGATGAGTCCATTAATTATGCGTGAACCATCGATAGCGGTGACAGCGATAGCTGCTTTTAAAAGAATCACTGGTAGGGACCATTGATTCAAGAGAGAACTAGAGATAAAATTTCCAGCAGTTTTAGAGTCTAGAAGCGCTTGAGACATAAACGACTTGGTAGCAATGGAAATGGTAACATCAAAAGCACAGATTTTAGAATCCATAGATCATGGAGAGGATTCCAGAGACCCTAACCTTACCTCTCCAGAACTGGTTAGGGCCTGGCATTTCCCGACCTTCTAGGACATGAGTTCAGCATGTGAGTAGAGTCAGCGCAATAGATGCAGAGTCTATTTTTCACTCGTCGCTCCCTCTCCTCAGATCTTAGTTTGGAACGTCCATGGGTTCTACTGGAGGTGGGAGATGACGAACTTGAGATGCTGCGCGAACAGGCGCTTTGGAAGAAGTTACTCTTTCGGAATCTCTCTCCTGAAATCTCATGTCTACTCGGTGGCATAGAAAAATCAAGTCATCCAAGGAGGAGGGTAACTCTTGTGAGGTCAGTGCATCTTTGATCTTGTCAGCAAGACCCTGCCAGAAGGCAGCTATCAACGCCCCAGTGTTTCATTGGAGCTCGGAGGCAAGTATCCAAAATTGGATGACGTACTGGGCCACAGATCAGGATCCTTGGCGTAGTTGAAGAATACTGGAAGCCGCAGAGATAACACGACCAGGTTCGACAAAAATTCTTCGAAACGTAGAAATAAACATGGCACTATCTTCCAATAAAGGGTCATTTCTTTCCCACAGAGGGGAGGCCCATGCGAGAGCCTGTCCGGAAAACAAAGAGATGAGATAGGCCACTTTAGAACGATGAGTAGTAAAGTTGTGAGTCGGAGTTCGAAATGAATGGACAACCCCTACAGGTTTTCGGGTCTCCATCTTACTTAGAGGGAGTAGGCAGGTGTAGCGTGGAAACGGTAGACACCTGGGATGGCACTGGGGAAGAAGAAGGTACTGAAGGATCAACAGTAGCTGCTACATTTTGCGCAGGGTCTCCTTGGGAGGCTAAAGCCTGACAACATTGGAACAACTGTTGCTGTCGAACATCTTGTTGTTCAATCCGAGTAACCAGGTACTGTAGCATCTCTTTAGCTGTTGGTTCCGATCCTGGGTCTGTCATGGCCTGATCTTACTGTCACGGGCACTAAGAGTTCTACCCAGGATTCACCAGATGACAACGCTTATCAGAGTTTACCCAGCGATCCTCAGGGCAGTAGGGTGAATAGTAGGAACGTATATAACAGCAGATGGAGAGAGAATGCCAATGGAATAGATAGGAGTCATCGACTTGCAGCTATTATGGTAGGAAAGTCAGCGACTTGGAACTATGGTGGAGAGGCCGGTGTCAACCAGGAAGAGCAGAACGGACGTGAGTAGGTGAAGGAAGGTAACGGGAGATTCAGTGGTCTGCGGATAGCAAGTTGTACCACTGTTGTGATGAGAAGACTTGTCGAGGTGCAGGTAGGTAGCAGGAGAGTCAGTGGTGTGCGGAAAGCAAGTTGTACCACTGCTGTGATGGGAAGACTTGTCCAGGTGCAGGTAGGTAGCGGGAAAGTCAGTGGTCTGCGGATAGCAAGTTGTACCACTGCTGTGATGGGAAGACTTGTCCAGGTGCAGGTAGGTAGCGGGGAAGTCAGTGGTCTGCAGATAGCAAGTTGTACCACTGCGAGGAGGTGAGGACTTATTCAGGTGCGGATAAGTGGAGTAATAATAAGAGTCTATGGCTGTATGTATACAGCTCGAGATCTGAGGAGCTTGTCCAAACAGATATGCAGAGTAATAGCTAATAGTCTATAGCGGGTATGTATACCGCTGCTGAGTAGAAAGGCTTGTCCATAGTGGATATGCAGGATAACAGCTGATAGTCAATAACAAGTATGCATACCGCTGCTGAGTAGAGAAGCTTGTTCAAACAGATATGCAGCGTAACAGCTAATAGTCTATAGCGGGTATGTATACCGCTGCTGAGTAGAGAAGCTTGTCCAAAGCTGCACAGCCGGAGAGCTGGGAGACTGTAGTGGGTATGGGAACCGCCGGTGTGCAGAGCAGGTAATCCAGCAGGCAGCTGAAGACATGAGCAGGAGAACTAGGAGTCAGTAGCGGGTATGGGAACCGCCAATGAGCAGAGCAGGTAATCCAGCAGGAAACTGAAGATACGAGCAGGGCACAGGAAACACCTTCAGAGACTCACAAGGAATGAGACTCAAGATCAGGCAACGATACAATGGCCATAGGTGCCTTAAATAGGGAGAGGTGATTGATCCACCAATTAGGTTAAAAGCAAGGTCATAAGAGTTCAGGGGTCCTGCGCATGCACAGTCCATCAAGATGGCGGACAGGCGCGGCTCAGGACAGGCGCCGGCAGGAAGGAGAGAGAACCACGCACAAGAGCAGAGGCACTCACGGTCCAGTGAGTGACATCCCAAAGTTTTTTGGCCCATCATCCTCAGCCTTCTGATCCGTTGTCTATTGTTCCTTCTACTTCTATTCATCTCGGACTCACCCAGGATCTAGGAGCCACTATCCGACACTTCCAGAGAATCGCTCCAGTTCAGACACCGGTCAACAAATTATTTGTCCCTGGTGCACTTAAGGAAATCTGTCCTCATGGAGGGTCATAACAACCGCTCTGCTGGTCATCCAGGAATTCGTTGGACTATCGAAGTTCTTTCTCGTTGGCTTTGGACGCCCACCTTATCAGATGATGTGGAGACTTACGTTCGTGCCTGTCCTGAATGTGTCAGGAATAAATCTGCTAGAAACCGTCCTTCTGGTCTATTGTTACCCTTGCCTGCTCCAAGCAGGCCTTGGACACATCTTTCGATGGATTTTATTGTTGACCTGCCAGTATCCGCAGGACATAACACCATTTGGGTAGTCGTGGACCGATTTAGTAAGATGGCACATTTTATTTCCTTGCCCAAGTTACCTAATGCCAGGACCTTGGCCACCTTGTTTTTGACTCATATTTTTCGTCTCCATGGGCTCGTGGGGGATCGGGTTTGGTTGTCCACACGCAACATCAGGTTGCGGCAACCTTGCAGGTAGCTGGGGCCCCGATACATTGGACCATTTCCAATCGAGAAAAAGATAAATCCAGTGGCATTCAAGCTGAGACTACCACCTTCCTTAAAAATACCCTCAACATTCCATTGTTCTCTTTTAAAGAAAGCTGCTGCTCCCAGCAAATTCACTCAGCCTTCCTCTAACAGGACCCGCCCTTTGATTGTGAACGGAGACCTGGAATACATCATCGAAAGCATCCTTGACTCAATGAAGGTTCAAGGCCAAGTTCAATTCCTAGTCCACTGGAAGGGTTACGGCCCAGAAGAGAGATGTTGGATACCACAGAGGCGTCTCCATGCTGAGAGGTTAATGAAGGAATTTTTTTTTAAAAATTCCTACTAAGCCTGGATGTCGGGGTTCCTTGACCCCCTCCTCAAGGGGGGGTACTGTCACGAGCCGCGGCAGCCGCGGTCACCGCCGCGACTCAGTTCCTGTTTCTTCTGGCGTCCCGGAAATCCGACCCGACCGTTGCCAGGGTAATGGCCAGACACCGAGAACTTTGCCCAAGCGCTCTGGGCACAATAAACAGCTGGGCACATGCGTAGTCTAGCGCAAACCTGTAGGAACTAATCAGGCAGGGGCTGTGACTTGTTTCAGAGCTAGGCTCTGATTGGCTAGCAGTGGTATTTAGGGCAGTGAGGACTGAGCCTCACTGCCGGTTATAGCGTCCTGTCCTCAGTTCTGCTGCCTGCTTGTTCTCACTCTGCTTGGTTATTATTACCTCTGATTGACTTCCCGTGTATAACCTTTGCTTGTTCCTGGACCACTGAACCTACGCTTCTGACCTTGACCATTTGCCTGAAAAACGGATTCTGCTCTTCTGGTAGTGCCCCTGACCTTTCGCTTGTCCCTGGATTTCGAACCTGTGCTTGTGACCTCTGACCTTGGTTTTCCTGCTTGCTACTGTCCGCCAATCACTCCACTCCTGGGTTCTCCTGGAGTCAGTATATGTTACTCGACCCCCTGTCGGCCCGCGGCCAAGTGTGTCCCCAACACTAGGGGCTCCAGCGAACACCGGGCATTCAGGGCAGACCCCGAGTTTCATTGTACTGGCTTGGGAGTTCCTAACATAAACCCGGAAATTTAATTAGTGTCATTTAAAAGGGCGGTACTAAGAGATGATAAGAAAAGAGTGGCTTTGAAAACTCGCCCAGGTCTCGTCACTTTGACATTCCCTGTTTGTGAGATTAGGAACTGCCCCTTTGAGGAAATAATTTTTTCAAATCATGGAACGCATAGCGTCACAGTTAAGCTTTTAGAAGCTGTTCACTGGTTACCCGATAACAGTGCACACGCATTTTACAGTTACAGTCATTCCTAGTGAATAAATGTTAATCTCTATGCAAAAGTTTTTTTTTTATTCACAGGTCTCCAGTTGCAAAGACCCATTAGGCAATCCAGATTACATTGATCCAACTTCCAATGAATAGAAGTTTGCAATATGTTTTGATTTACAGCCACAACAAACATAAGTATAAACTAATTGTCACGGGCACTAGGAGTTGCTACCCGAGTTTCACCAGATGGAATTCTGCTGGAGAGGCGGGAATGTGGCACGCACCTCAAAGCAGGCGGGTGAATGATTGGAGCGACACAACAGCAGGAGAGTAGAGATAGGCTGAGGAAATCAACGACTTGGAGCTGTAAACTGGAAACTGAAGATAATGTAGACACGAGGAGTGGACGTGGATCGGTGATGGTAGGTAGAGGAGGAGTCAGTGGTCTGCGTACAGCAAGTTGTACCACTGCTCTGATGGGAAGAATAGAATTGGTGCAGGTAGGTAGCAGGGTAGTCAGTGGTCTGCGTGCAGCAAGTTGTACCACCGCTATGGTGAGGAAACGGGTCCAGGTGTAGGTAGGTACTAGGAAAGTCAGTGGTCTGCGAGTAGCAAGTTGTACCACCGCTGTGATAGGGAACCGCCGCTGAGTTGAGCAGGGAAGCAGCGTGGAAGCTGTGACACGATCAGCGGTTGATAGCGTTGTAGCGGTATGGGAACCACCACTGAGTTGAGCAGGGGAGCAGCGTGGAAGCTGTAGTATGAGAAAGCTGCACACAGTTTGGAAACTGTACAAACTAGTAAAGCTGGAAGCAGTTTGGGATCTGCACACACCTATAGAAGTTCACTGGGAATGAGACTTTAAGATCAGGCCCCTACCTAGGGTTGCAGGTGCCTCAAATAGGGTGAGGTGATTGATCTGTCAATCACCTCCATGGACAGGTGAAGTTAATAGCGGGACCTGCGCATGCGCAGATGGCAGGATAGCGAGCGGCCACGATTCCACACAGGTGTAGGTAGAAAAGATGGAGGACCTCGCACCAGTGTAGAGGCACTCACGGTCCGGTGAGTGACACTAATGAATGATTTAAATAAAGTAGACTCTGCTGAGTAATGATTACCTTGTTTTGGAAAGAGATATTTGAGTTTATGTGCTATTCGCATAGGAAATGCATGAACCAGATGGTTTTTCTGTATGTGCAGAAAGCAAAAGGTTTTTATTTGTATCCTTATTACAGTTTTGAGTCAATCAGTGTTTGTAAAGACATTTACTGCCCTTATTTACTGTGCTATAATTGTCATATACTGTAAATAATTCTTTGTATTGTGGGTATGGTAATGCATTGATGGGAATTCAATATTTTTACAGAAATGAAAAACATTTAAGACTTTAAGAGCTATTGTATGTGCTCCTGCATTAGCATTTCTGGATGATAGCAAGCCATTTATACTCTCCTCTGAGCAGAACCAAATGTTTAACCAATTTTAAGCTGAAGTAACTTCAGCGCCAGCACTGGCTTTGACAGATGATGACAAGCCTTTCACATTATTTTGTTATGAAGTCAGTGCACATGTACAAGGGATACTGACACAAATACATGATCGCAAGCTAAGGTCACTTGCATACTACTCTGCTTTAGTGCATGAAAAGAGTATAGATATTGTGCTAGGACACCCAGTTACCTTAACAGTATTGCACGCTGTGACAGAAACCAAGCACAAACAAAACATTTGTTACCGGCCACATTTACTAAATATGAAGATATACAGCACAATGGACATTCCCTCCTATTGTGAAATGAGTGACATAAAACACTTGCCGAGCGCACTGTGTATTTTCTTCCTCCCTTTCCTTTTTATCCTTCCCTAAGAAATCCAGAATTAAAAGACAAAAAAGGAAGCACAAGAGGCCCCAGAGCCTCTCATGTTCACAGATATATGTTAAGATCTTCAGACAAGGGGAATCTGAGTAAAATGTATTTTACAAGTTTTTTTAAAGGTCCAAGGGAGACCAGAGAGGGGAGTTCATTGATATTAGCAGGAGGAATATAGATTGCACGTTATTTTCCTTTGATGTACGCTGTAGATATGTACTAGTCTAGAAAGGAAAGCCAGGTTTGGAAGAACCAGACTCATGCCAATAGTAATGTAGAGATCATTATACATAATTAGAAAATTCTAATATGAAAGTTTAATCCAACTAAATAAAGAAAAGAGCAACCCATGACTATAGGGGTTTACACCCAATACAGAAATGTATTTGTGAGTGTTGTGGCCCAACACATTATTAAATTTACACAAGACAATAGGTTAATATTTGACTACCTGACAGCTTTGTCTGGAGGGTTCTGCTTGACCCTAAATATTTAAATTGAAGCCCAGGGTTGCACCTTTTTAACCAGTGATGCAAATGATCCAGAGAAAATGCTTGATGAACACTTACAAAAATAAGACATGAAATATAAAATTTTTAAGGAGCACACTGGAGATACTTATCTAGAAGGATAATTTTCATGGCTGTACCTGGCCGATTGGGTCAAGGGTATAGGAGGATGGTTATCAGGTCTTATACACATGTTGTTACTCAAGGACTGTTATTAATCCTTATTATTATTATTATTATTATATACACTAATAGAACTGATGATGTGGCTTATTAACAGGTGTATTTAAGCTAAGTGTTTCTCTTCCAGAAGAATTAAAGTTACCATATCTGTCTTAACCACTGTACTGTACACCCCATCTAATGAGTGTAAACCTTGTGGAACTCAGAAACCAAGAACCTTTTCCTTGGATTCCACATGCTCCTTACTGAAGCCTATCCTTATGAAGTAGCACTGCTAAATACCAGTAATGTTACATTTAAGCAGTGCACAATGTTGAATCCTGCTGCCTTATTGCAGCAAGTTTCAAAAGATTGGAGAAGTACCTGTATATATTTGGGTTCCCCTAGGGATTTGGGGGAATTCCATTCCAGCTTGAACAGGAAGAAAAAAAATGCAAACAAAATTTTTCTGAACATTTTCTGAACATGATTGTATTGAACTAATGAAACAAGAATCTCTGGTTTTATCTGACATTAAAGATAAACCATTACCATATGCACACATCACTCTTTTTGTAGATGGTTCACACAATTACATAGATCCTGTCCCTTATACAGGGTGTGCTGTAACCACACACACACACAGAAATAGTGATTCAACAGACTCTACTGAGTCACATCAGCAAAAGAAGCTGAACTAAAGGCCCTGACACTTGCATGCATATATGCAAAAGGACAAAGAGTAAATATTTACACTGATTCAAGTTATGTGTTTGTAATTCTGCATGATTATAACCCTATATGGAAGAGTAGGGACCTTATGGGTTCAGCAAGCAAACCAGTCAATGTGCTGAACATACCAGGGTACTGTTCACTGCATTCCAGCTGTCCTCCAGACAGTGATGAAGGTGAAGACACACACAGAGATACTACCCCTGAAGCTAAGTGCACTAGACTGTTAGACAAGGCCGCACGAGAAGCCGCCATAGCTCCAGTACCCCAAGGGGAGTCTATTAACATGGTGACCCCCTGACACCAAGTTTGACCAGAGCACACTCCAACTTATGGAACGACAAGCAACAGAGAATAAGAAAAAGACTTGGGCAAAACATGGAGCACTAGAAGTGCAAGGAGAGTGGTGTAAAGGTCAGTGTTTGTGTCTGCCAAAAATAGTTTATCCCATTATGGCCAATATAGCACACGAGAAAGTGCATCTGGGAAAAGATGCTATGGTTGTACTCACTAGCAGCTTATGGATAGTACCAGGGTTCGCCCAAGCAGCACAGTCGTTAGTGGCAGAATGCCTAGTCTGTGCACAGAGTAACCCGGGTAAGTCTGTCTTATGGAAAAGCACACCCCAGACATAATATCCCTATAAGAGGATACAGATAGACTTTATACAACTTCCCAAATGCTCGGGCTTTGAGAATGTGCTAGTCTGTGTCGACTTCTTTAGTCACTAGCTGGAGACATAGCTGTATAGAAAAGCAAATGCTAAAGCATTAGCCAAGAAAATTGCGAATAAGGTAATCTGCTGATATGGGGAACCAGAGGTCATTGTAAGTGACAGAGGGATACACTTTACGGGGCAAGGATTCCAGAAACTATTAAAAGACATGAGAATCATATCTTCCCTTCACACCCCCTACAGACCCCAAAGTTCAGGATGTATGGAGCGCCTTAATGGTACTCTGAAATTGAAAATGCAGAAAATAATGGCTGAAACAGGTCTGCCATGGATCTCATGTTTACCTGCACTCAGTTAAAAACACTGCTGGGAAAGACACAGGTTTAACACCAAATGAGATACTGTTTGGCACAGCAAACAGAACAGGCTGTTATTTTCCATAGCAACTACAGCATGCACATAGTGATTTGTTGAATTATGTTGCCTTATTATAGAAACAACTAACTGAAATACATGGTCAAATGTTCTCCTCCATTCCAGACCCTAATTTTGATACAGGTACCCATAAATTGCAACCTGGGGGCTGGGTGGTCGTGAGAAAGCACATCAGGAGAAGTCTTGAACCCAGATACAAGGGTCCTTATCAAGTCCTGTTGACGACTCCCATGGCAGTCAAAGTACAGGAAAGAGACACCTGGATTCACGAATCACACTGCAAAGTCTTCAAATCAGGGGAGTCTTGTTCTGATAAATAGAAATGACTGTCTTATGGTATTGATATGTCTTGCCAGAATAATTGTGACTAAAGTAGGGATCAAGGCCTCCCTAACCCAGTATGAAACAGACAGATAAGTGACAAACTGCCTATGCCACTGTGAGAAACATATGGGAAGGAGTGCTCAACAATTTGCACTCATAGTAGAGTAAACTCTGAAAATGCCTTTGTGTAGATACATAACCTCACTGGTAAAGTTGTCAGTAATGGTTCATGTTGGATATTGGAAATATTGGCATTAGTAGCAAATGGATTTGCAATCCTGTTGAACGTATATGTGATAATGAAACTAAATATATGGCTGATTAAAAAGTTACTGACACTTGATTGTTGTCTCTCCAAAAAGGAAACCTCTGAAAATCCCGAACCTCTAATGATCACAGAAATTACTTCTGAAACCTGACCAGACTATGAGTGTCATGAATTATTTGGACTAGCAAAGCTAAAGAACTGCACAGTTTGCAACAAGAAACTACTAAAGACTGAACAAAGGACATGCAAGGCCTGCAGAACTACTATAGACTCATTAACTACCTACTAAGAAACCATCTTTTAAAGAAACCATCTTTTAAGAAACCATCTTTTCTAGACATGGACATTTGCCAAATTGCATCTCCTCATAAATCAAGTTAGGACAGGGAGGATCACAGGCTTATCAATAGTGGGGGACGAGTTGACAGATTCCTAAGGGGACCAACTCTATGCATGTGGCCTTCTACATGTGTATACGTACCTGCTTATTAAGAATGTGGTTCTATAGATAGGATTAGGTAGGTAGGAGGAGAAAGAGCCGAAAATTGAATAAAAGATGGGAAATGTTAAATATGATTTTTTGTTAAGGCCTCATAAGGCCTTTCTTCAGACATTTTATTGTAACTTGCATAGAAATATTATTTTCTAGAAGAGATTATTCATTTTTCTGCTGACTTGCAGTCTTGCAATATGTGGGCCTATGGCCTTGAAGTTGAACTAATAGAGAACACCAAAATAAATGTATCAAGGTATGAAACAATGAACAGTTTGATATCCAGCTCATAGTATGGCAGCTGTGCCCATGATGTTGTTGCACATAGCATACCCCCAGCTCCCCTTGAGATAAAAACAATAGGCTCATCTGTCCTTAGAAGGGGGAGAAAAATAAACTCCTGTAGAATACGTGAGAAAGTTAATCAGTAGCGCTGTTGCCGACCCTTGTCTGAATATCTGACTACGATTGATTGCCTGTGCCCCTTGATCTTTTGCCTGGACTCTCACGCTGCTGTTCTGCCTGTGACCTCAGACCTCGGCTTGCCTGGACTTCACTCTGCCTTCCTGGGTTCCCCCCAGCCGGTACTCATCTCACGACCCTCTATTAGTCTGCAGCCAAGTCTGTCCCCACCACTAGGGGCAACAGGGAATACCAGACTCTCAGAGCAGACTCCGGGTTTTGCTGTACTGGTTTGAGGGGTTCCTAACAATTTGCTTAATAAAATGACCCAAACATTTCGTTCGTGAGGTGTACCCCATCTGGACGATACAATTGAACCTGATCGATGAGGATTTGGGGGTGCTTAAGGCTAGCTCCTCCTAACGATCTTATCACTCTACGTATATTTCTATTCAGTTTTTTGATGACACTCTTCATGATAGAGGCAGCAATAGGGCATCTACATGACAGTCTTGGCATGACTTCTGACCAACAAAGATAAACCGATGGCCATCGGTTTTTTACCGCCAACAATTTGTCTCTTATAAACTATAATCAAATTGAGGGATTTGCCTAAACCCAAATCTTTACCTCCTAGGTGTACCACTAATATGTCTGGGGAACTATCTTTTCCAATTTCCATGGACAGCAAGGGCATAAAGGCTGACCATTTTAAACCTCGTCTTTCTATCCATCAAATACTAACGTGAAAATATTTTGCAGCCCCGTGCCTTGACGCCCAGTGAATGTATGAATGACCAATAACCCATACCCGAATCTTCTTCGGTAAAGCACCTGGGGGAAAAACAGAATAATCTAATGTCAAGTAGTATCCACGCTGGCCAAAGGCAACCTTGACATCCATCTGCACAAACTTGTTAAGGGTTATACAGTACACAATAAAGCAAGTGAAAGGAGAAAAGGAAGGAAGTGGGGGGAAGAGGAAGGCGGTAGCCCAAATGAAGGCGAAACACTCAAAAACCCCAGCGGCTCACCACTAATCAGGCTTCCATCCAGGGAGAAAATGGGAAAAGTCCTTCATGCCCCAACTTAATGTGACGGGCGGTTAAGCCTAGCACTATTATTATTATTATTATTATTATTATCGTTTATTTGTTAGGCGCCACAAGGTTTCCGCAGCGCCGTACACAGCACAAACAGTACACTATACAGGGTAAAACAATACAGAACAATAAACACAAAGTACCAGAAACTCCAGGCAGGCAAATACTGTAAAGACGGAGCGGAAGAACAGGTGTGGAGACAGGAGGGGAGAGGGGCCCTGCTCATACGAGCTTATATCCTAAGGGAGGGTAGACAAAATCAGGCACAAGTGGGAGCCAGTGAAGCAAAGGGGAGAGTAAAAAGGAGCCAGGGAGAAACAGAAGAGGTGAGAGGTTAAGTGGATGGTTGGTAGGCCTTAAGGAACAGGTGAGTTTTAAGTGCCCGCTTGAAGGAGCACAGATTGGGTGAGAGACGGATGGAGCGAGGGAGGTCGTTCCAGTGAAGAGGGGCAGCTTGGGAGAAGTCTTGTATTCTAGAGTGGGAAGAAGTAATCAGAGTGGAGGAGAGGCGGCGATCATTGGCCAAGCGCAGGGAGCGGGCGGGAGTGTGAATAGAGAGTTTGAAAAGGATTCTGTAGGGGAAGGGGAGCCAGTGTAAGGCAAGACAGAGAGGGGAGGCAGAGGAGGAGTGGCGTGAGAGGAAGATGAGTCTCGCAGCCGCATTAAGTATAGAGCGGAGGGGAACGAAGTGGAAGCAGCGGAGGCCAGTCTGGAGGAGGTTGCAGTAGTCGAGGCTGGAGATGATGAGAGCATGGATGACAGTTTTGGTGGTGTCTTGAGAGAGGAAAGGACGGATGCGGGCAATGTTACGGAGTTGGAAGCGACAGGCTTGGGCAAGGGATTGAATGTGGGGGGCAAAAGAGAGAGAGGAGTCAAGAGTGACTCCTAGGCAGCGGAGTTGGGAGACAGAGGAGATAGTGGAGTTGTTAACAATTATAGAGAGGTCATGGTGGGAAGGGAGTCTGGGTGGAGGATAGACAATGAGTTCAGTTTTGGAGATGTTAATTTTAAGAAAGCGTGAAGACATCCAGGAGGAGATGGCTGAGAGGCAGTCAGTTACACGAGAAAGGAGGGAGGAGGAAAGATCAGGAGAAGAGATGTAGAGTTGAATATCATCAGCATATAGGTGATACTGAAGACCGAATGAAGAGATGAGAGCTCCAAGGGAGGAAGTATAGAGCGAAAAGAGTAAAGGGCCAAGAACAGAGCCCTGAGGGACTCGAACATAGAGAGGGGAGGGGGTGGAGGAAGAACCAGACGTGGATACAGAGAAGGAGCGGTTAGCAAGGTATGAGGTGTACCTGGCATGAACAGAGCCAGAGAGGCAGAGAGAGAGAAGAGTATGTAGCAGGAGGGGGTGGACCACGGTGTCGAAGGCCGCAAAGAGGACGAGGAGGACGAGTATGGAGTAGTGACCCTTGGATTTGGCTGATAGGAGATCATAAGTAACTTTAGCCAGGGCTGTTTCGGTGGAGTGGAGGGGGCGGTAGCCGTATTGTAGAGGGTCAAGGAGGGTCACTAACGGCGAATGGGTGTGATAAGGCTGCAGGAAAGATTAGGAGTAGGACAACAAATCATGATCAAATAGCTTACACCCTCCTCATCAATATAACATTGTAACCATCGTTAGTCTGGTGTAACCAGAGGATTACGGCCGTATGTATCATTTATAAACATCTGACTTCCACAGTCGTAGGGACTTAATGTTGTCAATGAAGGTTCCTGACTGCGCCGCTGCAGTAGCTGCCCCAATTCTGAACTAATATGTGCCAAACAGTGTAGGGTCTAGACCTATGTGTTGCAAGGCTTTTTTAAACAGAGCATTGAATTGATATTTCGTCAAGAATGTTCCACCTGCATGCACTAACCAGGGTACTCCTTCCGGGGGGCGTCATTTTAAAAAACGAGTACACCATGCTATGGGGCATATACCAGTGTCTTTTGATGGTTTTATTATTAACCAATGGCCCTTGCCTAACTGATCAGTTTTGGATCGAAGTATCTTACATGTAGAGATGGGCGGGCTTGGTTTCCCGAGAACCGACCGAGCCGAGCAGGCTTGGCACTCTGGCGCCTATTCGGAATTGAAATCGAGGCAAAACGTCATAGTGACTTTGCGAATCTCGGAGCTCGGTTCTCGCTATGTTTGAAATGCATAAATAGTTGCCTCCACAGCAATCCAGTGCCATTTCACAGAGGGAGAGAGAAAGGTTAGGTCGCAGGCAGCATTAGAGCAGGAAGAGAGCACTTATTAGTTACAGCACTTATTAGTTACAGCACTTATTACAGCAGTAAGAGAGGAGGAGAGAGGAGGCATTTTTGCAAACATTACCAACTGTTTGGGGCGTCATATTCCCTGCTCAAGAAACTATTTCCTGCCTGCAGAAAGAGTAATATACCAGCAGTATATATTTTGCAATTTGCACTACAAGTGCTTGGGGTGTAACAT
Source organism: Mixophyes fleayi (assembly GCF_038048845.1). Classification (NCBI taxonomy): domain Eukaryota; kingdom Metazoa; phylum Chordata; class Amphibia; order Anura; family Limnodynastidae; genus Mixophyes; species Mixophyes fleayi. The sequence continues at coordinate 112,176,111 of NC_134407.1, read as the reverse complement.
AAGCCAAGTTCCAAAAAGTCTATTTTCTGGTGCTGAAATTATTAGATACCAGCACTTTATTTTTCAGAATTTGCACTACAAGTGTTTGGGGGTGTCAGATATTCCCCAGTTCTAAAAAAGCCATTTTCTGGTGCTGAAAGTATTATCTAGCAGCACTAAATATTTCTGAATTTGTACTACAAGTGTGTGGGGGTGTCACATATTCCCCTCTATGAATTTTTTTTTTTCTGGTGCTGAAAGTATTATCTAGCAGCACTATATATTTCTGAATTTTCACTAAAAGTGTTTAGGGTGACAGATATTCGCCTCTGTAAAAAACAATTTTTCTGGTGCTGAAAGTATTATCTAGCAGAACTATATATTTCTGAATTTCTACTACAAGTGTTTGGGGGTGTCATATATTCCCCTCTGTGAAAAACAACTTTTCTGGTGCTGAAAGTATTATCTAGCAGCACTATATATTTATGTATTTGCACTACAAGTGTTTGGGGGTGTCAGATATTCCCCTCTGTAAAAAAACTATTTTTCTGGTGCTGAAAGTATTATCTAGCAGCACTATATATTATTGAATTTGCACTACAAGTGTTTGCGGGTGTCAGATATTCCCCTCTGTAAAAAAACATATTTTCTGGCGTAGAAAGTATTATCTAGCAGCACTATATATTTCTGAATTTGCACTAAAAGTGTTTAGGGTGACAGATATTCGCCTCTGTAAAAAACAATTTTTCTGGTGCTAAAAGTATTATCTAGCAGAACTATATATTTCTGAATTTTCACTACAAGTGTTTGGGGGTGAAAGATATTACCCTCTGTAAAAACTATTTTTCTGGTGCTGAAAGTATTATCTAGCAGCACTATATATTTCTGAATTTGCACTACAAGTGTTTGGGGGTGTCACATATTCCCCTCTTTGAAAAATCTATTTTTCTGGTGCTAAAAGTATTATCTAGCACCACTCTATATTTCTGAATTTGCACTACAAGTGTTTGGGGGTGTCAGATATTCCACTCTGTGAAAAACAATTTTTCTAGTGCTAAAAGTATTATCTAGCAGCACTATATATTTCTGTATTTGCACTACAAGTGTTTGGGGGTGACAGATATTCCCCTCTGTAAAAAACAATTTTTCTGCTGCTGAAAGTATTATCTAGCAGCACTATATATTTCTGAATTTGCACTACAAGTGTTTGCGGGTGTCAGATATTCCCCTCTGTAAAAAAACATATTTTCTGGCATAGAAAGTATTATCTAGCAGCACTATATATTTCTGAATTTGCATTAAAAGTGTTTAGGGTGACAGATATTCGCCTCTGTAAAAAACAATTTTTCTGGCACTGAAAGTATTATCTAGCAGAACTATATATTTCTGAATTTACACTACAAGTGTTTGGGGGTGACAGATATTACCCTCTGTAAAAAACAATTTTTCTGCTGCTGAAAGTATTATCTAGCAGCACTATATATTTCTGAATTTGCACTACAAGTGTTTGAGGGTGACAGATATTCCCCTCTGTAAAAAACTATTTTTCTGGTGCTGAAAGTATTATCTAGCAGCACTATATATTTATGAATTTGCACTACAAGTGTTTGAGGGTGACAGATATTCCCCTCTGTAAAAAAATATTTTTCTGGTGCTGAAAGTATTATCTAGCAGCACTATATATTTCTGAATTTGCACTGCAAGTGTTTAGGGGTGTCACATATTCCCCTCTTTGAAAAATCTATTTTTCTGGTGCTGAAAGTATTATCTAGCAGCACTATATATTTCTGTATTTGTACTACAAGTGTTTGGGGGTGACAGATATTCCCCTCTGTAAAAAACAATTTTTCTGCTGCTGAAAGTATTATCTAGCAGCACTATATATTTCTGAATTTGCACTACAAGTGTTTAGGGTGTCAGATATTCCCCTCTGTAAAAAAACATATTTTCTGGCGAAGAAAGTATTATCTAGCAGCACTATATATTTCTGAATTTGCACTAAAAGTGTTTAGGGTGACAAATATTCGCCTCTGTAAAAAACAATTTTTCTGGTGCTAAAAGTATTATCTAGCAGAACTATATATTTCTGAATTTTCACTACAAGTGTTTGGGAGTGACAGATATTACCCTCTGTAAAAAACTATTTTTCTGGTGCTGAAAGTATTATCTAGCAGCAATATATATTTCTGAATTTGCACTATAAGTGTTTGGGGGTGTCACATATTCCCCTCTTTGAAAAATCTATTTTTCTGGTGCTGAAAGTATTATCTAGCAGCACTCTATATTTCTGAATTTGCACTACAAGTGTTTGGGGATGTCAGATATTCCACTCTGTGAAAAACAATTTTTCTAGTGCTAAAAGTATTATCTAGCAGCACTATATATTTCTGTATTTGCACTACAAGTGTTTGGGGGTGACAGATATTCCCCTCTGTAAAAAACAATTTTTCTGCTGCTGAAAGTATTATCTAGCAGCACTATATATTTCTGAATTTGCACTACAAGTGTTTGCGGGTGTCAGATATTCCCCTCTGTTAAAAAACATATTTTCTGGTGCTGAAAGTATTATCTAGCAGCACTATATATTTCTGAATTTGCACTAAAAGTGTTTAGGGTGACAGATATTCGCCTCTGTAAAAAACAATTTTTCTGGCACTGAAAGTATTATCTAGCAGAACTATATATTTCTGAATTTACACTACAAGTGTTTGGGGGTGACAGATATTACCCTCTGTAAAAAACAATTTCTCTGCTGCAGAAAGTATTATCTAGCAGCACTATATATTTATGAATTTGCACTACAAGTGTTTGAGGGTGACAGATATTCCCCTCTGTAAAAAAATATTTTTCTGGTGTTGAAAGTACTATCTAGCAGCACTATATATTTCTGAATTTGCACTACAAGTGTTTGGGGGTGTCACATATTCCCCTCTTTGAAAAATCTATTTTTCTGGTGCTGAAAGTATTATCTAGCAGCACTCTATATTTCTGAATTTGCACTACAAGTGTTTGGGGGTGTCAGATATTCCCCTCTGTGAAAAACAATTTTTCTGGTGCTAAAAGTATTATCTAGCAGCACTATATATTTCTGAATTTGCACTACAAGTGTTTGAGGGTGACAGATATTCCCCTCTGTAAAAAACTATTTTTCTGGTGCTGAAAGTATTATCTAGCAGCACTATATATTTATGAATTTGCACTACAAGTGTTTGAGGGTGACAGATATTCCCCTCTGTAAAAAAATATTTTTCTGGTGCTGAAAGTATTATCTAGCAGCACTATATATTTCTGAATTTGCACTGCAAGTGTTTAGGGGTGTCACATATTCCCCTCTTTGAAAAATCTATTTTTCTGGTGCTGAAAGTATTATCTAGCAGCACTATATATTTCTGTATTTGTACTACAAGTGTTTGGGGGTGACAGATATTCCCCTCTGTAAAAAACAATTTTTCTGCTGCTGAAAGTATTATCTAGCAGCACTATATATTTCTGAATTTGCACTACAAGTGTTTAGGGTGTCAGATATTCCCCTCTGTAAAAAAACATATTTTCTGGCGAAGAAAGTATTATCTAGCAGCACTATATATTTCTGAATTTGCACTAAAAGTGTTTAGGGTGACAAATATTCGCCTCTGTAAAAAACAATTTTTCTGGTGCTAAAAGTATTATCTAGCAGAACTATATATTTCTGAATTTTCACTACAAGTGTTTGGGAGTGACAGATATTACCCTCTGTAAAAAACTATTTTTCTGGTGCTGAAAGTATTATCTAGCAGCAATATATATTTCTGAATTTGCACTATAAGTGTTTGGGGGTGTCACATATTCCCCTCTTTGAAAAATCTATTTTTCTGGTGCTGAAAGTATTATCTAGCAGCACTCTATATTTCTGAATTTGCACTACAAGTGTTTGGGGATGTCAGATATTCCACTCTGTGAAAAACAATTTTTCTAGTGCTAAAAGTATTATCTAGCAGCACTATATATTTCTGTATTTGCACTACAAGTGTTTGGGGGTGACAGATATTCCCCTCTGTAAAAAACAATTTTTCTGCTGCTGAAAGTATTATCTAGCAGCACTATATATTTCTGAATTTGCACTACAAGTGTTTGCGGGTGTCAGATATTCCCCTCTGTTAAAAAACATATTTTCTGGTGCTGAAAGTATTATCTAGCAGCACTATATATTTCTGAATTTGCACTAAAAGTGTTTAGGGTGACAGATATTCGCCTCTGTAAAAAACAATTTTTCTGGCACTGAAAGTATTATCTAGCAGAACTATATATTTCTGAATTTACACTACAAGTGTTTGGGGGTGACAGATATTACCCTCTGTAAAAAACAATTTCTCTGCTGCAGAAAGTATTATCTAGCAGCACTATATATTTATGAATTTGCACTACAAGTGTTTGAGGGTGACAGATATTCCCCTCTGTAAAAAAATATTTTTCTGGTGTTGAAAGTACTATCTAGCAGCACTATATATTTCTGAATTTGCACTACAAGTGTTTGGGGGTGTCACATATTCCCCTCTTTGAAAAATCTATTTTTCTGGTGCTGAAAGTATTATCTAGCAGCACTCTATATTTCTGAATTTGCACTACAAGTGTTTGGGGGTGTCAGATATTCCCCTCTGTGAAAAACAATTTTTCTGGTGCTAAAAGTATTATCTAGCAGCACTATATATTTCTGTATTTGCACTACAAGTGTTTGGGGGTGACAGATATTCCCCTCTGTAAAAAACAATTTTTCTGCTGCTGAAAGTATTATCTAGCAGCACTATATATTTCTGAATTTGCACTACAAGTGTTTGAGGATGACAGATATTCCCCTCTGTAAAAAACTATTTTTCTGGTGTTGAAAGTACTATCTAGCAGCACTATATATTTCTGAATTTGCACTACAAGTGTTTGGGGGTGTCACATATTCCCCTCTTTGAAAAATCTATTTTTCTGGTGCTGAAAGTATTATCTAGCAGCACTATATATTTCTGTATTTGCACTACAAGTGTTTGGGGTGAATGATATTACCCTCTGTAAAAAACAAATTTTCTGCTGCTGAAAGTATTATCTAGCAGAACTATATATTTCTGAATTTGCACTACAAGTGTTTGGGGTGAATGATATTACCCTCTGTAAAAAACAAATTTTCTGCTGCTGAAAGTATTATCTAGCAGCACTATATATTTCTGAATTTGCACTACAAGTGTTTGAGGGTGACAGATATTCCCCTCTGTAAAAAACTATTTTTCTGCTGCTGAAAGTATTATCTAGCAGAACTATATATTTCTGAATTTGCACTACAAGTGTTTGAGGATGACAGATATTCCCCTCTGTAAAAAACTATTTTTCTGGTGTTGAAAGTACTATCTAGCAGCACTATATATTTCTGAATTTGCACTACAAGTGTTTGGGGGTGTCACATATTCCCCTCTTTGAAAAATCTATTTTTCTGGTGCTGAAAGTATTATCTAGCAGCACTATATATTTCTGTATTTGCACTACAAGTGTTTGGGGTGAATGATATTACCCTCTGTAAAAAACAAATTTTCTGCTGCTGAAAGTATTATCTAGCAGAACTATATATTTCTGAATTTGCACTACAAGTGTTTGGGGTGAATGATATTACCCTCTGTAAAAAACAAATTTTCTGCTGCTGAAAGTATTATCTAGCAGCACTATATATTTCTGAATTTGCACTACAAGTGTTTGAGGGTGACAGATATTCCCCTCTGTAAAAAACTATTTTTCTGCTGCTGAAAGTATTATCTAGCAGAACTATATATTTCTGAATTTACACTATAAGTGTTTGGGGTGACAGATATTACCCTCTGTAAAAAACAATTTTTCTGCTGCTGAAAGTATTATCTAGCAGCACTATATATTTCTGAATTTGCACTACAAGTGTTTGCGGGTGTCAGATATTCCCCTCTGTAAAAAAACATATTTTCTGGCGTAGAAAGTATTATCTAGCAGCACTATATATTTCTGAATTTGCACTAAAAGTGTTTAGGGTGACAGATATTCGCCTCTGTAAAAAACAATTTTTCTGGTGCTGAAAGTATTATCTAGCAGAACTATATATTTCTGAATTTGCACTACAAGTGTTTGGGGTGAATGATATTATCCTCTGTAAAAAACAATTTTTCTGCTGCTGAAAGTATTATCTAGCAGCACTATATATTTCTGAATTTGCACTACAAGTGTTTGAGGGTGACAGATATTCCCCTTTGTAAAAAACTATTTTTCTGGTGCTGAAAGTATTATCTAGCAGCACTATATATTTCTGAATTTGCACTACAAGTGTTTGGGGGTGTCACATATTCCCCTCTTTGAAAAATCTATTTTTTTGGTGCTGAAAGTATTATCTAGCAGCACTCTATATTTCTGAATTTGCACTACAAGTGTTTGGGGGTGTCAGATATTTCCCTCTGTGAAAAACAATTTTTCTGGTGCTAAAAGTATTATCTAGCAGCACTATATATTTCTGTATTTGCACTACAAGTGTTTCGGGGTGACAGATATTCCCCTCTGTGAAAAACAATTTTTCTGGTGCTAAAAGTATTATCTAGCAGCACTATATATTTATGTATTTACACTACAAGTGTTTCGGGGTGACAGATATTCGCCTCTGTAAAAAACAATTTTTCTGGCACTGAAAGTATTATCTAGCAGAACTATATATTTCTGAATTTACACTACAAGTGTTTGGGGGTGACAGATATTCCCCTCTGTAAAAAACTATTTTTCTGGTGCTGAAAGTATTATCTAGCAGCACTATATATTTATGAATTTGCACTACAAGTGTTTGAGGGTGACAGATATTCCCCTCTGTAAAAAAATATTTTTCTGGTGCTGAAAGTATTATCTAGCAGCACTATATATCTCTGAATTTGCACTACAAGTGTTTAGGGGTGTCACATATTCCCGTCTTTGAAAAATCTATTTTTCTGGTGCTGAAAGTATTATCTAGCAGCACTCTATATTTCTGAATTTGCACTACAAGTGTTTGGGGGTGTCAGATATTCGCCTCTGTGAAAAACAATTTTTCTGGTGCTGAAAGTATTATCTAGCAGAACTATATATTTCTGAATTTGCACTACAAGTGTTTGGGGTGAATGATATTACCCTCTGTAAAAAACAAATTTTCTGCTGCTGAAAGTATTATCTAGCAGCACTATATATTTCTGAATTTGCACTACAAGTGTTTGAGGGTGACAGATATTCCCCTCTGTAAAAAACTATTTTTCTGCTGCTGAAAGTATTATCTAGCAGAACTATATATTTCTGAATTTACACTATAAGTGTTTGGGGTGACAGATATTACCCTCTGTAAAAAACAATTTTTCTGCTGCTGAAAGTATTATCTAGCAGCACTATATATTTCTGAATTTGCACTACAAGTGTTTGCGGGTGTCAGATATTCCCCTCTGTAAAAAAACATATTTTCTGGCGTAGAAAGTATTATCTAGCAGCACTATATATTTCTGAATTTGCACTAAAAGTGTTTAGGGTGACAGATATTCGCCTCTGTAAAAAACAATTTTTCTGGTGCTGAAAGTATTATCTAGCAGAACTATATATTTCTGAATTTGCACTACAAGTGTTTGGGGTGAATGATATTATCCTCTGTAAAAAACAATTTTTCTGCTGCTGAAAGTATTATCTAGCAGCACTATATATTTCTGAATTTGCACTACAAGTGTTTGAGGGTGACAGATATTCCCCTTTGTAAAAAACTATTTTTCTGGTGCTGAAAGTATTATCTAGCAGCACTATATATTTCTGAATTTGCACTACAAGTGTTTGGGGGTGTCACATATTCCCCTCTTTGAAAAATCTATTTTTTTGGTGCTGAAAGTATTATCTAGCAGCACTCTATATTTCTGAATTTGCACTACAAGTGTTTGGGGGTGTCAGATATTTCCCTCTGTGAAAAACAATTTTTCTGGTGCTAAAAGTATTATCTAGCAGCACTATATATTTCTGTATTTGCACTACAAGTGTTTCGGGGTGACAGATATTCCCCTCTGTGAAAAACAATTTTTCTGGTGCTAAAAGTATTATCTAGCAGCACTATATATTTATGTATTTACACTACAAGTGTTTCGGGGTGACAGATATTCGCCTCTGTAAAAAATAATTTTTCTGGCACTGAAAGTATTATCTAGCAGAACTATATATTTCTGAATTTACACTACAAGTGTTTGGGGGTGACAGATATTCCCCTCTGTAAAAAACTATTTTTCTGGTGCTGAAAGTATTATCTAGCAGCACTATATATTTATGAATTTGCACTACAAGTGTTTGAGGGTGACAGATATTCCCCTCTGTAAAAAAATATTTTTCTGGTGCTGAAAGTATTATCTAGCAGCACTATATATTTCTGAATTTGCACTACAAGTGTTTAGGGGTGTCACATATTCCCGTCTTTGAAAAATCTATTTTTCTGGTGCTGAAAGTATTATCTAGCAGCACTCTATATTTCTGAATTTGCACTACAATTGTTTGGGGGTGTCAGATATTCCCCTCTGTGAAAAACAATTTTTCTGGTGCTAAAAGTATTATCTAGCAGCACTATATATTTCTGAATTTGCACTACAAGTGTTTGGGGGTGTCAGATATTCCCCTCTGTAAAAAACAATTTTTCTGCTGCTGAAAGTATTATCTAGCAGCACTATTTATTTCTGAATTTGCACTACAAGTGTTTGAGGATGACAGATATTCCCCTCTGTAAAAAACTATTTTTCTGGTGCTGAAAGTACTATCTAGCAGCACTTTATATTTCTGAATTTGCACTACAAGTGTTTGAGGGTGTAACATATTCCCCTCTTTGAAAAATCTATTTTTCTGGTGCTGAAAGTATTATCTAGCAGCACTCTATATTTCTGAATTTGCACTACAAGTGTTTGGGGGTGTCAGATATTCCCCTCTGTGAAAAAGAATTTTTCTGGTGCTAAAAGTATTATCTATCAGCACTATATATTTCTGTATTTGCACTACAAGTGTTTGGGGGTGACAGATATTCCCCTCTGAAAAAAACAATTTTTCTGCTGCTGAAAGTATTATCTAGCAGCACTATATATTTCTGAATTTGCACTACAAGTGTTTAGGGTGTCAGATATTCCCCTCTGTAAAAAAAACATATTTTCTGGCATAGAAAGTATTATCTAGCAGCACTATATATTTCTGAATTTGCACTAAAAGTGTTTAGGGTGACAGATATTCGCCTCTGTAAAAAACAATTTTTCTGGTGCTGAAAGTATTATCTAGCAGAACTATATATTTCTGAATTTGCACTATAAGTGTTTGGGGTGAATGATATTACCCTCTGTAAAAAACAATTTTTCTGGTGCTGAAAGTATTATCTAGCAGCACTATATATTTCTGAATTTGCACTACAAGTGTTTGAGGGTGACAGATATTCCCTTCTGTAAAAAACTATTTTTCTGGTGCTGAAAGTATTATCTAGCAGAACTATATATTTCTGAATTTACACTACAAGTGTTTGGGGGTGACAGATATTACCCTCTGTAAAAAACAATTTTTCTGCTGCTGAAAGTATTATCTAGCAGCACTATATATTTCTGAATTTGCACTATAAGTGTTTGCGGGTGTCAGATATTCCCCTCTGTAAAAAAACATATTTTCTGGCGTAGAAAGTATTATCTAGCAGCACTATATATTTCTGAATTTGCACTAAAAGTGTTTAGGGTGACAGATATTCGTCTCTGTAAAAAACAATTTTTCTGGTGCTGAAAGTATTATCTAGCAAAACTATATATTTCTGAATTTGCACTACAAGTGTTTGGGGTGAATGATATTACCCTCTGTAAAAAACTATTTTTCTGGTGCTGAAAGTATTATCTAGCAGCACTATATATTTCTGAATTTGCACTACAAGTGTTTGGGGGTGTCACATATTCCGCTCTTTGAAAAATCTATTTTTCTGGTGCTGAAAGTATTATCTAGCAGCACTATATATTTCTGAATTTGCACTACAAGTGTTTGGGGGTGTCAGATATTCCCCTCTGTGAAAAACAATATTTCTGGTGCTAAAAGTATTATCTAGCAGCACTATATATTTCTCTATTTGCACTACAAGTGTTTGGGGGTGACAGATATTCCCCTCTGTAAAAAAACTATTTTTCTGGTGCTGAAAGTATTATCTAGCAGCACTATATATTTCTGAATTTGCACTACAAGTGTTTGGGGGTGTCACATATTCCCCTCTTTGGAAAAACTATTTTTCTGGTGCTGAAGGTATTATCTAGCAGCACTATATATCTGAATTTGCACTACAAGTGTTTAGGGGTGTCAGATAGTCCCCTCTGTGAAAAAAACTATTTTTCTGGCGTTGAAAGTATTATCTAGCAGAACTATATATTTCTGAATTTGCACTACAAGTGTTTGGGGTGAATGATATTACCCTCTGTAAAAAACAATTTTTCTGCTGCTAAAAGTATTATCTAGCAGCACTATATATTTCTGAATTTCCACTACAAGTGTTTGAGGGTGACAGATATTCCCCTCTGTAAAAAAAATATTTTTCTGGAGCTGAAAGTATTATCTAGCAGCACTATATATTTCTGAATTTGCACTACAAGTGTTTGGGGGTGTCACATATTCCCCTCTTTGGAAAAACTATTTTTCTGGTGCTGAAGGTATTATCTAGCAGCACTATATATCTGAATTTGCACTACAAGTGTTTGGGCCTGTCAGATATTCCCCTCTGTGAAAAACTGTTTTTCTGGTGCTGAAGGTATTATAAAGCAGCACTATATATTTCTGTATTTGCACTACAAGTGTTTAGGGGTGTCAGATATTCCCCTCTGTAAAAAAAACAATTTTTCTGGCGCTGAAGGTATTATCTAGCAGCACTATATCACTGAATTTGCACTACAAGTGTTTGCTGGTGTCACATATTCCCTTCTTTGAAAAATCTATTTTTCTGGTGCTGAAAGTATTATCTAGCAGCACTCTATATTTCTGAATTTGCACTACAAGTGTTTGGGGGTGTCAGATATTCCCCTCTGTGAAAATCAATTTTCTGGTGCTAAAAGTATTATCTAGCAGCACTATATATTTCTGAATTTACACTGAAAGTGTTTAGGGTAACAGATATTCGCCTCTGTAAAAAATAATTTTTCTAGTGCTGAAAGCATTATCTAGCAGCACTATATATTTCTGAATTTGCACTACAAGTGTTTGAGGCTGACAGATATTCCCCTCTGTAAAAAAAATATTTTTCTGGAGCTGAAAGTATTATCTAGCAGAGCTATATATTTCTAAATTTGCACTACAGGTGTTTGGGGTGAATGATATTACCCTCTGTAAAAAACAATTTTTCTGCTGCTGAAAGTATTATCTAGCAGCACTATATATTTCTGAATTTGCTCTACAAGTGTTTGAGGGTGACAGATATTCCCCTCTGTAAAAAAAACTATTTTTCTGGTGCTGAAAGTATTATCTAGCAGCACTATATATTTCTGAATTTGCACTACAAGTGTTTGGGGGTGTCACATATTCCCCTCTTTGGAAAATCTATTTTTCTGGTGCTGAAGGTATTATCTAGCAGCACTATATCACTGAATTTGCACTACAAGTGTTTGGGCCTGTCAGATATTCCCCTCTGTGAAAAACTGTTTTTCTGGTGCTGAAGGTATTATAAAGCAGCACTATATATTTCTGTATTTGAACTACAAGTGTTTGGGGGTGTCAGATATTCCCCTCTGTAAAAAAAACTATTTTTCTGGCGCTGAAAGTATTATCTAGCAGCAGTATATATTTCTGAATTTGCACTACAAGTGTTTGCTAGTGTCACATATTCCCTTCTTTGAAAAATCTATTTTTCTGGTGCTGAAAGTATTATCTAGCAGCACTCTATATTTCTGAATTTGCACTACAAGTGTTTGGGGGTGTCAGATATTCCCCTCTGTAAAAAACAATTTTTCTAGTGCTGAAAGCATTATCTAGCAGAACTATATATATCTGAATTTGCACTACAAGTGTTTGGGGGTGACAGATATTACCCTCTGTAAAAAACAATTTTTCTGCTGCTGAAAGTATTATCTAGCAGCACTATGTATTTATGAATTTGCACTACAAGTGTTTGGGGGTGTCAGATATTTCCCAGTTCTAAAAAAGCCATTTTCTGGTGCTGAAAGTATTATCTAGCAGCACTATATATTTCTGAATTTGCACTAAAAGTGTTTAGGGTGACAGATATTCGCCTCTGTAAAAAACAATTTTTCTGGTGCTGAAAGTATTATCTAGCAGAACTATATATTTCTGAATTTGTACTACAAGTGTTTGGGGGTGTCATATATTCCCCTCTGTGAAAAACAATTTTTCTGGTGCTGAAAGTATTATCTAGCAGCACTATATATTTCTGTATTTGCACTATAAGTGTTTGGGGGTGTCAGATATTCCCCTCTGTAAAAAAAACAATTTTTCTGGTGCTGAAAGTATTATCTAGCAGCAGTATATATTTCTGAATTTGCACTACAAGTGTTTGCGGGTGTCACATATTCCCCTCTTTGAAAAATCTATTTTTCTGGTGCTGAAAGTATTATCTAGCAGCACTCTATATTTCTGAATTTACACTACAAGTGTTTGGTGGTGTCAGATATTCCCCTCTGTGAAAATCAATTTTCTTGTGCTAAAAGTATTATCTAGCAGCACTATATATTTCTGAATTTGCACTGAAAGTGTTCAGGGTGACAGATATTCGCCTCTGTAAAAAACAATTTTTCTGGTGCTGAAAGCATTATCTAGCAGAACTATATATTTCTGAATTTGCACTACAAGTGTTTGGGGGTGACAGATATTACCCTCTGTAAAAAACAATTTTTCTGCTGCTGAAAGTATTATCTAGCAGCACTATATATTTCTAAATTTGCACTACAAGTATTTGGGGGTGTCAGATATTCCCCAGTTCTAAAAAAGCCATTTTCTGGTGCTGAAAGTATTATCTAGCAGCACTATATATTTCTGAATTTGCACTAAAAGTGTTTAGGGTGACAGATATTCACCTCTGTAAAAAACAATTTTTCTGGTGCTGAAAGTATTATCTAGCAGAACTATATATTTCTGAATTTGTACTACAAGTGTTTGGGGGTGTCATATATTCCCCTCTGTGAAAAACAATTTTTCTGGTGCTGAAAGTATTATCTAGCAGCACTATATATTTCTGTATTTGCACTACAAGTGTTTGGGGGTGTCAGATATTCCCCTCTGTAAAAAAAACTATTTGTCTGGCGCTGAAAGTATTATCTAGCGGCAGTATATATTTTTGAATTTGCACTATAAGTGTTTGCGGGTGTCACATATTCCCCTCTTTGAAAAATCTATTTTTCTGGTGCTGAAAGTATTATCTAGCAGCACTCTATATTTCTGAATTTGCACTACAAGTGTTTGGGGGTGTCAGATATTCCCCTCTGTGAAAATCAATTTTCTTGTGCTGAAAGTATTATCTAGCAGCACTATATATTATTGAATTTGCACTACAAGTGTTTGCGGGTGTCAGATATTCCTCTCTGTAAAAAAACATATTTTCTGGCGTAGAAAGTATTATCTAGCAGCACTATATATTTCTGAATTTGCACTAAAAGTGTTTAGGGTGACAGATATTCGCCTCTGTAAAAAACAATTTTTCTGGTGCTGAAAGTATTATCTAGCAGAACTATGTATTTCTGAATTTGCACTACAAGTGTTTGGGGGTGTCAGATATTACCCTCTGTCAAAAACTATTTTTCTGGTGCTGAAAGTATTATCTAGCAGCACTATATATTTCTGAATTTGCACTACAAGTGTTTGGGGGTGTCACATATTCCCGTCTTTGAAAAATCTATTTTTCTGGTCACGAAAGTATTATCTAGCAGCACTATATATTTCTGAATTTGCACTAAAAGTATTTGGGGGTGACAGATATTCCCCTCTGTAAAAAAAACATATTTTCTGGCGTAGAAAGTATTATCTAGCAGCTCTATATATTATTGAATTTGCACTACAAGTGTTTGCGGGTGTCAGATATTCCTCTCTGTAAAAAAACATATTTTCTGGCGTAGAAAGTATTATCTAGCAGCACTATATATTTCTGAATTTGCACTAAAAGTGTTTAGGGTGACAGATATTCGCCTCTGTAAAAAACAATTTTTCTGGTGCTGAAAGTATTATCTAGCAGAACTATATATTTCTGAATTTGCACTGAAAGTGTTTAGGGGTGACAGATATTACCCTCTGTAAAAAACTATTTTTCTGGTGCTGAAAGTATTATCTAGCAGCACTATATATTTCTGAATTTGCACTACAAGTGTTTGGGGGTGTCACATATTCCCGTCTTTGAAAAATCTATTTTTCTGGTCACGAAAGTATTATCTAGCAGCACTATATATTTCTGAATTTGCACTACAAGTGTTTGGGGGTGACAGATATTCCCCTCTGTAAAAAAAACTATTTTTCTGGTGCTGAAAGTATTATCTAGCAGCACTATATATTTCTGAATTTATACTACAAGTGTTTGGGGTGTCATATATTCCTCTCTGTGAAAAACAATTTTTCTGGTGCTGAAAGTATTATCTAGCAGCACTATATATTTATGTATTTGCACTACAAGTGTTTGCAGGTATCAGATATTCCCCTCTGTAAAAAAATATCTTTTCTGGTGCTGAAAGTATTATCTAGCAGCACTATATATTTCTGAATTTGCACTAAAAGTGTTTAGGGTGACAGATATTCGCCTCTGTAAAAAAAAAATTTTCTGGTTCTGATAGTATTATCTAGCAGAACTATATATTTCTGAATTTGCACTACAAGTGTTTGGGGGTGACAGATATTACCCTCTGTAAAAAACTATTTTTCTGGTGCTGAAAGTATTATCTAGCAGCACTATATATTTCTGAATTTGCACTACAAGTGTTTGGGGGTGTCACATATTCCCCTCTTTGAAAAATCTATTTTTCTGCTGCTGAAAGTATTATCTAGCAGCACTCTATATTTCTGAATTTGCACTACAAGTGTTTGGGGGTGTCAGATATTCCCCTCTGTGAAAAACAATTTTTCTGTTGCTAAAAGTATTATCTAGCAGCACTATATATTTCTGTATTTGCATTACAAGTGTTTGGGGGTGTCACATATTCCCCTCTATGAAATTTTTTTTTTCTAGTGCTGAAAGTATTATCTACCAGAACTATATATTTCTGAATTTCTACTACAAGTGTTTGGGGGTGTCATATATTCCCCTCTGTGAAAAACAATTTTTCTGGTGCTGAAAGTATTATCTAGCAGCACTATATATTTATGTATTTGCACTACAAGTGTTTGGGGGTGTCAGATATTCCCCTGTGTAAAAAAAATATTTTTTTGGTGCTGAAAGTATTATCTAGCAGCACTATATATTATTGAATTTGCACTACAAGTGTTTGCGGGTGTCAGATATTCCTCTCTGTAAAAAAACATATTTTCTGGCGTAGAAAGTATTATCTAGCAGCACTATATATTTCTGAATTTGCACTAAAAGTGTTTAGGGTGACAGATATTCGCCTCTGTAAAAAACAATTTTTCTGGTGCTGAAAGTATTATCTAGCAGAACTATATATTTCTGAATTTGCACTACAAGTGTTTGTGGGTGACAGATATTACCCTCTGTAAAAAATAATTTTTCTGATGCTGAAAGTATTATCTAGCAGCACTATATATTTCTGAATTTGCACTACAAGTGTTTGAATGTGACAGATATTCCCCTCTGTAAAAAACTATTTTTTGGTGCTGAAAGTATTATCTAGCAGCACTATATATTTTTGAATTTGCAGTACAAGTGTTTGGGGGTATCACATATTTCCCTTTTTGAAAAATCTTTTTTTCTGGTGGTGAAAGTATTATCTAGCAGCACTCTATATTTCTGATTTTGCACTACAAGTGTTTGGGGGTGTCAGATATTCCCCTCTGTAAAAAACTATTTTTCTGGTGCTGAAAGTATTATCGAGCAGCACTATATATTTCTGAATTTGCACTAAAAGTGTTTGGGGGTGTCACATATGTCCGTCTTTGGAAAAACTATTTTTCTGGTGCTTAGGGTATTATCTAGCAGCACTATATATCTGAATTTGCACTACAAGTTTTTGGGGGTGTCAGATATTCCGCTCTGTGAAAAACAATTTTTCTGGTGCTAAAAGTGT
This sequence comes from Mixophyes fleayi, assembly GCF_038048845.1. Taxonomy (NCBI): domain Eukaryota; kingdom Metazoa; phylum Chordata; class Amphibia; order Anura; family Limnodynastidae; genus Mixophyes; species Mixophyes fleayi. The sequence goes on along the minus strand of NC_134407.1, from coordinate 112,159,954 downwards.
TATCTAGCAGCACTATATATTTCTGTATTTGCACTACAAGTGTTTAGGCGTGTCAGATATTCCCCTCTGTGAAAAACTGTTTTTCTGGTGCTGAAGGTATTATAAAGCAGCACTATATATTGCTGTGTTTGCACTACAAGTGTTTGGGGGTGTCAGATATTCCCCTCTGTAAACAAAACTATTTTTCTGGCGCTGAAAGTATTATCTAGCAGCACTATATATTTCTGTATTTGAACTACAAGTGTTTGGGGGTGTCACATATTCCCCTCTTTGAAAAATCAATTTTTCTTGTGCTGAAAGTATTATCTAGCAGCACTCTATATTTCTGAATTTGCATTACAAGTGTTTGGGGGTGTCAGATATTCCCCTCTGTGAAAAACTGTTTTTCTGTTGCTAAAGGTATTATCTAGCAGCACTATATATTTCTGAATTTGCACTACAAGTGTTTGGGGGTGTCACATATTCCCCTCTTTGAAAAATCTATTTTTCTGGTGCTGAAAGTATTATCTAGCAGCACTATTTATCTGAATTTGCACTACAAGTGTTTGGGGGTGTCAGATATTCCCCTCTGTGAAAAACAATTTTTCTGGTGCTAAAAGTATTATCTAGCAGCACTATATATTTCTGTATTTGCACTACAAGTGTTTAGGCGTGTCAGATATTCCCCTCTGTGAAAAACTGTTTTTCTGGTGCTGAAGGTATTATAAAGCAGCACTATATATTTCTGTATTTGCACTACAAGTGTTTGGGGGTGTCAGATATTGCCCTCTGTAAAGAAAACTATTTTTCTGGCGCTGAAAGTATTATCTAGCAGCACTATATATTTCTGTATTTGAACTACAAGTGTTTGCGGGTGTCAGATATTCCCCTCTGTGAAAAACAATTTTTCTGTTGCTAAAAGTATTATCTAGCAGCACTATATATTTCTGAATTTGCACTACAAGTGTTTGGGGGTGACAGATATTACCCTCTGTAAAAAACAATTTTTCTGATGCTGAAAGTATTATCTATCAGCACTATATATTTCTGAATTTGCACTACAAGTGTTTGAGGTTGACAGATATTCCCCTCTGTAAAAAACTATTTTTTGGTGCTAAAAGTATTATCTAGCAGCACTATATATTTCTGAATTTGCACTACAAGTGTTTGGGGGTGTCACATATTCCCCTTTTTGAAAAATCTTTTTTTCTGGTGGTGAAAGTATTATCTAGCAGCACTCTATATTTCTGATTTTGCACTACAAGTGTTTGGGGGTGTCAGATATTCCCATCTGTAAAAAACAATTTTTCTGGTGCTGAAAGTATTATCGAGCAGCACTATATATTTCTGAATTTGCAATACAAGTGTTTAGGGGTGTCATATATTCCCGTCTTTGGAAAAACTATTTTTCTGGTGCTGAAGGTATTATCTAGCAGCACTATATATCTGAATTTGCACTACAAGTGTTTGGGGGTGTCAGATATTCCCCTCTGTGAAAAACAATTTTTCTGGTGCTAAAAGTGTTATCTAGCAGCACTATATATTTCTGTATTTGCACTACAAGTGTTTAGGCGTGTCAGATATTTCCCTCTGTGAAAAACTGTTTTTCTGGTGCTGAAGGTATTATAAAGCAGCACTATATATTTCTGTATTTGCACTACAAGTGTTTGGGGGTGTCAGATATTCCCCTCTGTAAACAAAACTATTTTTCTGGCGCTGAAAGTATTATCTAGCAGCACTATATTTTTCTGTATTTGAACTACAATTGTTTAGGGGTGTCACATATTCCCCTCTTTGAAAAATCAATTTTTCTGGTGCTGAAAGTATTATCTAGCAGCACTCTATATTTCTGAATTTGCATTACAAGTGTTTGGGGGTGTCAGATATTCCCCTCTGTGAAAATCAATTTTTCTGGCGCTAAAAGTATTATCTAGCAGCGCTATATATTTCTGAATTTGCACTACAAGTGTTTGGGGGTGTCACATATTCCCCTTTGTGAAAAACAATTTTTCTGGCGCTGAAAGTATTATCTAGCAGCACTATATATTTCTGAATTTGCACTACAAGTGTTTGGGGGTGTCAGATATTCCCCTCTGTGAAAAACATTTTTTCTGGTGCTGAAAGTATTATCTAGCAGCACTATATATTTCTGTATTTCCACTACAAGTGTTTGGGCGTGTCAGATATTCCCCTCTGTGAAAAACTGTTTTTCTGTTGCTAAAGGTATTATCTAGCAGCACTATATATTTCTGAATTTGCACTACAAGTGTTTGGGGGTGTCACATATTCCCCTCTTTGAAAAATCTATTTTTCTGGTGCTGAAAGTATTATCTAGCAGCACTCTATATTTCTGAATTTGCACTACAAGTGTTTGGGGGTGTCAGATATTCCCCTCTGTGAAAATCAATTTTTATGGTGCTAACAGTATTATCTAGCAGCACTATATATTTCTGAATTTGCACTACAAGTGTTTGGGGGTGTCAGATATTCCCCTCTGTGAAAAACAATTTTTCTGGTGCTAAAAGTATTATCTAGCAGCACTATATATTTCTGTATTTGCACTACAAGTGTTTAGGCGTGTCAGATAATCCCCTCTGTGAAAAACTGTTTTTCTGGTGCTGAAGGTATTATAAAGCAGCACTATATATTTCTGTATTTGCACTACAAGTGTTTGGGGGTGTCAGATATTGCCCTCTGTAAAGAAAACTATTTTTCTGGCGCTGAAAGTATTATCTAGCAGCACTATATATTTCTGTATTTGAACTACAAGTGTTTGGGGGTGTCACATATTCCCCTCTTTGAAAAATAAATTTTTCTGGTGCTGAAAGTATTATCTAGCAGCACTCTATATTTCTGAATTTGCATTACAAGTGTATGGGGGTGTCAGATATTCCCCTCTGTGAAAATCAATTTTTCTGGCGCTAAAAGTATTATCTAGCAGCACTATATATTTCTGAATTTGCACTAAAAGTGTTTAGGGTGACAGATATTCGCCTCTGTAAAAAACAATTTTTCTGGCGCTGAAAGTATTATCTAGCAGAACTATATATTTCTGAATTTGCACTACAAGTGTTTGGGGGTGACAGATATTACCCTCTGTAAAAAACTATTTTTCTGGTGCTGAAAGTATTATCTAGCAGAACTATATATTTCTGAATTTATACTACAAGTGTTTGGGGTGTCATATATTCCTCGCTGTGAAAAACAATTTTTCTGGTGCTGAAAGTATTATCTATCAGCACTCTATATTTCTGAATTTGCACTACAAGTGTTTGGGGGTGTCAGATATTCCCCTCTGTGAAAAACAATTTTTCTGTTGCTAAAAGTATTATCTAGCAGCACTATATATTTCTGTATTTGCACTACAAGTGTTTGGGGGTGACAGATATTCCCCTCTGTAAAAAACAATTTTTCTGCTGCTGAAAGTATTATCTAGCAGCACTATATATTTCTGAATTTGCACTACAAGTGTTTGCGGGTGTCAGATATTCCCCTCTGTAAAAAAACATATTTTCTGGCGTAGAAAGTATTATCTAGCAGCACTATATATTTCTGAATTTGCACTAAAAGTGTTTAGGGTGACAGATATTCGCCTCTGTAAAAAAACATATTTTCTGGCGTAGAAAGTATTATCTAGCAGCTCTATATATTTCTGAATTTGCACTAAAAGTGTTTAGGGTGACAGATATTCGCCTCTGTAAAAAACAATTTTTCTGGTGCTGAAAGTATTATCTAGCAGAACTATATATTTCTGAATTTGCACTACAAGTGTTTGGGGGTGACAGATATTACCCTCTGTAAAAAACAATTTTTCTGATGCTGAAAGTATTATCTAGCAGCACTATATATTTCTAAATTCGCACTACAAGTGTTTGAGGGTGACAGATATTCCCCTCTGTAAAAAAATATTTTTTGGTGCTGAAAGTATTTTCTAGCAGCACTATATATTTCTGAATTTGCACTACAAGTGTTTGGGGGTCTCACATATTCCCCTTTTTGAAAAAACTTTTTTTCTGGTGGTGAAAGTATTATCTAGCAGCACTATATATTTCTGAATTTGCACTACAAGTGTTTGGGGGTGTCACATATTCCCCTCTTTGAAAAATCTATTTTTCTGGTGCTGAAAGTATTATCTAGCAGCACTCTATATTTCTGAATTTGCACTACAAGTGTTTGGGGGTGTCAGATATTCCCCTAGGTGAAAAACAATTTTTCTGTTGCTAAAAGTATTATCTAGCAGCACTATATATTTCTGTATTTGCACTACAAGTGTTTGGGGGTGACAGATATTCCCCTATGTAAAAAACAATTTTTCTGCTGCTGAAAGTATTATCTAGCAGCACTATATATTTCTGAATTTGCACTACAAGTGTTTGGGGGTGTCACATATTCCCCTCTTTGGAAAAACTATTTTTCTGCTGCTGAAGGTATTATAAAGCAGCACTATATATTTCTGTATTTGCACTACAAGTGTTTAGGCGTGTCAGATATTCCCCTCTGTGAAAAACTGTTTTTCTGGTGCTGAAGGTGTTATAAAGCAGCACTATATATTTCTGTATTTGCACTACAAGTGTTTGGGGGTGTCAGATATTCCCCTCTGTAAAGAAAACTATTTTTCTGGCGCTGAAAGTATTATCTAGCAGCACTATATATTTCTGTATTTGAACTACAAGTGTTTGGGGGTGACACATATTCCTCTCTTTGAAAAATAAATTTTTCTGGTGCTGAAAGTATTATCTAGCAGCACTCTATATTTCTGAATTTGCATTACAAGTGTTTGGGGGTGTGAGATATTCCCCTCTGTGAAAAACTATTTCTGGTGCTGAAAGTATTATCTAGCAGAACTATATATTTCTGAATTTATACTACAAGTGTTTGGGGTGTCATATATTCCTCTCTGTGAAAAACAATTTTTCTGGTGCTGAAAGTATTATCTAGCAGCACTATATATTTATGTATTTGCACTACAAGTGTTTGCGGGTGTCAGATATTCGCCTCTGTAAAAAAACATATTTTCTGGCGTAGAAAGTATTATCTAGCAGCACTATATATTTCTGAATTTGCACTAAAAGTGTTTAGGGTGACAGATATTCGCCTCTGTAAAAAATAATTTTTCTGGTGCTGATAGTATTATCTAGCAGAACTATATATTTCTAAATTTGCACTACAAGTGTTTGGGGGTGACAGATATTACCCTCTGTAAAAAACTTTTTTTCTGGTGCTGAAAGTATTATCTAGCTGCACTATATATTTCTGAATTTGCACTACAAGTGTTTGGGGGTGTCACATATTCCCCTCTTTGAAAAATCTATTTTTCTGGTGCTGAAAGTATTATCTAGCAGCACTCTATATTTCTGAATTTGCACTACAAGTGTTTGGGGGTGTCAGATATTCCCCTCTGTGAAAAACAATTTTTCTGCTGCTGAAAGTATTATCTAGCAGCACTATATATTTCTGAATTTGCACTAAAAGTGTTTAGGGTGACAGATATTCACCTCTGTAAAAAACAATTTTTCTGGTGCTGAAAGTATTATCTAGCAGAACTATATATTTCTGAATTTGCACTACAAGTGTTTGGGGGTGACAGATATTACCCTCTGTAAAAAACAATTTTTCTGATGCTGAAAGTATTATCTAGCAGCACTATATATTTCTGAATTTGCACTACAAGTGTTTGAGGGTGACAGATATTCCCCTCTGTAAAAAACTATTTTTTGGTGCTGAAAGTATTATCTAGCAGCACTATATATTTCTGAATTTGCACTACAAGTGTTTGGGGGTGTCACATATTCCCCTTTTTGAAAAATCTTTTTTTCTGGTGGTGAAAGTATTATCTAGCAGCACTATATATTTCTGTATTTGCACTGTAAGTGTTTGGGGGCGACAGATATTCCCCTCTGTAAAAAACAATATTTCTGCTGCTGAAAGTATTATCTAGCAGCACTATATATTTCTGAATTTGCACTACAAGTGTTTGGGGGTGTCAGATATTCCCCTCTGTGAAAAACTGTTTTTCTGGTGCTAAAAGTGTTATCTAGCAGCACTATATATTTCTGTATTTGCACTATAAGTGTTTAGGCGTGTCAGATATTCCCCTCTGTGAAAAACTGTTTTTCTGGTGCTGAAGGTATTATAAAGCAGCACTATATATTTCTGTATTTGCACTACAAGTGTTTGGGGGAGTCAGATATTCCCCTCTGTAAACAAAACTATTTTTCTGGCGCTGAAAGTATTATCTAGCAGCACTATATATTTCTGTATTTGAACTACAAGTGTTTGGGGGTGTCACATATTCCCCTCTTTGAAAAATCAATTTTTCTGGTGCTGAAAGTATTATCTAGCAGCACTCTATATTTCTGAATTTGCATTACAAGTTTTTGGGGGTGTCAGATATTCCCCTCTGTAAAAAATCAATTTTTTTGGCGCTAAAAGTATTATCTAGCAGCACTATATATTTCTGAATTTGCACTAAAAGTTTTTAGGGTGACAGATATTCGCCTCTGTAAAAAACAATTTTTCTGGTGCTGAAAGTATTATCTAGCAGAACTATATATTTCTGAATTTGCACTACAAGCGTTTGGGGGTGACAGATATTACCCTCTGTGAAAAACAATTTTTCTGGTGCTAAAAGTATTATCTAGCAGCACTATATATTTCTGTATTTGCACTACAAGTGTTTAGGCGTGTCAGATATTCCCCTCTGTGAAAAACTGTTTTTCTGGTGCTGAAGGTATTATAAAGCAGCACTATATATTTCTGTATTTGCACTACAAGTGTTTGGGGGTGTCAGATATTGCCCTCTGTAAAGAAAACTATTTTTCTGGCGCTGAAAGTATTATCTAGCAGCACTATATATTTCTGTATTTGAACCACAAGTGTTTGGGGGTGTCACATATTCCCCTCTTTGAAAAATAAATTTTTCTGGTGCTGAAAGTATTATCTAGCAGAACTATATATTTCTGAATTTGCACTACAAGCGTTTGGGGGTGACAGATATTACCCTCTGTAAAAAACTATTTTTCTGGTGCTGAAAGTATTATCTAGCAGCACTATATATCTGAATTTGCACTACAAGTATTTGGGGGTGTCAGATATTCCCCTCTGTGAAAAACTTTTTCTGGTGCTGAAAGTATTATCTAGCAGAACTATATATTTCTGTATTTGCACTACAAGTGTTTGGGGGTGTCAGATATTCCCCTCTATGAAAAACAATTTTTCTGTTGCTAAAAGTATTATCTAGCAGCACTATATATTTCTGTATTTGCACTACAAGTGTTTGGGGGTGACAGATATTCCCCTCTGTAAAAAACAATTTTTCTGCTGCTGAAAGTATTATCTAGCAGCACTATATATTTCTGAATTTGCACTACAAGTGTTTGGGGGTGACAGATATTCCCCTCTGTAAAAAACAATTTTTCTGCTGCTGAAAGTATTATCTAGCAGCACTATATATTTCTGAATTTGCACTACAAGTGTTTGGGGGTGTCAGATATTCCCCTCTGTAAAAAAACATATTTTCTGGCGTAGAAAGTATTATCTAGCAGCACCATATATTTCTGAATTTGCACTAAAAGTGTTTAGGGTGACAGATATTCGCCTCTGTAAAAAAACATATTTTCTGGCGTAGAAAGTATTATCTAGCAGCACTATATATTTCTGAATTTGCACTAAAAGTGTTTAGGGTGACAGATATTCGCCTCTGTAAAAAACAATTTTTCTGGTGCTGAAAGTATTATCTAGCAGAACTATATATTTCTGAATTTGCACTACAAGTGTTTGGGGGTGACAGATATTACCCTCTGTAAAAAACAATTTTTCTGATGCTGAAAGTATTATCTAGCAGCACTATATATTTCTAAATTCGCACTACAAGTGTTTGAGGGTGACAGATATTCCCCTCTGTAAAAAAATATTTTTTGGTGCTGAAAGTATTTTCTAGCAGCACTATATATTTCTGAATTTGCACTTCAAGTGTTTGGGGGTGTCACATATTCCCCTTTTTGAAAAAACTTTTTTTCTGGTGGTGAAAGTATTATCTAGCAGCACTATATATTTCTGAATTTGCACTACAAGTGTTTGGGGGTGTCACATATTCCCCTCATTGAAAAATCTATTTTTCTGGTGCTAAAAGTATTATCTAGCAGCACTCTATATTTCTGAATTTGCACTACAAGTGTTTGGGGGTGTCACATATTCCCCTCATTGAAAAACAATTTTTCTGTTGCTAAAAGTATTATCTAGCAGCACTATATATTTCTGTATTTGCACTACAAGTGTTTGGGGGTGACAGATATTCCCCTATGTAAAAAACAATTTTTCTGCTGCTGAAAGTATTATCTAGCAGCACTATATATTTCTGAATTTGCACTACAAGTGTTTGGGGGTGTCACATATACCCCTCTTTGGAAAAACTGTTTTTCTGGTGCTGAAGGTATTATCTAGCAGCACTATTTATCTGAATTTGCACTACAAGTGTTTGGGGGTGTCAGATATTCCCCTCTGTGAAAAACAATTTTTCTGGTGCTAAAAGTATTATCTAGCAGCACTATATATTTCTGTATTTGCACTACAAGTGTTTAGGCGTGTCAGATATTCCCCTCTGTGAAAAACTGTTTTTCTGGTGCTGAAGGTATTATAAAGCAGCACTATATATTTCTGTATTTGCACTACAAGTGTTTGGGGGTGTCAGATATTCCCCTCTGTAAAGAAAACTATTTTTCTGGCGCTGAAAGTATTATCTAGCAGCACTATATATTTCTGTATTTGAACTACAAGTGTTTGGGGGTGACACATATTCCCCTCTTTGAAAAATAAATTTTTCTGGTGCTGAAAGTATTATCTAGCAGCACTCTATATTTCTGAATTTGCATTACAAGTGTTTGGGGGTGTCAGATATTCCCCTCTGTGAAAAACTTTTTCTGGTGCTGAAAGTATTATCTAGCAGAACTATATATTTCTGAATTTATACTACAAGTGTTTGGGGTGTCATATATTCCTCTCTGTGAAAAACAATTTTTCTGGTGCTAAAAGTATTATCTAGCAGCACTATATATTTATGTATTTGCCCTACAAATGTTTGCGGGTGTCAGATATTCCCCTCTGTAAAAAAACATATTTTCTGGCGTAGAAAGTATTATCTAGCAGCACTATATATTTCTGAATTTGCACTAAAAGTGTTTAGGGTGACAGATATTCGCCTCTGTAAAAAAATTTTTTTCTGGTGCTGATAGTATTATCTAGCAGAACTATATATTTCTGAATTTGCACTACAAGTGTTTGGGAGTGACAGATATTACCCTTTGTAAAAAACTATTTTTCTGGTGCTGAAAGTATTATCTAGCAGCACTATATATTTCTGAATTTGCACTATAAGTGTTTGGGGGTGTCACATATTCCCCTCTTTGAAAAATCTATTTTTCTGGTGCTGAAAGTATTATCTAGCAGCACTCTATATTTCTGAATTTGCACTACAAGTGTTTGGGGGTGTCAGATATTCCCCTCTGTGAAAAACAATTTTTCTGCTGCTGAAAGTATTATCTAGCAGCACTATATATTTCTGAATTTGCACTAAAAGTGTTTAGGGTGACAGATATTCGCCTCTGTAAAAAACAATTTTTCTGGTGCTGAAAGTATTATCTAGCAGAACTATATATTTCCGAATTTGCACTACAAGTGTTTGGGGGTGACAGATATTACCCTCTGTAAAAAACAATTTTTCTGATGCTGAAAGTATTATCTAGCAGCACTATATATTTCTGAATTTGCACTACAAGTGTTTGAGGGTGACAGATATTCCCCTCTGTAAAAAACTATTTTTTGGTGCTGAAAGTATTATCTAGCAGCACTATATATTTCTGAATTTGCACTACAAGTGTTTGGGGGTGTCACATATTCCCCTTTTTGAAAAATCTTTTTTTCTGGTGGTGAAAGTATTATCTAGCAGCACTATATATTTCTGTATTTGCACTGTAAGTGTTTGGGGGCTACAGATATTCCCCTCTGTAAAAAAACAATATTTCTGCTGCTGAAAGTATTATCTAGCAGCACTATATATTTCTGAATTTGCACTACAAGTGTTTGGGGGTGACAGATATTCCCCTCTATAAAAAACTATTTTTCTGGTGCTGAAAGTTTTATCTAACAGCACTATATATTTCTGAATTTGCACTACAAGTGTTTGGGGGTGTCACATATTCCCCTCTTTGGAAAAACTATTTTTCTGGTGCTGAAGGTATTATCTAGCAGCACTATATATCTGAATTTGCACTACAAGTGTTTGGGGGTGTCAGATATTCCCGTCTGTGAAAAACTGTTTTTCTGGTGCTAAAAGTGTTATCTAGCAGCACTATATATTTCTGTATTTGCACTATAAGTGTTTAGGCGTGTCAGATATTCCCCTCTGTGAAAAACTGTTTTTCTGGTGCTGAAGGTATTATAAAGCAGCACTATATATTTCTGTATTTGCACTACAAGTGTTTGGGGGTGTCAGATATTCCCCTCTGTAAACAAAACTATTTTTCTGGCGCTGAAAGTATTATCTAGCAGCACTATATATTTCTGAATTTGCATTACAAGTGTTTGGGGGTGTCAGATATTCGCCTCTGTAAAAAACAATTTTTCTGGTGCTGAAAGTATTATCAAGCAGAACTATATATTTCTGAATTTGCACTACAAGCGTTTGGGGGTGACAGATATTACCCTCTGTAAAAAACAATTATTCTGCTGCTGAAAGTATTATCTAGCAGCACTATATATTTCTGAATTTGCACTACAAGTGTTTGAGGGTGACAGATATTCCCCTTTGTAAAAAACTTTTTTTCTGGGTCTGAAAATATTATCTAGCAGCACTATATATTTCTGAATTTGCACTACAAGTTTTTGGGGGTGTCACATATTCCCCTCTTTGAAAAATCTATTTTTCTGGTGCTGAAATTATTATCTAGCAGCACTTTATATTTCTAAATTTGCACTACAAGTGTTTGGGGGTGTCAGATATTCCCCTCTGTGAAAATTTTTTTTTCTGTTGCTAAAAGTATTATCTAGCAGCACTATATATTTCTGTATTTGCACTACAAGTGTTTGGGGGTGACAAATATTCCCCTATGTAAAAAAACAATTTTTCTGCTGCTGAAAGTATTATCTAGCAGCACTATATATTTCTGAATTTGCACTACAAGTGTTTGGGGGTGTCACATATTCCCCTCTTTGGAAAAACTATTTTTCTGGTGCTGAAGGTATTATAAAGCAGCACTATATATTTCTGAATTTGCACTACAAGTGTTTGGGGGTGTCACATATTCCCCTCTTTGGAAAAACTATTTTTCTGGTGCTGAAGGTATTATAAAGCAGCACTATATATTTCTGTATTTGCACTACAAGTGTTTGGGGGTGTCAGATATTCCCCTCTCTAAATAAAACAATTTTTCTGGCGCTGAAAGTATTATCTAGCAGCACTATATATTTCTGTATTTGCACTACAAGTGTTTGGGGGTGTCACATATTCCCCTCTTTGAAAAATCAATTTTTCTGGTGCTGAAAGTATTATCTAGCAGCACTCTATATTTCTGAATTTGCACTACAAGTGTTTCGGGGTGTCACATATTCCCCTCTTTGGAAAAACTATTTTTCTGGTGCTGAAGGTATTATCTAGCAGAACTATATATTTCTGAATTTGCACTACAAGTGTTTGGGGGTGACAGATATTACCCTCTGTAAAAAACAATTTTTGTGATGCTGAAAGTATTATCTAGCAGCACTATATATTTCTAAATTTGCACTACAAGTGTTTGAGGGTGACAGATATTCCCCTCTGTAAAAAACTATTTTTTGGTGCTGAAAGTATTATCTAGCAGTACTATATATTTCTGAATTTGCACTACAAGTGTTTGGGGGTGTCACATATTCCCCTTTTTTAAAAATCTTTTTTTCTGCTGGTGAAAGTATTATCTAGCAGCACTATATATTTCGGTATTTGCACTGTAAGTGTTTGGGGGCGACAGATATTCCCCTCTGTAAAAAACAATATTTCTGCTGCTGAAAGTATTATCTAGCAGCACTATATATTTCTGAATTTGCACTACAAGTGTTTGGGGGTGACAGATATTCCCCTCTGTAAAAAACTATTTTGCTGCTGCTGAAAGTTTTATCTAGCAGCACTATATATTTCTGAATTTGCACTACAAGTGTTTGGGGGTGTCACATATTCCCCTCTTTGGAAAAACTATTTTTCTGGTGCTGAAGGTATTATCTAGCAGCACTATATATCTGAATTTGCACTACAAGTGTTTGGGGGTGTCAGATATTCCCCTCTATGAAAAACTGTTTTTCTGGTGCTAAAAGTGTTATCTAGCAGCACTATATATTTCTGTATTTGCACTACAAGTGTTTAGGCGTGTCAGATATTCCCCTCTGTGAAAAACTGTTTTTCTGGTGCTGAAGGTATTATAAAGCAGCACTATATATTTCTGTATTTGCACTACAAGTGTTTGGGGGTGTCAGATATTCCCCTCTATAAACGAAACTATTTTTCTGGCGCTGAAAGTATTATCTAGCAGCACTATATATTTCTGTATTTGAACTACAATTGTTTGGGGGTGTCACATATTCCCCTCTTTAAAAAATCAATTTTTTTGGTGCTGAAAGTATTATCTAGCAGCACTTTATATTTCTGAATTTGCACTAAAAGTTTTTAGGGTGACAGATATTCGCCTCTGTAAAAAACAATTTTTCTGGTGCTGAAAGTATTATCTAGCAAAACTATATATTTCTGAATTTGCACTACAAGCGTTTGGGGGTGACAGATATTAACCTCTGTAAAAAACAATTTTTCTGCTGCTGAAAGTATTATCTAGCAGCACTATATATTTCTGAATTTGCACTACAAGTGTTTGAGGGTGACAGATATTCCCCTTTGTAAAAAACTATTTTTCTGGTGCTGAAAGTATTATCTAGCAGCACTATATATTTCTGAATTTGCACTACAAGTGTTTGGGGGTGTCACATATTCCCCTCTTTGAAAAATCTATTTTTCTGGTGCTGAAAGTATTATCTAGCAGCTCTTTATATTTCTGAATTTGCACTACAAGTGTTTGGGGGTGTCAGATATTCCTCTCTGTGAAAAACAATTTTTCTGTTGCTAAAAGTATTATCTAGCAGCACTATATATTTCTGTATTTGCACTACAAGTGTTTGGGGCTGACAGATATTCCCCTATGTAAAAAACAATTTTTCTGCTGCTGAAAGTATTATCTAGCAGCACTATATATTTCTGAATTTGCACTACAAGTGTTTGGGGGTGTCACATATTCCCCTCTTTGGAAAAACTATTTTTCTGGTGCTGAAGGTATTATAAAGCAGCACTATATATTTCTGTATTTGCACTACAAGTGTTTGGGGGTGTCAGATATTCCCCTCTCTAAACAAAACAATTTTTCTGGCGCTGAAAGTATTATCTAGCAGCACTATATATTTCTGTATTTGCACTACAAGTGTTTGGGGGTGTCACATATTCCCCTCTTTGAAAAATCAATTTTTCTGGTGCTGAAAGTATTATCTAGCAGCACTCTATATTTCTGAATTTGCATTCCAGGTGTTTGGGGGTGTCACATATTCCCCTCTTTGGAAAAACTATTTTTCTGGTGCTGAAGGTATTATCTAGCAGCACTATATATCTGAATTTGCACTACACGTGTTTAGGGTGACAGATATTCCCCTCTGTGAAAAACTTTTTCTGGTGCTGAAAGTATTATCTAGCAGCACTATATATTTCTGAATTTATACTACAAGTGTTTGGGGGTGTCATATATTCCTCTCTGTGAAAAACAATTTTTCTGGTGCTGAAAGTATTATCTAGCAGCACTATATATTTATGTATTTGCACTACAAGTGTTTGCGGGTGTCAGATATTCCCCTCTGTAAAAAAACATATTTTCTGGCGTAGAAAGTATTATCTAGCAGCACTTTATATTTCTGAATTTGCACTAAAAGTGTTTAGGGTGACAGATATTCGCCTCTGTAAAAAATTTTTTTTCTGGTGCTGTTAGTATTATCTAGCAGAACAATATATTTCTGAATTTGCACTTCAAGTGTTTGGGGGTGACAGATATTACCCTCTGTAAAAAAAACTATTTTTCTGGTGCTGAAAGTATTATCTAGCAGCACTATATATTTCTGAATTTGCACTACAAGTGTTTTGGGGGTGTCACATATTCCCCTCTTTGAAAAATAAATTTTTCTGGTGCTGAAAGTATTATCTAGCAGCACTCTATATTTCTGAATTTGCATTACAAGTGTATGGGGGTGTCAGATATTCCCCTCTGTGAAAATCAATTTTTCTGGCGCTAAAAGTATTATCTAGCAGCACTATATATTTCTGAATTTGCACTAAAAGTGTTTAGGGTGACAGATATTCGCCTCTGTAAAAAACAATTTTTCTGGCGCTGAAAGTATTATCTAGCAGAACTATATATTTCTGAATTTGCACTACAAGTGTTTGGGGGTGACAGATATTACCCTCTGTAAAAAACTATTTTTCTGGTGCTGAAAGTATTATCTAGCAGAACTATATATTTCTGAATTTATACTACAAGTGTTTGGGGTGTCATATATTCCTCGCTGTGAAAAACAATTTTTCTGGTGCTGAAAGTATTATCTATCAGCACTCTATATTTCTGAATTTGCACTACAAGTGTTTGGGGGTGTCAGATATTCCCCTCTGTGAAAAACAATTTTTCTGTTGCTAAAAGTATTATCTAGCAGCACTATATATTTCTGTATTTGCACTACAAGTGTTTGGGGGTGACAGATATTCCCCTCTGTAAAAAACAATTTTTCTGCTGCTGAAAGTATTATCTAGCAGCACTATATATTTCTGAATTTGCACTACAAGTGTTTGCGGGTGTCAGATATTCCCCTCTGTAAAAAAACATATTTTCTGGCGTAGAAAGTATTATCTAGCAGCACTATATATTTCTGAATTTGCACTAAAAGTGTTTAGGGTGACAGATATTCGCCTCTGTAAAAAAACATATTTTCTGGCGTAGAAAGTATTATCTAGCAGCTCTATATATTTCTGAATTTGCACTAAAAGTGTTTAGGGTGACAGATATTCGCCTCTGTAAAAAACAATTTTTCTGGTGCTGAAAGTATTATCTAGCAGAACTATATATTTCTGAATTTGCACTACAAGTGTTTGGGGGTGACAGATATTACCCTCTGTAAAAAAATATTTTTTGGTGCTGAAAGTATTTTCTAGCAGCACTATATATTTCTGAATTTGCACTACAAGTGTTTGGGGGTCTCACATATTCCCCTTTTTGAAAAAACTTTTTTTCTGGTGGTGAAAGTATTATCTAGCAGCACTATATATTTCTGAATTTGCACTACAAGTGTTTGGGGGTGTCACATATTCCCCTCTTTGAAAAATCTATTTTTCTGGTGCTGAAAGTATTATCTAGCAGCACTCTATATTTCTGAATTTGCACTACAAGTGTTTGGGGGTGTCAGATATTCCCCTAGGTGAAAAACAATTTTTCTGTTGCTAAAAGTATTATCTAGCAGCACTATATATTTCTGTATTTGCACTACAAGTGTTTGGGGGTGACAGATATTCCCCTATGTAAAAAACAATTTTTCTGCTGCTGAAAGTATTATCTAGCAGCACTATATATTTCTGAATTTGCACTACAAGTGTTTGGGGGTGTCACATATTCCCCTCTTTGGAAAAACTATTTTTCTGCTGCTGAAGGTATTATAAAGCAGCACTATATATTTCTGTATTTGCACTACAAGTGTTTAGGCGTGTCAGATATTCCCCTCTGTGAAAAACTGTTTTTCTGGTGCTGAAGGTGTTATAAAGCAGCACTATATATTTCTGTATTTGCACTACAAGTGTTTGGGGGTGTCAGATATTCCCCTCTGTAAAGAAAACTATTTTTCTGGCGCTGAAAGTATTATCTAGCAGCACTATATATTTCTGTATTTGAACTACAAGTGTTTGGGGGTGACACATATTCCTCTCTTTGAAAAATAAATTTTTCTGGTGCTGAAAGTATTATCTAGCAGCACTCTATATTTCTGAATTTGCATTACAAGTGTTTGGGGGTGTGAGATATTCCCCTCTGTGAAAAACTTTTTCTGGTGCTGAAAGTATTATCTAGCAGAACTATATATTTCTGAATTTATACTACAAGTGTTTGGGGTGTCATATATTCCTCTCTGTGAAAAACAATTTTTCTGGTGCTGAAAGTATTATCTAGCAGCACTATATATTTATGTATTTGCACTACAAGTGTTTGCGGGTGTCAGATATTCGCCTCTGTAAAAAAACATATTTTCTGGCGTAGAAAGTATTATCTAGCAGCACTATATATTTCTGAATTTGCACTAAAAGTGTTTAGGGTGACAGATATTCGCCTCTGTAAAAAATAATTTTTCTGGTGCTGATAGTATTATCTAGCAGAACTATATATTTCTAAATTTGCACTACAAGTGTTTGGGGGTGACAGATATTACCCTCTGTAAAAAACAATTTTTCTGGTGCTGAAAGTATTATCTAGCTGCACTATATATTTCTGAATTTGCACTACAAGTGTTTGGGGGTGTCACATATTCCCCTCTTTGAAAAATCTATTTTTCTGGTGCTGAAAGTATTATCTAGCAGCACTCTATATTTCTGAATTTGCACTACAAGTGTTTGGGGGTGTCAGATATTCCCCTCTGTGAAAAACAATTTTTCTGCTGCTGAAAGTATTATCTAGCAGCACTATATATTTCTGAATTTGCACTAAAAGTGTTTAGGGTGACAGATATTCACCTCTGTAAAAAACAATTTTTCTGGTGCTGAAAGTATTATCTAGCAGAACTATATATTTCTGAATTTGCACTACAAGTGTTTGGGGGTGACAGATATTACCCTCTGTAAAAAACAATTTTTCTGATGCTGAAAGTATTATCTAGCAGCACTATATATTTCTGAATTTGCACTACAAGTGTTTGAGGGTGACAGATATTCCCCTCTGTAAAAAACTATTTTTTGGTGCTGAAAGTATTATCTAGCAGCACTATATATTTCTGAATTTGCACTACAAGTGTTTGGGGGTGTCACATATTCCCCTTTTTGAAAAATCTTTTTTTCTGGTGGTGAAAGTATTATCTAGCAGCACTATATATTTCTGTATTTGCACTGTAAGTGTTTGGGGGCGACAGATATTCCCCTCTGTAAAAAACAATATTTCTGCTGCTGAAAGTATTATCTAGCAGCACTATATATTTCTGAATTTGCACTACAAGTGTTTGGGGGTGTCAGATATTCCCCTCTGTGAAAAACTGTTTTTCTGGTGCTAAAAGTGTTATCTAGCAGCACTATATATTTCTGTATTTGCACTATAAGTGTTTAGGCGTGTCAGATATTCCCCTCTGTGAAAAACTGTTTTTCTGGTGCTGAAGGTATTATAAAGCAGCACTATATATTTCTGTATTTGCACTACAAGTGTTTGGGGGAGTCAGATATTCCCCTCTGTAAACAAAACTATTTTTCTGGCGCTGAAAGTATTATCTAGCAGCACTATATATTTCTGTATTTGAACTACAAGTGTTTGGGGGTGTCACATATTCCCCTCTTTGAAAAATCAATTTTTCTGGTGCTGAAAGTATTATCTAGCAGCACTCTATATTTCTGAATTTGCATTACAAGTTTTTGGGGGTGTCAGATATTCCCCTCTGTAAAAAATCAATTTTTTTGGCGCTAAAAGTATTATCTAGCAGCACTATATATTTCTGAATTTGCACTAAAAGTTTTTAGGGTGACAGATATTCGCCTCTGTAAAAAACAATTTTTCTGGTGCTGAAAGTATTA
Source organism: Mixophyes fleayi (assembly GCF_038048845.1). Classification (NCBI taxonomy): domain Eukaryota; kingdom Metazoa; phylum Chordata; class Amphibia; order Anura; family Limnodynastidae; genus Mixophyes; species Mixophyes fleayi. The sequence continues at coordinate 112,142,121 of NC_134407.1, read as the reverse complement.
TCTAGCAGAACTATATATTTCTGAATTTGCACTACAAGCGTTTGGGGGTGACAGATATTACCCTCTGTGAAAAACAATTTTTCTGGTGCTAAAAGTATTATCTAGCAGCACTATATATTTCTGTATTTGCACTACAAGTGTTTAGGCGTGTCAGATATTCCCCTCTGTGAAAAACTGTTTTTCTGGTGCTGAAGGTATTATAAAGCAGCACTATATATTTCTGTATTTGCACTACAAGTGTTTGGGGGTGTCAGATATTGCCCTCTGTAAAGAAAACTATTTTTCTGGCGCTGAAAGTATTATCTAGCAGCACTATATATTTCTGTATTTGAACTACAAGTGTTTGGGGGTGTCACATATTCCCCTCTTTGAAAAATAAATTTTTCTGGTGCTGAAAGTATTATCTAGCAGCACTCTATATTTCTGAATTTGCATTACAAGTGTTTGGGGGTGTCAGATATTCCCCTCTGTGAAAATCAATTTTTTGGGCGCTAAAAGTATTATCTAGCAGCACTATATATTTCTGAATTTGCACTAAAAGTGTTTAGGGTGACAGATATTCGCCTCTGTAAAAAACAATTTTTCTGGCGCTGAAAGTATTATCTAGCAGAACTATAAATTTCTGAATTTGCACTACAAGTGTTTGGGGGTGACAGATATTACCCTCTGTAAAAAACTATTTTTCTGGTGCTGAAAGTATTATCTAGCAGCACTATATATCTGAATTTGCACTACAAGTATTTGGGGGTGTCAGATATTCCCCTCTGTGAAAAACTTTTTCTGGTGCTGAAAGTATTATCTAGCAGAACTATATATTTCTGTATTTGCACTACAAGTGTTTGGGGGTGTCAGATATTCCCCTCTATGAAAAACAATTTTTCTGTTGCTAAAAGTATTATCTAGCAGCACTATATATTTCTGTATTTGCACTACAAGTGTTTGGGGGTGACAGATATTCCCCTCTGTAAAAAACAATTTTTCTGCTGCTGAAAGTATTATCTAGCAGCACTATATATTTCTGAATTTGCACTACAAGTGTTTGGGGGTGACAGATATTCCCCTCTGTAAAAAACAATTTTTCTGCTGCTGAAAGTATTATCTAGCAGCACTATATATTTCTGAATTTGCACTACAAGTGTTTGGGGGTGTCAGATATTCCCCTCTGTAAAAAAACATATTTTCTGGCGTAGAAAGTATTATCTAGCAGCACCATATATTTCTGAATTTGCACTAAAAGTGTTTAGGGTGACAGATATTCGCCTCTGTAAAAAAACATATTTTCTGGCGTAGAAAGTATTATCTAGCAGCACTATATATTTCTGAATTTGCACTAAAAGTGTTTAGGGTGACAGATATTCGCCTCTGTAAAAAACAATTTTTCTGGTGCTGAAAGTATTATCTAGCAGAACTATATATTTCTGAATTTGCACTACAAGTGTTTGGGGGTGACAGATATTACCCTCTGTAAAAAACAATTTTTCTGATGCTGAAAGTATTATCTAGCAGCACTATATATTTCTAAATTCGCACTACAAGTGTTTGAGGGTGACAGATATTCCCCTCTGTAAAAAAATATTTTTTGGTGCTGAAAGTATTTTCTAGCAGCACTATATATTTCTGAATTTGCACTTCAAGTGTTTGGGGGTGTCACATATTCCCCTTTTTGAAAAAACTTTTTTTCTGGTGGTGAAAGTATTATCTAGCAGCACTATATATTTCTGAATTTGCACTACAAGTGTTTGGGGGTGTCACATATTCCCCTCATTGAAAAATCTATTTTTCTGGTGCTAAAAGTATTATCTAGCAGCACTCTATATTTCTGAATTTGCACTACAAGTGTTTGGGGGTGTCACATATTCCCCTCATTGAAAAACAATTTTTCTGTTGCTAAAAGTATTATCTAGCAGCACTATATATTTCTGTATTTGCACTACAAGTGTTTGGGGGTGACAGATATTCCCCTATGTAAAAAACAATTTTTCTGCTGCTGAAAGTATTATCTAGCAGCACTATATATTTCTGAATTTGCACTACAAGTGTTTGGGGGTGTCACATATACCCCTCTTTGGAAAAACTGTTTTTCTGGTGCTGAAGGTATTATCTAGCAGCACTATTTATCTGAATTTGCACTACAAGTGTTTGGGGGTGTCAGATATTCCCCTCTGTGAAAAACAATTTTTCTGGTGCTAAAAGTATTATCTAGCAGCACTATATATTTCTGTATTTGCACTACAAGTGTTTAGGCGTGTCAGATATTCCCCTCTGTGAAAAACTGTTTTTCTGGTGCTGAAGGTATTATAAAGCAGCACTATATATTTCTGTATTTGCACTACAAGTGTTTGGGGGTGTCAGATATTCCCCTCTGTAAAGAAAACTATTTTTCTGGCGCTGAAAGTATTATCTAGCAGCACTATATATTTCTGTATTTGAACTACAAGTGTTTGGGGGTGACACATATTCCCCTCTTTGAAAAATAAATTTTTCTGGTGCTGAAAGTATTATCTAGCAGCACTCTATATTTCTGAATTTGCATTACAAGTGTTTGGGGGTGTCAGATATTCCCCTCTGTGAAAAACTTTTTCTGGTGCTGAAAGTATTATCTAGCAGAACTATATATTTCTGAATTTATACTACAAGTGTTTGGGGTGTCATATATTCCTCTCTGTGAAAAACAATTTTTCTGGTGCTAAAAGTATTATCTAGCAGCACTATATATTTATGTATTTGCCCTACAAATGTTTGCGGGTGTCAGATATTCCCCTCTGTAAAAAAACATATTTTCTGGCGTAGAAAGTATTATCTAGCAGCACTATATATTTCTGAATTTGCACTAAAAGTGTTTAGGGTGACAGATATTCGCCTCTGTAAAAAATTTTTTTTCTGGTGCTGATAGTATTATCTAGCAGAACTATATATTTCTGAATTTGCACTACAAGTGTTTGGGAGTGACAGATATTACCCTTTGTAAAAAACTATTTTTCTGGTGCTGAAAGTATTATCTAGCAGCACTATATATTTCTGAATTTGCACTATAAGTGTTTGGGGGTGTCACATATTCCCCTCTTTGAAAAATCTATTTTTCTGGTGCTGAAAGTATTATCTAGCAGCACTCTATATTTCTGAATTTGCACTACAAGTGTTTGGGGGTGTCAGATATTCCCCTCTGTGAAAAACAATTTTTCTGCTGCTGAAAGTATTATCTAGCAGCACTATATATTTCTGAATTTGCACTAAAAGTGTTTAGGGTGACAGATATTCGCCTCTGTAAAAAACAATTTTTCTGGTGCTGAAAGTATTATCTAGCAGAACTATATATTTCCGAATTTGCACTACAAGTGTTTGGGGGTGACAGATATTACCCTCTGTAAAAAACAATTTTTCTGATGCTGAAAGTATTATCTAGCAGCACTATATATTTCTGAATTTGCACTACAAGTGTTTGAGGGTGACAGATATTCCCCTCTGTAAAAAACTATTTTTTGGTGCTGAAAGTATTATCTAGCAGCACTATATATTTCTGAATTTGCACTACAAGTGTTTGGGGGTGTCACATATTCCCCTTTTTGAAAAATCTTTTTTTCTGGTGGTGAAAGTATTATCTAGCAGCACTATATATTTCTGTATTTGCACTGTAAGTGTTTGGGGGCGACAGATATTCCCCTCTGTAAAAAAACAATATTTCTGCTGCTGAAAGTATTATCTAGCAGCACTATATATTTCTGAATTTGCACTACAAGTGTTTGGGGGTGACAGATATTCCCCTCTATAAAAAACTATTTTTCTGGTGCTGAAAGTTTTATCTAACAGCACTATATATTTCTGAATTTGCACTACAAGTGTTTGGGGTTGTCACATATTCCCCTCTTTGGAAAAACTATTTTTCTGGTGCTGAAGGTATTATCTAGCAGCACTATATATCTGAATTTGCACTACAAGTGTTTGGGGGTGTCAGATATTCCCGTCTGTGAAAAACTGTTTTTCTGGTGCTAAAAGTGTTATCTAGCAGCACTATATATTTCTGTATTTGCACTATAAGTGTTTAGGCGTGTCAGATATTCCCCTCTGTGAAAAACTGTTTTTCTGGTGCTGAAGGTATTATAAAGCAGCACTATATATTTCTGTATTTGCACTACAAGTGTTTGGGGGTGTCAGATATTCCCCTCTGTAAACAAAACTATTTTTCTGGCGCTGAAAGTATTATCTAGCAGCACTATATATTTCTGAATTTGCATTACAAGTGTTTGGGGGTGTCAGATATTCCCCTCTGTAAAAAATCAATTTTTTTGGCGCTAAAAGTATTATCTAGCAGCACTATATATTTCTGAATTTGCACTAAAAAGTTTTTAGGGTGACAGATATTCGCCTCTGTAAAAAACAATTTTTCTGGTGCTGAAAGTATTATCAAGCAGAACTATATATTTCTGAATTTGCACTACAAGCGTTTGGGGGTGACAGATATTACCCTCTGTAAAAAACAATTATTCTGCTGCTGAAAGTATTATCTAGCAGCACTATATATTTCTGAATTTGCACTACAAGTGTTTGAGGGTGACAGATATTCCCCTTTGTAAAAAACTTTTTTTCTGGGTCTGAAAATATTATCTAGCAGCACTATATATTTCTGAATTTGCACTACAAGTTTTTGGGGGTGTCACATATTCCCCTCTTTGAAAAATCTATTTTTCTGGTGCTGAAATTATTATCTAGCAGCACTTTATATTTCTAAATTTGCACTACAAGTGTTTGGGGGTGTCAGATATTCCCCTCTGTGAAAATTTTTTTTTCTGTTGCTAAAAGTATTATCTAGCAGCACTATATATTTCTGTATTTGCACTACAAGTGTTTGGGGGTGACAAATATTCCCCTATGTAAAAAAACAATTTTTCTGCTGCTGAAAGTATTATCTAGCAGCACTATATATTTCTGAATTTGCACTACAAGTGTTTGGGGGTGTCACATATTCCCCTCTTTGGAAAAACTATTTTTCTGGTGCTGAAGGTATTATAAAGCAGCACTATATATTTCTGAATTTGCACTACAAGTGTTTGGGGGTGTCACATATTCCCCTCTTTGGAAAAACTATTTTTCTGGTGCTGAAGGTATTATAAAGCAGCACTATATATTTCTGTATTTGCACTACAAGTGTTTGGGGGTGTCAGATATTCCCCTCTCTAAATAAAACAATTTTTCTGGCGCTGAAAGTATTATCTAGCAGCACTATATATTTCTGTATTTGCACTACAAGTTTTTGGGGGTGTCACATATTCCCCTCTTTGAAAAATCAATTTTTCTGGTGCTGAAAGTATTATCTAGCAGCACTCTATATTTCTGAATTTGCACTACAAGTGTTTCGGGGTGTCACATATTCCCCTCTTTGGAAAAACTATTTTTCTGGTGCTGAAGGTATTATCTAGCAGAACTATATATTTCTGAATTTGCACTACAAGTGTTTGGGGGTGACAGATATTACCCTCTGTAAAAAACAATTTTTGTGATGCTGAAAGTATTATCTAGCAGCACTATATATTTCTAAATTTGCACTACAAGTGTTTGAGGGTGACAGATATTCCCCTCTGTAAAAAACTATTTTTTGGTGCTGAAAGTATTATCTAGCAGTACTATATATTTCTGAATTTGCACTACAAGTGTTTGGGGGTGTCACATATTCCCCTTTTTTAAAAATATTTTTTTCTGCTGGTGAAAGTATTATCTAGCAGCACTATATATTTCGGTATTTGCACTGTAAGTGTTTGGGGGCGACAGATATTCCCCTCTGTAAAAAACAATATTTCTGCTGCTGAAAGTATTATCTAGCAGCACTATATATTTCTGAATTTGCACTACAAGTGTTTGGGGGTGACAGATATTCCCCTCTGTAAAAAACTATTTTGCTGCTGCTGAAAGTTTTATCTAGCAGCACTATATATTTCTGAATTTGCACTACAAGTGTTTGGGGGTGTCACATATTCCCCTCTTTGGAAAAACTATTTTTCTGGTGCTGAAGGTATTATCTAGCAGCACTATATATCTGAATTTGCACTACAAGTGTTTGGGGGTGTCAGATATTCCCCTCTATGAAAAACTGTTTTTCTGGTGCTAAAAGTGTTATCTAGCAGCACTATATATTTCTGTATTTGCACTACAAGTGTTTAGGCGTGTCAGATATTCCCCTCTGTGAAAAACTGTTTTTCTGGTGCTGAAGGTATTATAAAGCAGCACTATATATTTCTGTATTTGCACTACAAGTGTTTGGGGGTGTCAGATATTCCCCTCTATAAACGAAACTATTTTTCTGGCGCTGAAAGTATTATCTAGCAGCACTATATATTTCTGTATTTGAACTACAATTGTTTGGGGGTGTCACATATTCCCCTCTTTAAAAAATCAATTTTTTTGGTGCTGAAAGTATTATCTAGCAGCACTATATATTTCTGAATTTGCACTAAAAGTTTTTAGGGTGACAGATATTCGCCTCTGTAAAAAACAATTTTTCTGGTGCTGAAAGTATTATCTAGCAAAACTATATATTTCTGAATTTGCACTACAAGCGTTTGGGGGTGACAGATATTAACCTCTGTAAAAAACAATTTTTCTGCTGCTGAAAGTATTATCTAGCAGCACTATATATTTCTGAATTTGCACTACAAGTGTTTGAGGGTGACAGATATTCCCCTTTGTAAAAAACTATTTTTCTGGTGCTGAAAGTATTATCTAGCAGCACTATATATTTCTGAATTTGCACTACAAGTGTTTGGGGGTGTCACATATTCCCCTCTTTGAAAAATCTATTTTTCTGGTGCTGAAAGTATTATCTAGCAGCTCTTTATATTTCTGAATTTGCACTACAAGTGTTTGGGGGTGTCAGATATTCCTCTCTGTGAAAAACAATTTTTCTGTTGCTAAAAGTATTATCTAGCAGCACTATATATTTCTGTATTTGCACTACAAGTGTTTGGGGCTGACAGATATTCCCCTATGTAAAAAACAATTTTTCTGCTGCTGAAAGTATTATCTAGCAGCACTATATATTTCTGAATTTGCACTACAAGTGTTTGGGGGTGTCACATATTCCCCTCTTTGGAAAAACTATTTTTCTGGTGCTGAAGGTATTATAAAGCAGCACTATATATTTCTGTATTTGCACTACAAGTGTTTGGGGGTGTCAGATATTCCCCTCTCTAAACAAAACAATTTTTCTGGCGCTGAAAGTATTATCTAGCAGCACTATATATTTCTGTATTTGCACTACAAGTGTTTGGGGGTGTCACATATTCCCCTCTTTGAAAAATCAATTTTTCTGGTGCTGAAAGTATTATCTAGCAGCACTCTATATTTCTGAATTTGCATTCCAGGTGTTTGGGGGTGTCACATATTCCCCTCTTTGGAAAAACTATTTTTCTGGTGCTGAAGGTATTATCTAGCAGCACTATATATCTGAATTTGCACTACACGTGTTTAGGGTGACAGATATTCCCCTCTGTGAAAAACTTTTTCTGGTGCTGAAAGTATTATCTAGCAGCACTATATATTTCTGAATTTTTACTACAAGTGTTTGGGGGTGTCATATATTCCTCTCTGTGAAAAACAATTTTTCTGGTGCTGAAAGTATTATCTAGCAGCACTATATATTTATGTATTTGCACTACAAGTGTTTGCGGGTGTCAGATATTCCCCTCTGTAAAAAAACATATTTTCTGGCGTAGAAAGTATTATCTAGCAGCACTTTATATTTCTGAATTTGCACTAAAAGTGTTTAGGGTGACAGATATTCGCCTCTGTAAAAAAATTTTTTTCTGGTGCTGTTAGTATTATCTAGCAGAACAATATATTTCTGAATTTGCACTTCAAGTGTTTGGGGGTGACAGATATTACCCTCTGTAAAAAAAACTATTTTTCTGGTGCTGAAAGTATTATCTAGCAGCACTATATATTTCTGAATTTGCACTACAAGTGTTTGGGGGGTGTCACATATTCCCCTCTTTGAAAAATCTATTTTTCTGGTGCTGAAAGTATTATCTAGCAGCACTCTATATTTCTGAATTTGCACTACAAGTGTTTGGGGGTGTCAGATATTCCCCTCTGTGAAAAACAATTTTTCTGTTGCTAAAAGTATTATCTAGCAGCACTATATATTTCTGTATTTGCACTACAAGTGTTTGGGGGTGACAGATATTCCCCTCTGTAAAAAACATTTTTTCTGCTGCTGAAAGTATTATCTAGAAGCACTATATATTTCTGAATTTGCACTACAAGTGTTTGCGGGTGTCAGATATTCCACTATGTAAAAAATCATATTTTCTGGCGTAGAAAGTATTATCTAGCAGCACTATATATTTCTGTATTTGCACTACAAGTGTTTGGGGGTGTCACATATTCCCCTCTTTGAAAAATCAATTTTTCTGGTGCTGAAAGTATTATCTAGCAGCACTCTATATTTCTGAATTTGCATTCCAGGTGTTTGGGGGTGTCACATATTCCCCTCTTTGGAAAAACTATTTTTCTGGTGCTGAAGGTATTATCTAGCAGCACTATATATCTGAATTTGCACTACACGTGTTTAGGGTGACAGATATTCCCCTCTGTGAAAAACTTTTTCTGGTGCTGAAAGTATTATCTAGCAGCACTATATATTTCTGAATTTATACTACAAGTGTTTGGGGGTGTCATATATTCCTCTCTGTAAAAAAACATATTTTCTGGCGTAGAAAGTATTATCTAGCAGCACTTTATATTTCTGAATTTGCACTAAAAGTGTTTAGGGTGACAGATATTCGCCTCTGTAAAAAAATTTTTTCTGGTGCTGTTAGTATTATCTAGCAGAACTATATATTTCTGAATTTGCACTACAAGTGTTTGGGGGTGACAGATATTACCCTCTGTAAAAAAAACTATTTTTCTGGTGCTGAAAGTATTATCTAGCAGCACTATATATTTCTGAATTTGCACTACAAGTGTTTGGGGGTGTCACATATTCCCCTCTTTGAAAAATCTATTTTTCTGGTGCTGAAAGTATTATCTAGCAGCACTCTATATTTCTGAATTTGCACTACAAGTGTTTGGGGGTGTCAGATATTCCCCTCTGTGAAAAACAATTTTTCTGTTGCTAAAAGTATTATCTAGCAGCACTATATATTTCTGTATTTGCACTACAAGTGTTTGGGGGTGACAGATATTCCCCTCTGTAAAAAACATTTTTTCTGCTGCTGAAAGTATTATCTAGAAGCACTATATATTTCTGAATTTGCACTACAAGTGTTTGCGGGTGTCAGATATTCCACTATGTAAAAAATCATATTTTCTGGCGTAGAAAGTATTATCTAGCAGCACTATATATTTCTGAATTTGCACTAAAAGTGTTTGGGGGTGACAGATATTACCCTCTGTAAAAAACAATTTTTCTGCTGCTGAAAGTATTATCTAGCAGCACTATATATTTCTGAATTTGCACTACAAGTGTTTGAGGGTGACAGATATTCCCCTTTGTAAAAAACTATTTTTCTGGTGCTGAAAGTATTATCTAGCAGCACTATATATTTCTGAATTTGCACTACAAGTGTTTGGGGGTGTCACATATTCCCCTCTTTGAAAAATCTTTTTTTCTGGTGCTGAAAGTATTATCTAGCAGCACTTTATATTTCTGAATTTGCACTATAAGTGTTTGGGGGTGTCAGATATTCCCCTCTGTGAAAAACAATTTTTCTGTTGCTAAAAGTATTATCTAGCAGCACTATATATTTCTGTATTTGCACTACAAGTGTTTGGGGGTGACAGATATTCCCCTATGTAAAAAAACAATTTTTCTGCTGCTGAAAGTATTATCTAGCAGCACTATATATTTCTGAATTTGCACTACAAGTGTTTGGGGGTGTCACATATTCCCCTCTTTGGAAAAACTATTTTTCTGGTGCTGAAGGTATTATAAAGCAGCACTATATATTTCTGTATTTGCACTACAAGTGTTTGGGGGTGTCAGATATTCCCCTCTCTAAACAAAACAATTTTTCTGGCGCTGAAAGTATTATCTAGCAGCAGTATATATTTCTGTATTTGCACTACAAGTGTTTGGGGGTGTCACATATTCCCCTCTTTGAAAAATCAATTTTTCTGGTGCTGAAAGTATTATCTAGCAGCACTCTATATTTCTGAATTTGCATTCCAAGTGTTTGGGGGTGTCACATATTCCCCTCTTTTGAAAAACTATTTTTCTGGTGCTGAAGGTATTATCTAGCAGCACTATATATCTGAATTTGCACTACAAGTGTTTTGGGGTGTCAGATATTCCCCTCTGTGAAAAACTTTTTCTGGTGCTGAAAGTATTATCTAGCAGCACTATATATTCCTGAATTTATACTACAAGTGTTTGGGGGTGTCATATATTCCTCTCTGTGAAAAAACAATTTTTCTGGTGCTGAAAGTATTATCTAGCAGCACTATATATTTATGTATTTACACTACAAGTGTTTGCGGGTGTCAGATATTCCCCTCTGTAAAAAAACATATTTTCTGGCGTAGAAAGTATTATCTAGCAGCACTATATATTTCTGAATTTGCACTAAAAGTGTTTAGGGTGACAGATATTCGCCTCTGTAAAAAAATTTTTTTCTGGTGCTGTTAGTATTATCTAGCAGAACTATATATTTCTGAATTTGCACTACAAGTGTTTGGGGGTGACAGATATTACCCTCTGTAAAAAAACTATTTTTCTGGTGCTGAAAGTATTATCTAGCAGCACTATATATTTCTGAATTTGCACTACAAGTGTTTGGGGGTGTCACATATTCCCCTCTTTGAAAAATCTATTTTTCTGGTGCTGAAAGTATTATCTAGCAGCACTCTATATTTCTGAATTTGCACTACAAGTGTTTGGGGGTGTCAGATATTCCCCTCTGTGAAAAACAATTTTTCTGTTGCTAAAAGTATTATCTAGCAGCACTATATATTTCTGTATTTGCACTACAAGTGTTTGGGGGTGACAGATATTCCCCTCTGTAAAAAACAATTTTTCTGCTGCTGAAAGTATTATCTAGAAGCACTATATATTTCTGAACTTGCACTACAAGTGTTTGCGGGTGTCAGATATTCCACTATGTAAAAAATCATATTTTCTGGCGTAGAAAGTATTATCTAGCAGCACTATATATTTCTGAATTTGCACTAAAAGTGTTTGGGGGTGACAGATATTACCCTCTGTAAAAAACAATTTTTCTGCTGCTGAAAGTATTATCTAGCAGCACTATATATTTCTGAATTTGCACTACAAGTGTTTGGGGGTGTCACATATTCCCCTCTTTGAAAAATCTATTTTTCTGGTGCTGAAAGTATTATCTAGCAGCACTTTATATTTCTGAATTTGCACTACAAGTGTTTGGGGGTGTCAGATATTCCCCTCTGTGAAAAACAATTTTTCTGTTGCTAAAAGTATTATCTAGCAGCACTAAATATTTCTGAATTTGCACTACAAGTGTTTGGGGGTGACAGATATTCCCCTATGTAAAAAACAATTTTTCTGCTGCTGAAAGTATTATCTAGCAGCATTATATATTTCTGAATTTGCACTACAAGTGTTTGGGGGTGTCACATATTCCCCTCTTTGGAAAAACTATTTTTCTGGTGCTGAAGGTATTATAAAGCAGCACTATATATTTCTGTATTTGCACTACAAGTGTTTGGGGGTGTCAGATATTCCCCTCTCTAAACAAAACAATTTTTCTGGCGCTGAAAGTATTATCTAGCAGCAGTATATATTTCTGTATTTGCACTACAAGTGTTTGGGGGTGTCACATATTCCCCTCTTTGAAAAATCAATTTTTCTGGTGCTGAAAGTATTATCTAGCAGCACTCTATATTTCTGAATTTGCATTCCAAGTGTTTGGGGGTGTCACATATTCCCCTCTTTTGAAAAACTATTTTTCTGGTGCTGAAGGTATTATCTAGCAGCACTATATATCTGAATTTGCACTACAAGTGTTTTGGGGTGTCAGATATTCCCCTCTGTGAAAAACTTTTTCTGGTGCTGAAAGTATTATCTAGCAGCACTATATATTCCTGAATTTATACTACAAGTGTTTGGGGTGTCATATATTCCTCTCTGTGAAAAAACAATTTTTCTGGTGCTGAAAGTATTATCTAGCAGCACTATATATTTATGTATTTACACTACAAGTGTTTGCGGGTGTCAGATATTCCCCTCTGTAAAAAAACATATTTTCTGGCGTAGAAAGTATTATCTAGCAGCACTATATATTTCTGAATTTGCACTACAAGTGTTTGGGGGTGACAGATATTACCCTCTGTAAAAAAAACTATTTTTCTGGTGCTGAAAGTATTATCTAGCAGCACTATATATTTCTGAATTTGCACTACAAGTGTTTGGGGGTGTCACATATTCCCCTCTTTGAAAAATCTATTTTTCTGGTGCTGAAAGTATTATCTAGCAGCACTCTATATTTCTGAATTTGCACTACAAGTGTTTGGGGGTGTCAGATATTCCCCTCTGTGAAAAACAATTTTTCTGTTGCTAAAAGTATTATCTAGCAGCACTATATATTTCTGTATTTGCACTATAAGTGTTTGGGGGGTGACAGATATTCCCCTCTGTAAAAAACAATTTTTCTGCTGCTGAAAGTATTATCTAGAAGCACTATATATTTCTGAACTTGCACTACAAGTGTTTGCGGGTGTCAGATATTCCACTATGTAAAAAATCATATTTTCTGGCGTAGAAAGTATTATCTAGCAGCACTATATATTTCTGAATTTGCACTAAAAGTGTTTGGGGGTGACAGATATTACCCTCTGTAAAAAACAATTTTTCTGCTGCTGAAAGTATTATCTAGCAGCACTATATATTTCTGAATTTGCACTACAAGTGTTTGGGGGTGTCACATATTCCCCTCTTTGAAAAATCTATTTTTCTGGTGCTGAAAGTATTATCTAGCAGCACTTTATATTTCTGAATTTGCACTACAAGTGTTTGGGGGTGTCAGATATTCCCCTCTGTGAAAAACAATTTTTCTGTTGCTAAAAGTATTATCTAGCAGCACTATATATTTCTGAATTTGCACTACAAGTGTTTGGGGGTGACAGATATTCCCCTATGTAAAAAACAATTTTTCTGCTGCTGAAAGTATTATCTAGCAGCACTATATATTTCTGAATTTGCACTACAAGTGTTTGGGGGTGTCACATATTCCCCTCTTTGGAAAAACTATTTTTCTGGTGTTGAAGGTAATATAAAGCAGCACTATATATTTCTGTATTTGCACTACAAGTGTTTGGGGGTGTCAGATATTCCCCTCTCTAAATAAAACAATTTTTCTGGCGCTGAAAGTATTATCTAGCAGCACTATATATTTCTGTATTTGCACTACAAGTGTTTGGGGGTGTCACATATTCCCCTCTTTTGAAAAACTATTTTTCTGGTGTTGAAGGTAATATAAAGCAGCACTATATATTTCTGTATTTGCACTACAAGTGTTTGGGGGTGACAGATATTACCCTCTGTAAAAAAAACTATTTTTCTGGTGCTGAAAGTATTATCTAGCAGCACTATATATTTCTGAATTTGCACTACAAGTGTTTGGGGGTGTCACATATTCCCCTCTTTGAAAAATCTATTTTTCTGGTGCTGAAAGTATTATCTAGCAGCACTCTATATTTCTGAATTTGCACTACAAGTGTTTGGGGGTGTCAGATATTCCCCTCTGTGAAAAACAATTTTTCTGTTGCTAAAAGTATTATCTAGCAGCACTATATATTTCTGTATTTGCACTACAAGTGTTTGGGGGTGACAGATATTCCCCTCTGTAAAAAACAATTTTTCTGCTGCTGAAAGTATTATCTAGAAGCACTATATATTTCTGAACTTGCACTACAAGTGTTTGCGGGTGTCAGATATTCCACTATGTAAAAAATCATATTTTCTGGCGTAGAAAGTATTATCTAGCAGCACTATATATTTCTGAATTTGCACTAAAAGTGTTTGGGGGTGACAGATATTACCCTCTGTAAAAAACAATTTTTCTGCTGCTGAAAGTATTATCTAGCAGCACTATATATTTCTGAATTTGCACTACAAGTGTTTGGGGGTGTCACATATTCCCCTCTTTGAAAAATCTATTTTTCTGGTGCTGAAAGTATTATCTAGCAGCACTTTATATTTCTGAATTTGCACTACAAGTGTTTGGGGGTGTCAGATATTCCCCTCTGTGAAAAACAATTTTTCTGTTGCTAAAAGTATTATCTAGCAGCACTATATATTTCTGAATTTGCACTACAAGTGTTTGGGGGTGACAGATATTCCCCTATGTAAAAAACAATTTTTCTGCTGCTGAAAGTATTATCTAGCAGCACTATATATTTCTGAATTTGCACTACAAGTGTTTGGGGGTGTCACATATTCCCCTCTTTGGAAAAACTATTTTTCTGGTGTTGAAGGTAATATAAAGCAGCACTATATATTTCTGTATTTGCACTACAAGTGTTTGGGGGTGTCAGATATTCCCCTCTCTAAATAAAACAATTTTTCTGGCGCTGAAAGTATTATCTAGCAGCACTATATATTTCTGTATTTGCACTACAAGTGTTTGGGGGTGTCACATATTCCCCTCTTTTGAAAAACTATTTTTCTGGTGTTGAAGGTAATATAAAGCAGCACTATATATTTCTGTATTTGCACTACAAGTGTTTGGGGGTGTCACATATTCCCCTTTTTGAAAATCTTTTTTTCTGGTGCTGAAAGTATTATCTAGCAGCACTCTATATTTCTGATTTTGCACTACAAGTGTTTGGGGGTGTCAGATATTCCCCTCTGTGAAAAACAATTTTTCTGGTGCTAAAGTATTATCTAGCAGCAGTATATATTTCTGTATTTGCACTGTAAGTGTTTGGTGGCGACAGATATTCCCCTCTGTAAAAAACAATATTTCTGCTGCTAATAGTATTATCTAGCAGCACTATATATTTCTGAATTTGCACTACAAGTGTTTGGGGGTGTCACATATTCCCCTTTTTGAAAAATCTTTTTTTTCTGGTGCTGAAAGTATTATCTAGCAGCACTCTATATTTCTGATTTTGCACTACAAGTGTTTGGGGGTGTCAGATATTCCCCTCTGTGAAAAACAATTTTTCTGGTGCTGAAAGTATTATCTAGAAGCACTATATATTTCTGAATTTGCACTACAAGTGTTTGCGGGTGTCAGATATTCCACTATGTAAAAAAACATATTTTCTGGCGTAGAAAGTATTATCTAGCAGCACTATATATTTCTGAATTTGCACTAAAAGTGTTTGGGGGTGACAGATATTACCCTCTGTAAAAAAACAATTTTTCTGCTGCTGAAAGTATTATCTAGCAGCACTATATATTTCTGAATTTGCACTACAAGTGTTTCAGGGTGACAGATATTCTACTTTGTAAAAAACTTTTTTTCTGGTGCTGAAAGTATTATCTAGCAGCACTTTATATTTCTGAATTTGCACTACAAGTGTTTGGGGGTGTCACATATTCCCCTCTTTGAAAAATCTATTTTTCTGGTGCTGAAAGTATCTAGCAGCACTTTATATTTCTGAATTTGCACTACAAGTGTTTGGGGGTGTCAGATATTCCCCTCTGTGAAAAACAATTTTTCTGTTGCTAAAAGTATTATCTAGCAGCACTATATATTTCTGTATTTGCACTACAAGTGTTTGGGGGTGACAGATATTCCCCTATGTAAAAAACAATTTTTCTGCTGCTGAAAGTATTATCTAGCAGCACTATATATTTCTGAATTTGCACTACAAGTGTTTGGGGGTGTCACATATTCCCCTCTTTGGAAAAACTATTTTTCTGGTGCTGAAGGTATTATAAAGCAGCACTATATATTTCTGTATTTGCACTACAAGTGTTTGGGGGTGTCAGATATTCCCCTCTCTAAACAAAACAATTTTTCTGGCGCTGAAAGTATTATCTAGCAGCACTATTTATTTCTGTATTTGCACTACAAGTGTTTGGGGGTGTCACATATTCCCCTCTTTGAAAAATCTATTTTTCTGGTGCTGAAAGTATTATCTAGCAGCACTATATATATCTGAATTTGCACTACAAGTGTTTGGGGGTGTCAGATATTCCCCTCTGTGAAAAACAATTTTTCTGTTGCTAAAAGTATTATCTAGCAGCACTATATATTTCTGTATTTGCACTACAAGTGTTTGGGGGTGACAGATATTCCCCTCTGTAAAAAACAATTTTTCTGCTGCTGAAAGTATTATCTAGAAGCACTATATATTTCTGAATTTGCACTACAAGTGTTTGCGGGTGTCAGATATTCCACTATGTAAAAAAACATATTTTCTGGCGTAGAAAGTATTATCTAGCAGCACTATATATTTCTGAATTTGCACTAAAAGTGTTTGGGGGTGACAGATATTACCCTCTGTGAAAAACTTTTTCTGGTGCTGAAAGTATTATCTAGCAGCACTATATATATCTGAATTTGCACTACAAGTGTTTGGGGGTGTCAGATATTCCCCTCTGTGAAAAACTTTTTCTGGTGCTGAAAGTATTATCTAGCAGCACTATATATTTCTGAATTTATACTACAAGTGTTTGGGGGTGTCATATATTCCTCTCTGTGAAAAACAATTTTTCTGGTGCTGAAAGTATTATCTAGCAGCACTATATATTTATGTATTTGCACTACAAGTGTTTGCGGGTGTAAGATATTCCCCTCTGTAAAAAAACATATTTTCTGGCATAGAAAGTATTATCTAGCAGCACTATATATTTCTGAATTTGCACTAAAAGTGTTTAGGGTGACAGATATTCGCCTCTGTAAAAAAATTTTTTTCTGGTGCTGTTAGTATTATCTAGCAGAACTATATATTTCTGAATTTGCACTACAAGTGTTTGGGGGTGACAGATATTACCCTCTGTAAAAAAACTATTTTTCTGGTGCTGAAAGTATTATCTAGCAGCACTATATATTTCTGAATTTGCACTACAAGTGTTTGGGGGTGTCACATATTCCCCTCTTTGAAAAATCTATTTTTCTGGTGCTGAAAGTATTATCTAGCAGCACTCTATATTTCTGAATTTGCACTACAAGTGTTTGGGGGTGTCAGATATTCCCCTCTGTGAAAAACAATTTTTCTGTTGCTAAAAGTATTATCTAGCAGCACTATATATTTCTGTATTTGCACTACAAGTGTTTGGGGGTGACAGATATTCCCCTCTGTAAAAAACAATTTTTCTGCTGCTGAAAGTATTATCTAGAAGCACTATATATTTCTGAATTTGCACTACAAGTGTTTGCGGGTGTCAGATATCCCAACTATGTAAAAAAACATATTTTCTGGCGTAGAAAGTATTATCTAGCAGCACTATATATTTCTGAATTTGCACTAAAAGTGTTTGGGGGTGACAGATATTACCCTCTGTAAAAAAACAATTTTTCTGCTGCTGAAAGTATTATCTAGCAGCACTATATATTTCTGAATTTGCACTACAAGTGTTTCAGGGTAACAGATATTCTACTTTGTAAAAAACTATTTTTCTGGTGCTGAAAGTATTATCTAGCAGCACTTTATATTTCTGAATTTGCACTACAAGTGTTTGGGGGTGTCACATATTCCCCTCTTTGAAAAATCTATTTTTCTGGTGCTGAAAGTATCTAGCAGCACTTTATATTTCTGAATTTGCACTACAAGTGTTTGGGGGTGTCAGATATTCCCCTCTGTGAAAAACAATTTTTCTGTTGCTAAAAGTATTATCTAGCAGCACTATATATTTCTGTATTTGCACTACAAGTGTTTGGGGGTGACAGATATTCCCCTATGTAAAAAACAATTTTTCTGCTGCTGAAAGTATTATCTAGCAGCACTATATATTTCTGAATTTGCACTACAAGTGTTTGGGGGTGTCACATATTCCCCTCTTTGGAAAAACTATTTTTCTGGTGCTGAAGGTATTATAAAGCAGCACTATATATTTCTGTATTTGCACTACAAGTGTTTGGGGGTGTCAGATATTCCCCTCTCTAAACAAAACAATTTTTCTGGCGCTGAAAGTATTATCTAGCAGCACTATATATTTCTGTATTTGCACTACAAGTGTTTGGGGGTGTCACATATTCCCCTCTTTGAAAAATCAATTTTTCTGGTGCTGAAAGTATTATCTAGCAGCACTCTATATTTCTGAATTTGCATTCCAAGTGTTTGGGGGTGTTACATATTCCCCTCTTTGGAAAAACTATTTTTCTGGTGCTGAAGGTATTATCTAGCAGCACTATATATCTGAATTTGCACTACAAGTGTTTGGGGGTGTCAGATATTCCCCTCTGTGAAAAACTTTTTCTGGTGCTGAAAGTATTATCTAGCAGCACTATATATTTCTGAATTTATACTACAAGTGTTTGGGGGTGTCATATATTCCTCTCTGTGAAAAACAATTTTTCTGGTGCTGAAAGTATTATCTAGCAGCACTATATATTTATGTATTTGCACTACAAGTGTTTGCGGGTGTCAGATATTCCACTATGTAAAAAAACATATTTTCTGGCGTAGAAAGTATTATTTAGCAGGACTATATATTTCTGAATTTGCACTAAAAGTGTTTGGGGGTGACAGATATTACCCTCTGTAAAAAACAATTTTTCTGATGCTGAAAGTATTATCTAGCAGCACTATATATATCTGAATTTGCACTACAAGTGTTTGGGGGTGTCAGATATTCCCCTCTGTGAAAAACTTTTTCTGGTGCTGAAAGTATTATCTAGCAGCACTATATATTTCTGAATTTATACTACAAGTGTTTGGGGGTGTCATATATTCCTCTCTGTGAAAAACAATTTTTCTGGTGCTGAAAGTATTATCTAGCAGCACTATATATTTATGTATTTGCACTACAAGTGTTTGCGGGTGTAAGATATTCCCCTCTGTAAAAAAACATATTTTCTGGCATAGAAAGTATTATCTAGCAGCACTATATATTTCTGAATTTGCACTAAAAGTGTTTAGGGTGACAGATATTCGCCTCTGTAAAAAAAATTTTTTCTGGTGCTGTTAGTATTATCTAGCAGAACTATATATTTCTGAATTTGCACTACAAGTGTTTGGGGGTGACAGATATTACCCTCTGTAAAAAAACTATTTTTCTGGTGCTGAAAGTATTATCTAGCAGCACTATATATTTTTGAATTTGCACTACAAGTGTTTGGGGGTGTCACATATTCCCCTCTTTGAAAAATCTATTTTTCTGGTGCTGAAAGTATTATCTAGCAGCACTCTATATTTCTGAATTTGCACTACAAGTGTTTGGGGGTGTCAGATATTCCCCTCTGTGAAAAACAATTTTTCTGTTGCTAAAAGTATTATCTAGCAGCACTATATATTTCTGTATTTGCACTACAAGTGTTTGGGGGTGACAGATATTCCCCTCTGTAAAAAACAATTTTTCTGCTGCTGAAAGTATTATCTAGAAGCACTATATATTTCTGAATTTGCACTACAAGTGTTTGCGGGTGTCAGATATTCCACTATGTAAAAAAACATATTTTCTGGCGTAGAAAGTATTATCTAGCAGCACTATATATTTCTGAATTTGCACTAAAAGTGTTTGGGGGTGACAGATATTACCCTCTGTAAAAAACAATTTTTCTGATGCTGAAAGTATTATCTAGCAGCACTATATATTTCTGAATTTGCACTACAAGTGTTTGAGGGTGACAGAAATTCCGCTCTGTAAAAAACTATTTTTTGGTGCTGAAAGTATTATCTAGCAGCACTATATATTTCTGAATTTGCACTGCAAGTGTTTGGGTGTGTCACATATTCCCCTTTTTGAAAAATCTTTTTTTCTGGTGCTGAAAGTATTATCTAGCAGCACTCTATATTTCTGATTTTGCACTACAAGTGTTTGGGGGTGTCAGATATTCCCCTCTGTGAAAAACAATTTTTCTGGTGCTAAAGTATTATCTAGCAGCAGTATATATTTCTGTATTTGCACTGTAAGTGTTTGGGGGCGACAGATATTCCCCTCTGTAAAAAACAATATTTCTGCTGCTGAAAGTATTATCTAGCAGCACTATATATTTCTGAATTTGCACTACAAGTGTTTGGGGGTGACAGATATTCCCCTCTGTAAAAAACTATTTTTCTGGTGCTGAAAGTATTATCTAGCAGCACTATATATTTCTGAATTTACACTACAAGTGTTTGGGGGTGTCACATATTCCCCTCTTTGGAAAAACTATTTTTCTGGTGCTGAAGGTATTATCTAGCAGCACTATATATCTGAATTTGCACTACAAGTGTTTGGGGGTGTCAGATATTCTCCTCTGTGAAAAACAATTTTTCTGGTGCTAAAAGTATTATCTAGCAGCAATATATATTTCTGTATTTGCACTACAAGTGTTTGGGGGTGACAGATATTCCCCTATGTAAAAAACAATTTTTCTGCAGCTGAAAGTATTATCTAGCAGCACTATATATTTCTGAATTTGCACTACAAGTGTTTAGGGGTGTCACATATTCCCCTCTTTGGAAAAACTATTTTTCTGGTGCTGAAGGTATTATAAAGCAGCACTATATATTTCTGTATTTGCACTACAAGTGTTTGGGGGTGTCAGATATTCCCCTCTCTAAACAAAACAATTTTTCTGGCGCTGAAAGTATTATCTAGCAGCACTATATATTTCTGTATTTGCACTACAAGTGTTTGGGGGTGTCACATATTCCCCTCTTTGAAAAATCAATTTTTCTGGTGCTGAAAGTATTATCTAGCAGCAATCTATATTTCTGAATTTGCATTCCAAGTGTTTGGGGGTGTCACATATTCCCCTCTTTGGAAAAACTATTTTTATGGTGCTGAAGGTATTATCTAGCAGCACTATATATCTGAATTTGCACTACAAGTGTTTGGGGGTGTCAGATATTCCCCTCTGTGAAAAACTTTTTCTGGTGCTGAAAGTATTATCTAGCAGCACTATATATTTCTGAATTTATACTACAAGTGTTTTGGGGTGTCATATATTCCTCTCTGTGAAAAACAATTTTTCTGGTGCTGAAAGTATTATCTAGCAGCACTATATATTTCTGTATTTGCACTACAAGTGTTTGCGGGTGTCAGATATTCCCCTCTGTAAAAAAACATATTTTCTAGCGTAGAAAGTATTATCTAGCAGCACTATATATTTCTGAATTTGCACTAAAAGTGTTTAGGGTGACAGATATTCCCCTTTGTAAAAAAAATTTTTTCTGGTGCTGTTAGTATTATCTAGCAGAACTATATATTTCTGAATTTGCACTACAAGTGTTTGGGGGTGTCACATATTCCCCTCTTTGAAAAATCTATTTTTCTGGTGCTGAAAGTATTATCTAGCAGCACTCTATATTTCTGAATTTGCACTACAAGTGTTTGGGGGTGTCAGATATTCCCCTCTGTGAAAAACAATTTTTCTGTTGCTAAAAGTATTATCTAGCAGCACTATATATTTCTGTATTTGCACTACAAGTGTTTGGGGGTGACAGATATTCCCCTCTGTAAAAAACAATTTTTCTGCTGCTGAAAGTATTATCTAGAAGCACTATATATTTCTGAATTTGCACTAGAAGTGTTTGCGGGTGTCAGATATTCCACTATGTAAAAAAACATATTTTCTGGCGTAGCAAGTATTATCTAGCAGCACTATATATTTCTGAATTTGCACTACAAGTGTTTGGGGGTGTCAGATATTCCCCTCTGTGAAAAACAATTTTTCTGGTGCTAAAAGTATTATCTAGCAGCACTATATATTTCTGTATTTGCACTACAAGTGTTAAGGTGTGTCAGATATTCCCCTCTGTGAAAAACTTTTTTTCTGGTGCTGAAGGTATTATAAAGCAGCACTATATATTTCTGTATTTGCACTACGAGTGTTTGGGGGTGTCAGATATTCCCCTCTGTAAACAAAACTATTTTTCTGGTGCTGAAAGTATTATCTAGCAGCACTATATATTTCTGTATTTGAACTACAAGTGTTTGGGGGTGTCACATATTCCCCTCTTTGAAAAATCAATTTTTCTGGTGCTGAAAGTATTATCTAGCAGCACTCTATATTTCTGAATTTGCATTACAAGTGTTTGGGGGTGTCAGATATTCCCCTCTGTGAAAATCAATTTTTCTGGCGCTAAAAGTATTATCTAGCAGCACTTAATATTTCTGAATTTGCACTATAAGATTTGGGGGTGTCAGATATTCCCCTCTGTGAAAATAAATTTTTCTGGTGCTAAAAGTATTATCTAGCAGCACTATATATTTCTATATTTGCACTACAAGTGTTTGGGGTGACAGATATTCCCCTATGTAAAAAACAATTTTTCTGCTGCTGAAAGTATTACCTAGCAGCACTATATATTTCTGAATTTGCACTACAAGTGTTTGGGGGTGTCACATATTCCCCTCTTTGGAAAAACTATTTTTCTGGTGCTGAAGGTATTATAAAGCAGCACTCTATATTTCTGAATTTGCATTCCAAGTGTTTGGGGGTGTCACATATTCCCCTCTTTGGAAAAACTATTTTTCTGGTGCTGAAGGTATTATCTAGCAGCACTATATATCTGAATTTGCACTACAAGTGTTTGGGGGTGTCAGATATTCCCCTCTGTGAAAAACTTTTTCTGGTGCTGAAAGTATTATCTAGCAGCACTATATATTTCTGAATTTATACTACAAGTGTTTGGGGGTGTCATATATTCCTCTCTGTGAAAAACAATTTTTCTGGTGCTGAAAGTATTATCTAGCAGCACTATATATTTATGTATTTGCACTACAAGTGTTTGCGGGTGTCAGATATTCCCCTCTGTAAAAAAACATATTTTCTGGCGTAGCAAGTATTATCTAGCAGCACTATATATTTCTGAATTTGCACTAAAAGTGTTTGGGGGTGACAGATATTACCCTCTGTAAAAAACAATTTTTCTGATGCTGAAAGTATTATCTAGCAGCACTATATATTTCTGAATTTGCACTGTAAGTGTTTGGGGGCGACAGATATTCCCCTCTGTGAAAATCAATTTTTCTGGTGCTGAAAGTATTATCTAGCAGCCCTCTATATTTCTGAATTTGCATTACAAGTGTTTGGGGGTGTCAGATATTCCCCTCTGTGAAAATCAATTTTTCTGGCGCTAAAAGTATTATCTAGCAGCACTTAATATTTCTGAATTTGCACTATAAGATTTGGGGGTGTCAGATATTCCCCTCTGTGAAAATTAATTTTTCTGGTGCTAAAAGTATTATCTAGCAGCACTATATATTTCTGTATTTGCACTACAAGTGTTTGGGGGTGACAGATATTCCCCTATGTAAAAAACAATTTTTCTGCTGCTGAAAGTATTATCTAGCAGCACTATATATTTCTGAATTTGCACTACAAGTGTTTGGGGGTGTCACATATTCCCCTCTTTGGAAAAACTATTTTTCTGGTGCTGAAGGTATTATAAAGCAGCACTATATATTTCTGTATTTGCACTACAAGTGTTTGGGGGTGTCAGATATTCCCCTCTCTAAACAAAACTATTTTTCTGGCGCTGAAAGTATTATCTAGCAGCACTATATATTTCTGTATTTGCACTACAGGTGTTTGGGGTGTCACATATTCCTCTCTTTGAAAAATCAATTTTTCTGGTGCTGAAAGTATTATCTAGCAGCACTCTATATTTCTGAATTTGCAGTAAAAGTGTTTAGGGTGACAGATATTCGCCTCTGTAAAAAAACAATTTTTCTGCTGCTGAAAGTATTATCTAGCAGCACTATATATTTCTGAATTTGCACTACAAGTGTTTGAGGGTGACAGATATTCCCCTCTGTAAAAAACTATTTTTCTGGTGCTGAAAGTATTATCTAGCAGCACTTAATATTTCTGAATTTGCACTACAAGTGTTTGGGGGTGTCAGATATTCCCCTCTGTGAAAATCAATTTTTCTGGTGCTAAAAGTATTATCTAGCAGCACTATATATTTCTGTATTTGCACTACAAGTGTTTGGGGGTGACAGATATTCCCCTCTGTAAAAAACAATTTTTCTGCTGCTGAAAGTATTATCTAGCAGCACTATATATTTCTGAATTTGCACTACAAGTGTTTCGGGGTGTCACATATTCCCCTCTTTGGAAAAACTATTTTTCTGGTGCTGAAGGTATTATCTAGCAGCACTATATATCTGAATTTGCACTACAAGTGTTTCGGGGTGTCAGATATTCCCCTCTGTGAAAAACAATTTTTCTGGTGCTAAAAGTATTATCTAGCAGCACTATATATTTCTGTATTTGCACTACAAGTGTTTAGGCGTGTCAGATATTCCCCTCTGTGAAAAACTGTTTTTCTGGTGCTGAAGGTATTATAAAGCAGCACTATATATTTCTGTATTTGCACTACAAGTGTTTAGGGGTGTCAGATATTCCCCTCTGTAAACAAAACTATTTTTCTGGCGCTGAAAGTATTATCTAGCAGCACTATATATTTCTGTATTTGAACTACAAGTGTTTGGGGGTGTCACATATTCCCCTCTTTGAAAAATCAATTTTTCTGGTGCTGAAAGTATTATCTAGCAGCACTCTATATTTCTGAATTTGCATTACAAGTGTTTGGGGGTGTCAGATATTCCTCTCTGTGAAAATCAATTTTTCTGGTGCTAAAAGTATTATCTAGCAGCACTATATATTTCTGTATTTGCACTACAAGTGTTTGGGGGTGACAGATATTCCCCTCTGTAAAAAACAATTTTTCTGCTGCTGAAAGTATTATCTAGCAGCACTATATATTTCTGAATTTGCACTACAAGTGTTTGGGGGTGTCACATATTCCCCTCTTTGGAAAAACTATTTTTCTGGTGCTGAAGGTATTATCTAGCAGCACTATATATCTGAATTTGCACTACAAGGGTTTGCGGGTGTCAGATATTCCCCTCTGTGAAAAACAATTTTTCTGGTGCTAAAAGTATTATAAAGCAGCACTATATATTTCTGAATTTGCTCTAAAAGTGTTTAGGGTTACAGATATTCGCCTCTGTAAAAAACAATTTTTCTGGCGCTAAAAGTATTATCTAGCAGAACTATATATTTCTGAATTTGCACTACAAGTGTTTGGGGGTGACAGATACTACCCTCTGTAAAAAACTATTTTTCTGGTGCTGAAAGTATTATCTTGCAGCACTATATATTTCTGAATTTGCACTACAAGTGTTTAGGGGTGTCACATATTTCCCTCTTTGAAAAATCTATTTTTCTGGTGCTGAAAGTATTATCTAGCAGCACTCTATATTTCTAAATTTGCACTACAAGTGTTTGGGGGTGTCAGATATTCCCCTCTGTGAAAAACAATTTTTCTGTTGCTAAAAGTATTATCTAGCAGCACTATATATTTCTGTATTTGCACTACAAGTGTTTGGGAGTGACAGATATTCCCCTCTGTAAAAAACAATTTTTCTGCTGCTGAAAGTATTATCTAGCAGCACTATATATTTCTGAATTTGCACTACAAGTGTTTGCGGGTGTCAGATATTCCCCTCTGTAAAAACATATTTTCTGGCGTAGAAAGTATTATCTAGCAGCACTATATATTTCTGAATTTGCACTAAAAGTGTTTAGGGTGACAGATATTCGCCTCTGTAAAAAATAATTTTTCTGGTGCTGAAAGTATTATCTAGCAGAACTATATATTTCTGAATTTGCACTACAAGTGTTTGGGGGTGACAGATATTACCCTCTGTAAAAAACAATTTTTCTGATGCTGAAAGTATTATCTAGCAGCACTATATATTTCTGAATTTGCACTACAAGTGTTTGAGGGTGACAGATATTCCCCTCTGTAAAAAACTATTTTTTGGTGCTGAAAGTATAATCTAGCAGCACTATATATTTGTGAATTTGCACTACAAGTGTTTGGGGGTGTCACATATTCCCCTCTTTGAAAAATCTTTTTTTCTGGTGCTGAAAGTATTATCTAGCAGCACTCTATATTTCTGATTTTGCACTACAAGTGTTTGGGGGTGTCAGATATTCCCCTCTGTGAAAAACAATTTTTTTGGTGCTAAAAGTATTATCTAGCAGCACTATATATTTCTGTATTTGCACTACAAGTGTTTGGGGGTGACAGATATTCCCCTCTGTAAAAAACTATTTTTCTGGTGCTGAAAGTATTATCTAGCAGCACTATATATTTCTGAATTTGCACTACAAGTGTTTAGGCGTGTCAGATATTCCCCTCTGTAAAAAACTATTTTTCTGGTGCTGAAAGTATTATCTAGCAGCACTATATATTTCTGAATTTGCACTACAAGTGTTTAGGCGTGTCAGATATTCCCCTCTGTGAAAAACTGTTTTTCTGGTGCTGAAGGTATTATAAAGCAGCACTATATATTTCTGTATTTGCACTACAAGTGTTTGGGGGTGTCAGATATTCCCCTCTGTAAAAAAATCAATTTTTCTGGTGCTGAAAGTATTATCTAGCAGCACTTAATATTTCTGAATTTGCACTACAAGTGTTTGGGGGTGTCACATATTCCCCTCTTTGGAAAAACTATTTTTCTGGTGCTGAAGGTATTATCTAGCAGCACTATATATCTGAATTTGCACTACAAGTGTTTGGGGGTGTCAGATATTCCCCTCTGTGAAAAATAATTTTTCTGGTGCTAAAAGTATTATCTAGCAGCACTATATATTTCTGTATTTGCACTACAAGTGTTTGGGGGGAGACAGATATTCCCCTCTGTAAAAAAAACATTTTTTCTGCTGCTGAAAGTATTATCTAGCAGCACTATATATTTCTGAATTTGCACTACAAGTGTTTGGGGGTGTCAGATATTCCCCTCTTTGGAAAAACTATTTTTCTGGTGCTGAAGGTATTATCTAGGAGTACTATATATCTGAATTTGCACTACAAGTGTTTGGGGGTGTCAGATATTCCCCTCTGTGAAAAACAATTTTTCTGGTGCTAAAAGTATTATCTAGCAGCACTATATATTTCTGTATTTGCACTACAAGTGTTTGGGCGTGTCAGATATTCCCCTCTGTGAAAAACTGTTTTTGTGGTGCTGAAGGTATTATCTAGCAGCACTATATATGTGAATTTGCACTACAAGTGTTTGGGGGGTGTCAGATATTCCCCTTTGTAAAAAAATTTTTTTTCTGGTACTGAAAGTATTATCTAGCAGCACTATATATTTCTGAATTTGCACTACAAGTGTTTGGGGGTGTCAGATATTCCCCTCTGTAAAAAAACTATTTTTTCTGGTGCTGAAAGTATTATCTAGCAGCAGTATATATTTCTGAATTTGCACTACAAGTGTTTTGGGTCTCATTAAAAAGAATTCACAGCAGTCCACATATGAGTAGCATCAGCAAGCAGCTGCTGGCACCAGTCCTGATGGTAGTCTTCTGTCGAAGTCAGCAAATTGGATAAAGTCATTTCAATTATTATCGAGCAAACTTGGTTGTCTTTGTCTGAAAATATGCGTAGAGCACGCTACGGCGTGGAAGGGCGTGTTCAGCCGCAACACGTGGCAATAAACAGTTTCTACACTTTAACACACATTCGCACAATCATATACATTTGTAAATAGTACACATTAACTGTAGTTGAAACACATAGTCGTTTATGTCGAAATATAGTAGTATTTATGTTTAATATTATAAGTTATTTGCAAACTAGTGAAACCTATGGTTCAGGTTAAAGGAAATGTGTCATGTTTGATATAATATTAATCCCCTTTACATCAGCAGCTGTCCGGTGCATTTGGCGAAGAGATCGCACATTGCATACTCTAGTTATTGATGTTAGGGAATAAACCTTTAATATGATGCTGACTATAAAATGCTAATAGACTAGTTGAGACTGGATTCTTGGAGGGAAAGTCAGAGCACATCCCCTGGAGAGATGACCCCCACCTTTGGATTCTTTAGTATGAACTAGCCTATGATCTGCAACCCCTGGACCTTCCTGAAGCCTGGACCAATAGAAGCAAGCTACACACTCTGCATTGTTTTACTGTATTTCTGTTTGCATATGAGCTTTTCATCTAGTGTTCAGAAATCTTGTCCACAGACTTCAGGACTGAATGACTGTTCACTGGATCCAGAGCGCCTGCGATAAGTAACGGCTGTACTTATTATTATTTTGCTTGAATTATTCTGCTACTTTTTGAGAATAAATATTTGTGCGTTGGAAACACAAATCGAGATTCGACAATCGTTATTGGATAGCGACAAAACGTGCATAACAATTTGGGGGCTCGCGCAGAGGTTACGTTGCCGGACGATACGCAAGACCAACGGATTTTGGTTCCGCAACAAAGGGTGGAGACGCGTCATATATATGGGTAAGAACGCAATGTGTTCAAAACCTGATTTTTACTCTGTATTGTGAAACCGAATGTCCGTTTTGCATAATCTGAAGGTGAGCTAACTGGAATCTAGGGACACAAGAGAAAACTGTTTCTTTTTATTGTCATATTGTGTTTTGATATATTGTATTGCATAGCGTAAGTGTACTTCCTGATTTGCGTATGTGAACTTCCGGTAGATTTGCCCCGTGGTTAAACAATCGTTTTGATAGTTGTTATATACGCATAATATAATCGCTTGTGAAAACCTCAGAAACTTTATTACTATTGTTGGGAACTTTTGATTTTCTGAGCAGAAAAGGTGTATAGTGTGTGATGTTGTAACATAGATACACTGTTTTATTGTGGATTGTGCTCAGTTGCTGTCTGACGAGGGAGGTTGCCCAACTGAAGGATGGTATACGGGGCAGGTATACCGAGTGCGAAAACAGGGTTTTTGCAAACCGCCACCAATAGATTGCAAAGTTTACTGATAATTAGTATCAGTAGGCGGTGCGATTTAACCGCACGGTGAACACAACCATGAGTGTAAAATTGGAAGTGCAGCTTGGAGGAATTATATTGGAAAGGCTGGTTGATTGTATCGACTTGGTGCTACCAGTTATAATAAACTCAACAGAGTTTGTGGTAGAGCCGGGCTATCTAGGAGCTGATAGCCTTGGGGCCCACAGTGATATTTCTGTGTTAGGGATTCTCGTTTGAAACGAGAAGAAGCGAGTGGATGCGGCTAGCGTAAATACGTCCACGGCCATTAAGAGATCTCTAGCGGTAGATTGCTTGTAGCAAAGGGTTGAAAGTGTGTGTTGGAAGGGACTGAGCACTGCGGTGTTATCTGTGGTCCGCATAAAGGGTATTGTTCAACATGGGTGCTAAGCATACGCTAGAGATGGCCAGTGTACTGCCCAAGTAAGGACCTATTGGTTCAGCGATGTTTCTTATGTGTAAGAAATATGGTAAATACGCAATGGTTTATTGCGACACGTGGGTCAAGATTACCAAGGATTGTGTTAGGCCTTTCCCAACAATAGGAAGTTTTAATTCAGAGGTACTAAATAATGTAAAAGATAAAGTGTGGTTGATTAAGTCAACAAAAGTGAGAAATAAACATAATGATTGTTTGAAATTGTGGCAAATGGAAGGCAACAAGAGCAGCGAGTGCACAGCGAAAGTAGGCGTGGCGAAAAGCATGCGCACAGCGGAAGTGGCCGTTGAGAAGTGTGGAGAACTCAGCGCAAGCGCACACCCGCCACCCTATGTGGCGGGAGGAGTAAGTACAGCCGTTACTAAAAATGAAAAAAAGGAATTTGCTAAGTTATATCCTGTTTTAAGTCAGTTTAAAACAAGTGTTTCTGAAGAAGAAGATGAACCCACTGTAATTTCAGCCATTGCCCATGCTGTTAATATGCTAGAGGTTCAGCGTAAGTATGGAAAGGGGGCAATGGCTGAGATAGGTGAGAGTAGTGTGACCACTAGGAGGGATAACATCCAAAGTACTGAAGTAGTTACTCCTGTAGATAATCCTGAAGATGGTGAATCGGTGGGTATGTACCCAGTCCGCACAATATCAGTTCCCAATGGGAAGGCGGATAAAGATGGTGTAGTCCCTGTAAGAAATGTTACAATGCATTGTCCCTGGACTAGATCAGAATTACGTTCCATTATGACTGAATTCCCAGATCCTAGAAAAGAGTTGGCTAAGTGTCAGAAATTTGTTAAAAACTTAAAATGCACACGAACCAACCAATAAGAATTGGCGTGTAGTGTTGAGGGCGTGTCTTTCTCCCAATACTAACATACAAAAATTTATTAAAGATTGTTCGTTGGAGGAAGATGACACCTTGACCGATGAGATTAATCAAGAAAATATAGAACAAATTGTCACACATTTAGCCATCTATTTTCCAGTAGTAGTAAATTGGAGTAAAATTTTAACCATTAAACAGAAAGAGAGCGAGACAGCAGCAGATTACTTCAGTAGAGGTATAGCAGCGATAACACGGTTTACTGGGATATCAAACATAGGTGAGGATCCACATCATAGGGAGGTAGCTATAGGGGTATTAATGGATGGTCTTAGAGAAAATTTAAAGACAAGGGTACAAACCTCATTACCTAATTGGAGAGGCATCACAGTAGATTCTCTTAGGGAGTCTGCTATGGAGCATGATAAAAATATCTTTAGAAAAAAGGAAGAGAAAAGTGATAGGTTAATGACGGTAAGTATACAGGCTCTAGAGGGAATGCATACACGACCACTAGCATACAACCCACATAACAAGAAACATAAAATAATCAGGTGTTTCAACTGTAACGAAGAAGGACATTTCATAAGAGATTGTAAAAAGCAAAGAGACAATACACATAAGGGTGGGTCACGTAGATATCCTCCAAAGAGGAATTCACATAGACAAGAAGACTCATACCTGCCCGCGCATGTTATAGCAGCAAATGCTGCGCGGGAAAGCGATAGTCAGCGCTAGGGGTCAAGTCATACCTGTAGTCTACAGCCAGTGAGGTTAACTGAGAGTCTGAGAGAAGAACCAACAATGATAGTTGACATAGCTGGTAGGAAACAAACTTTTCTTGTAGATACAGGGGCGGCCAGATCTGTGATAACCTCTCCTTTCAATCTACAGGTGACCAGTAAGACTATTCCAGCTATGGGGCTAACGGGTAGATTATCCTTAACTAAACCCACAGAAGTTACTATCGGGCCTCTGCATACTAAGCATTTGTTTCACTTGGCTGCAGCAGCTCCTACTAACTTGTTATGGAGAAACTTGTTATGTAAAATGGGATGTGTCATGTACTGTACCCCAGATGGTGTATTCCTAGCTATACCAGAGAAGGTCGTGCATGAGGTACAGGATATTTTGGACACTCCTCAAAGGTTGATGTTGCACTCTACCATTATAGAACAAAGTCCATCTCAAGTAAAGGGGATGTTGCTGGAAATACCGGGTTCACTATGGACCAGAGATTGACAGGACACTGGATTGATGGCAAATGTAGCTCCCGTGATGGTAAATCTAAAAAGTGGTAGGATAGCCCCAAAAATCCCACAGTATCCATTAAAACCAGAGGGGACACTAGGGGTATATCCTGTTATTGAGAGGCTGCTGCAACAAGGGATTTTAATTCGTACATCCAGCACAGCAATTAGTCCCATTTTCCGTGTGAAGAAGAGTGAGGGGAGGGGCTATGTATTAGTCCAGGACTTAAGTGGAATTAATAAAGTTGTTGAGAGCCAATTCCCCGTAGTGCCCAATCCAGCCGTCATCCTCATGCAGATTCCACCATCTGCGAGTCATTTCACTGTCATTGATCTATTGTCAGGATCTGCCTGCAAGCCCCTTGCAGTGCATACTGCTTTGCTTGGCAGCTCCTGCCTCCTGGACTATTTGACTTTATTAGTGTGTATTTGCAGCAGTACCTCTGATCACCAGAGGTGCTGCTATCGTGCCTTTCAGGGTTGCATTAGGGGTTAATCCGTTCTCCAATTATCTCATGAACTTGGGTGTGTTCTCATTTCCCTTATATATACCTGTCACTCCCAGCACACATTGCTGGTTATTGTTGTCATCCTGATGTTGTACTCTGAGGTCACTTCCTCCTGTGGTGCTCCTGGATCTATGCTGGGTGAGATCTATTTCAAGATACATTCTGCTGACCTGTTTCATATGTGAACCTGGGACTTACCTGTGCATTTCCCTGAATATGCTGCCTGGAATATTTCCTCACCTCCCATTTACCTGCAACTGCTGAATATCTGGTATTTCTGCAAGCTTATGATTTCATCACCTGTTTATGCTCTCCAGCAATAAACATTGTTTGTTTTTTCACCTTATCCATGCCTCCTTAGCTGTATTTCTACATTGATCCATGACAGTATAGCCAGCACACAAAACAGCTTAGGAGTTAGGTGAAAGTTTTATTTTTTTTGGGATCTTTTTCTGCATTCTTTTTTCCATTTGGTTTTTGCAACATGTCTGTTTAACCAATCTTGGAATTGCCACTGCTACAAACTTTACAGATGGACATTATTTTGCTACGTTCTCAGCTTGCAAGATTTTCCTCTTTACTTGTGGACCCTCTCAGGAGACTGTCTGATTATGTCTCTCCTAATATAGAAGCTGCTAGTTTGTCTCAATCCACCTTTACTGCTGCTGAACCTGTGCAAACAGCACCTCTTAATTGTGCTTCTACAAATTTGCCTTTTACTAAGAACTATGGCTTAACTAATTCCCGGTTCACAGGTGGTCCACGCCCTCATCTCTCCGAAGAGGAGCGGCGGCGCAGAATAACAAACAAATTTTGTCTGTACTGTGCCAGCAATGAGCACTTCTTACAGGACTGTCCTATCCATAGACCACGTCAGCCTACTGATCCATCCCCTGTTGCTTCCTCTCTGCATTCCAAAATTGTTTCTGCTCCACCATTTCTGTTCTCGGGGATGAGACCCAATCTGCAAACTCCAGCTCCAGCCGCCTGTCCTAAGGTGCCAGCTCCAGCCACCTGTCCTGAAGCGCCAGCTCCAGCCGTCTGTCCTGAGGTGCCTGCTCCAGCCGCCTGTCCTGAGGCGCCAGCTCTAGCTGCCTGTCCTGAGGCGCCAGCTCCAGCCGACTGTCCTGAGGTGTCAGCTCCAGCCGCCTGTCCTGAGGCGCCAGATCCAGCTGCCTGTCCTGAGGCGCCAGCTCCAGCCGCCTGTCGTGAGGTCCCAGCCTCTGTCTCCTGTCGCGAGGTGCCAGCCTCTGTCTCCTGTCGCGAGGTGCCAGCCTCTGTCTCCTGTCGCGAGGTGCCAGCCTCTGTCTCCTGTTGCGAGGTGCCAGCCTCTGTCTACTTTTGCGAGGTGCCAGCCTCTGTCTCCTGTTGCGAGGTGCCAGCCTCTGTCTCCTGTTGCGAGGTGCCATCATCTGCCTCTTGCTCAGAGTCTCCTGCCACTGTGTCCGGTCCCGAGTCTCCTGCCACTGTGTCCGGTCGTGAGCCTGCTGCCACTGTGTCCGGTCGTGAGCTTGCTGCCACTGTGTCCGTTCGTGAGCCTCCTGCCACTGTGTCCGGTCGTGAGTCTGCTGCCACTGTGTCCGGTCCCGAGTTCCAAGTCTTCAGCTGCTGTCTCCAGTTCCGAGTCTTCAGCCGCTGTCTCCAGTTCCGAGTCTTCAGCCGCTGTCTCCAGTTCCGAGTCTTCGGCCACTGTCTCTCTTCCTAAACCACAGCCTGCTCCAGAGGGGGCGCTGCCCTTAAAGCCTGCTCCAGAGGGGGTCCTGTCCCTCCAGTCTGCTCCAGAAGAGTTGCCTGTCCATGCGGTTCAGCCCGAGTTGCCTGTCCATGCGGTTCAGCCTGAGTTGCCTGTCCATGTGGTTCAGCCCCAGTTGCCACTCTATGCGGTTCAGCCCGAGTTGCCACTCTATGCGGTTCAGTCCGAGTTGCCACTCTATGTGGTTCAGCCCGAGTTGCCACTCTATGCGTTCAGCCCGAGTTACTACTTGGTGCTTTGAGGCTTCTCACAGTGCTGTCTACCCTGAGGCTTCTCACAGTGCTGACTGTGGTTTCTCACAGTTCTGTCTGCCCAGAGGCTTCTCACAGTGCTGTCTACCCTGAGGCTTCTCACAGTGCTGTCTACCCCGAGGCTTCTCACAGTGCTGTCTGCCCCGAGGCTTCACACAGTGCTGTCTGCCCCGAGGCTTCTCACAGTGCTGTCTGCCCCGAGGCTTCTCTCAGTGCTGTCCCTGCCAAGTCTGCCTCCCAGTCCGGGCCTGCTGCCACGCCTGCCGCCCAGTCCGGGCCTGCTGCCACGCCTGCCGCCCAGTCCGGGTCTGCTGCCAAGCCTGCCGCCCAGTCCGGGCCTGCTGCCAAGCCTGACGCCCAGTCCGGGCCTGCTGCCAAGCCTGCCGCCCTGTCCGGGCCTGCTGCCAAGCCTGCTGCCAAGTCTGAACATCTGATACCGAGGGTGCCAAGTCTGAACCATCACCTTTCTTTGAGGGGCATCCTTCCCAATTTCATGCCCTTCTGAGATTTTTTGCTTCACAGATCCCCTCCGTACCAAGCCTAAGAGACAGGTACTATTCCTAATATCCCATTTTAGGGGAAAGGCTTTGCAATGGGCAAACCCATTTATTGAGACGGATCATCCCATCTTATCGGACTTACAATCCTTTTCTGAGGCAGTAATCAGCAAGTTTGTAACTCCTCCCGCTATGCCATCTTGCGGGGCCTCTGCATTGTCAATACCACCTATCTCTCCTGCCAAGAGATACCATTGTGCTCCTCCCAGTTGTCTCAGGCCCCAATCCCGAGCAAGTCCCGTAAAAGGGGAGGACGTAAAAAGAAAGGAGGTTCTGCAGTGCTTCAGCTTCCATCTGGCATGGTCTCCTTTGCCTTTCCGCCCATGGACGAGGATTTTTTTTCGCCGGGCCCCCCATTGTGGACTATGATTCAGACGTCACTCAGTCGCCAAGCGGTTCACAGACGCCATGGCTACTATGCTAGTGTTAGAACTGCATCCAATATCCACAATAAAAGCAGCTGGTTTTTTTACAGTTAATTGAGGTTTTGTGTCTGTGTTACAATAATTCCATCACAACACCATTTTTCCCGTAAAGTTATTCCGCTATACCAAAAAGTTTGTAAGAATGTAGTAATTGGGCTCAAAAATGCCATTCTGCCCACTGTACACTTAACCACAGATATGTGGACAAGTGGAAGTGGCAAACGAAAGACTATATGACTGTGACAGCCCACTGTGTTGGTCATTCACCTTCACCAGCAGGAACAGCAGCAGCATGTACACCACTACGGAACATTTGTCACAGGCAAGCTACTGTTTGTATCACCGGCTACACTAACAGGCATACAGCTGATAATTTGTTACGAAAACTAAGAGATGTCATTGATACTTGGTTTATACCACTTGGACTCGCCCCACGATATGTCATTTCTGATAACGCCAACAATATAGTGCGAGCATTACAGCTGGGTGAATTCCATCAAATTTCCTGTTTTGCTCTCACAATAAACTTGGTGGTTCAGAGCTTCTTAAGAAATAACCATGAGGTGCAGGAGATGCTTTCGGTGGCCCGTAAAATTTCAAGACATTTTAGGCATTCTGCCACAGCATGTAGGAGATTGCAGCAGCTCTAAGAGCAGTTTAACTTGCCCTGCCACCAACTTAAGCAAGAGGTGTTAACAAGGTGAAATTCCACCCTGTACATGCTTCAGAGGATGGAGGAACAGTGCAAAGCCATCCAAGCGTATTGCACAACCCATGACATTGGGAAAGGAGGGGGAATGTATTTTACTCTTGCACAGTGAGGAATCCTTTCTGTGCTGTGCAAGATGCTGAAACCATTTGACGTTGTGAAGTGTGAAGTGAGTGCAGACTTTGCTAGCTTGAGCCAAGTCATTCCCTTAATTCGACTATTGGAAAGGCTGCTTGAGAAACTGAAGGAGGAGATGAAAGAAAGCAATTCCGCAAAGTATGTTGGCCTTGTAGATCAAGTACTTAATTCGCTTCACAATGATCTAAGAGTAAATAAAATCTTGAACTCGGATCACTACGTTTTGGCGACTGTGCTTCATCCAAGGTTTAAGAGCTACATTGATTCTTTGCTTCAAAATAAGCGAGATGTGAACTTTTGCAAGGAGCTATTAGTCAGCAAGTTGTCCGCTGAACTGGGCCTTGGCTTGACGACATCTCCTACTTCAGTTTCTCATGCAGCTGCTGCTTGGAAAAAATTAAACTTTCCAAAGCAAAACAGGGATGGCACAGGGGGCAGACCACAACAGTTTGACATCTGGGCTGGTTTGAAAGATTTTTCAAAAAAATGTGTGACCTTGCCCATAACTCCATCCAATCCGACTATTAACATGCAAAGGATGGTGGAGGATTATTTTCAAGAGGTAATTGATATGGAGATGTCAGACAGTCCCTTTCCTTACTGGGAAGAAAAGCAAACCATTTGGAAACCCAAGTACAAACTGGTTTTGCAATACCTAAGCTACCCACCCTCCAGTGTGTACTCTGAAAGAGTATTCATCACAGCTGGGAACCAAAATGAACTACATCTTCCACGAAGAAGGCCTTTACCTGCAAAGACATCCAAGCATTGACAGTTCTCTAATGGCGGATTCCAGCGGAGATGAAGTAATAGTCTGTGATGATGATGTACACACTGATGAGGGTGAGGATGATGCTGAAGATGATGACGACACCGTCATTTTAAAACTTTCACTCTAAGTGTAGGGTGTAATCTACACCCAAACAGGAAAGGGATTTGGTGCATTTCTATTTAACGTACAGTATTTAAGGGCTGCTGTTTTGTCAATTTCACTATAAGTGTAGGGTGTCATACACAGACAAACACCAAACTGCCTTTCTCCATTTCTATTTTATTGTACAGTCTATGCACACTGTCTTTTTTCTATTTAACTACAAGTGGAGGGGGTCCTATAGACACAGAAACCAAACTGCCTTTGTCTATTTCTATTTTTATTGCACAGTCCATGCCGGCTGGCTTTTTTTCTATTTAACTATAAGTGGAGGGGGTGAGATACAGACTGACACCAAACTGCCTTTGTCCATTTCTATTTTTTATTGTACAGTCTATACCGCTTGGCTTTTTTTCTATTTAACTACAATTGGAGGGGGTCAGATACAGACTGACACCAAACTGCCTTTGTCCATTTCTATTTTTATTGTACAGTCTATACTGGCTGGCTTTTTTTCTATTTAACTGCAAGTGGAGGCGGTCCTATACAGACAGAAACCAAACTGCCTTTGTCCATTTCTATTTTATTGTACAGTCTATGCCGGCTGGCTTTTTTTCGATTTAACTACAAGTGGAGAGGGTGAGATACGACTGACACCAAACTGCCTTTGTCCATTTCTATTTTTATTGTACAGTCTATGCCGGCTGGCTTTTTTTCGATTTAACTACAAGTGGAGGGTGTGAGATACAGACTGACACCAAACTACCTTTGTCCATTTCTATTTTTATTGTACAGTCTATATTGGCTGGCTTTTATTCTATTTAACTATAAGTGTATGGTGTAATATACACCCAAAGACGATGGCTACATTGCCAATAGGTTAATTGGATGAACGAAAGTATATTGGTTAATATTGTTTTGCCGTGTGATTGTGATCAGTATGCCATGTAACACTTAGCATATAGCGATCGCATGGTAAAATACGCACGCACACACTCGCACTCTAACATTTCGATATTTATATGTATTTCATATTCATATTGGTTCCGTTCTACAGTGATTTATGAGCAGATAGTATTTCGTTTATTATTAGTTTATATGTTATGATTATATGTACACTTTAGTGTTATTTGAGGTTCAGGTTATAGGAAATGTCATGTCTGGTATCATTTTAATCCCCTGTTCATCAGCAGTTGACCAGTACATTTGCAGAAGAGATCGCACATTGCATACTCTAGTTAGCGATGTTAGGGAAATAAATGTTTAAAGTAATACTGATTGTAATATGTAAATAGTCTAGCTTAAACTGGTTTCTGGGCGGGAGAATCATCTGGAATGTTGACACTCACCCTTGGTGGGGGTTGTTTGAACTAGCCTATGACTTGTTTACACTGGACCCTCCTGAAGCCTGGACCTATAGAAGCAAGCATGTCATCTGCATTGTTCGCTCTGTAACACTGAGTATATATAATACAGCTTAATCTGGTATTAGCCCAGTCTTCTCTGACCACAGTATTCTGGAGTGAAGTACTGTACGCTGGTACCAGTGGAGCGCAGCTTAGCGAGTGCATGTGGGGGCGATATGTATGTATCTTTTGATGTCGGCTGTACTGTATTATAATTATGTATTGAACTGTTAAATTTTGCATCTGCTAAAATAAATTACTTTGTGCTTTGGAAACACAACACAATCGCTTAGACAATGCTTATTTGAAAACGATAAAATTACTTTAATAATTTGGGGGCTCTTAGCGGTGAGGTTACATTACCGTAAGATACACAACGCATACGGATTTCGGTTCCTCAACAAAGGGTGGAAGACGCGTCACATACAGGAAAGAAAGCAATGTGTTCAAAACCTGTTATTCATTCTGTGTTGCGAAACCGAATGTCCGTTGTTGCATAATCTAAAGGAACGCTAACTTGAATCTAGGGACAAGAAAGAAAAATGTTTCTTTTATTGTCGTTTCGCGTTTTAAAAAGGTATTGCATTGCACAGTGTATGTGTACTTCCTGCTTAGCGTATGTGAACTTCCGGTAGATTTGCCACGTGTTTAAACAATCGTTTTGATAGTTTGTAATACATGCATAGTATAATCACTTGGTAAAGCCTCAGAAACGTTATTACTATTGTTGGGAGCTTGATTTTCTGCACAGAAAAGGTGTATGTTATGTGATTGTGTGACTTAAATACACTAAGGTTTGATCTATTGTTGAATAGAGTGTCAGTTGCTGTCTGACGAAGCAGGTAACTGGTGGCAAAAGCAAAGGGGGATTTTGCATCGTGCGCCCAATAGTAATCGCAACGTTTACTGATAACTAGTATCTATAAGCGTTGCGATCGGACCGCACGGTAAGGAAGGCCGTGATTGTGACTTGGGAGAGCATTGGGGAGGAATTACATTGGCAAGGCTGGTAATTGACTTTACCGGATTCTGCCAGTTGTAATAAACTCATCAGATTTGCTGGAGAGTCAAGGGTATCGAGGAGCTGATAGCCCTTTAGTCCGCATTGTTATTTCTGTGTTAGGGGTCCTCGTTTAGTACGAGAGGAAGCGAGTGGACGTGGCTTGTAGCAAATACGTCCACAGGCCATTAAAGATCTCTAGCGGTAGATTGCTTGTAGCAAGGGGTTGAAAGTGTTTGCTGGAAGGGACAGAGCATTGCGGTGTTATCTGTGGACCGGGTATTGTTCAACATGGGTGCTAAGCATACGCTAGATATGGCCAATGTACTGCCTAAAGAAGGGCCTATTGGTTCAGCGAGATTTCTTATGTGTAAGAAATATGGTGCATACGCAACCGGGTATTGCGACAAGTGGGTCAAGATGACCAATGATTGTGCTAGGCCTTTCCCAACAATCGGGAGTTTTAATTCAGAGGTACTAAATAATGTTAGAGATAAAGTGAGGTTGATCAAATCAACAAAAACGAGAATTAAACATGATGACTGTTTAAAACTGTGGCAACAGGAAGGTAACAACACGTGGCAGGGTATATGCGCAGCGGAAGTAAGTGTACCAGAAATTAGCATTCCGGAAGCGCGCCCCCGACAAATTCGGTCGGGGCAGTAAGTACAGCCGATACCAAAAATGTAAAGAATGTAACCAGTAACTTGTATGTTGTATTAAGCCATGTTAAGAGAAATGTTTCTGAAGAAGGAAATGTACCCACCTTCAGTTCGGCCATTGCCCAAGCTGGTAATATGAAATTGGCACCACACGGACTAAGAAAAGGAACGATCCCACCAGCAGGGCCAGCGGATGAAATTCGTGAAAATAGTGTAAAGGTTAACAGAAGGGAAGACATCCATTACTGCAACAGCAATTCCAGCAATTAGTTCAGAATGTAGTGATTTAGTAGGCTTACATCCTGTCCGCACAACAGCAGTTCCCAATTGGAAGATGGACAGAGATGGTGAAGTTCCCTTAAAACATGTAGCAAAGCATGATCCATGGACTAGGTCTGAAATGTTTTCAATTATGTCTAATTTTCCTGATCCTAGAAAAGATTTGGCCAAGTGTCAGAAGTTTATTAGGTATTATGGTAATGTGTACGAGCCAACTAATAATGATTGGCGAGTGGTATTTAGAGCCTGTCTTCCTCTCAATACTGACATACAAAAGTTCAGTAAGGATTGTATGTTGGAGGAGGATAAATCCTTAACCGAGGATGATAATCAGGACAATATTAGACGTATAATCACACAGTTGGCCATAAATTTTCCAGTGATAATGGAATGGAAAAAATAATTTCCCTATCAAACAAAAGGATAGTGAAAATGCAACAGACTATTTTTCCAGGGCTCTCATAGCGATTGTCAAATACACTGGGGTATCAGACATAAAAGATAATGTACACTACGAAGAGGTTACTGTTTTAGTTTTAATGGATGGCCTCAGGGAAGATTTGAAAAGCCGGGTGCAAACTTCATTACCACACTGTAAAGGAATCACTGTAAATGTTCTCAGGGAGTCAGCTATAGGACACGATAGAAGAATAAATAAACAGAAAGAGACACTAAGTGATAGGGCAATGATAGTAAGTATCCCAGCTCTGGAGGGACTGCACACACAACCACAGGATAATAACACATGGATTAAGGAACAGAAACAACATAAGTTGAGGAAGTGTTTTAGATGCCATAAAACTTGACACCAAGTAAGGGACTGTACATTGACAAGAGCGGACGCAAAGAGACTTGGGCCGCCTAAGGGGAAATCATAGACACCCACAAAGAAGAAGGCGCACACAAGTCTCAGAGGTTTCCCAACAGTTGCCTGCACACCTCATAGCAATAAATACTTAGAGGGAGAACTATAGCCAACTCAAGGAGTAAAGTTATACCTGTAGTCCTACAACCAGGTAGGGAAAATATTAATCTGTGGTAAGTATTAGTGAGCAGGGTTAGAAAGAAACTTATTTAAAAGTATACTTTGTTGTTATTGCTTGTATGTTTTATGTGTCATATGTTTACTTTCCTGATTGCTGGTCGATGGTAAGGAATGAAAATGTTTGTTTCATTTGTTGTTTAAAGATAACTATCTTGTCTTTTCTTCTCACAGATAAGGGCAGACAAAAGAAATATAGACTTAGTGATTAAGGGGGTGGGAAAGAGAAGTGGAAAATTACTCTTGAAAAGACAAATTAACAATGGATCATTGGAACACTCTTTGTTTTAGGCTGCAGTGGCTCATGATAATTTGTTTGGCTGAGAGTCATTACTTAAAAATGAAGTATGCACATACTTTGCTCTAAAATATCGTTTTATGTATGACAGATAAGTATGAGTCACTAAGAGTTAATTTTTCATTTCTCTATTATAAGTCAGGAAGTCCGTCACAAAGGTATATAGTTATGGTGATACCGAGTTCTTAATGAACAAATGACGGACGACACTGGATTGCACGGTTGACGTAAGACCCCCTAGTCAAGTATGGGGAGGGGTCATAGTTTAGCAAAATAGCTAAGAGTATTAGTGGAATAAATGCAGCTATTTTCCCATAGTGTCCAATCCAGCTGTCATGTTTACTGTAAAATCTCCTTTTCTGCATTATTATTTGTTTTCAAACCCTTCTTTTCAAATCTTATTCTTATTTTTCATTGCTTTCCTATTCTTCATTCTTTATATCCCTGTTAGTATCTTTCTCTTCTCTTGTATAGAGATACAAAAAAAGACGTAGACACGGTCTCATTCATGGGGCTAAGACGCTTGTGATATAAGACGGACTCAGGGGTACAAACACTAGACTGACATAAGTCACAGAAGCAGCTAGGGGTTTGGTGTTCTATGTATAGAAGCTGCTAATTTTAAGCACAAAGTTTTTGTTGTAGAAAAACGATTCATGTTTTATAGATTGCATATCTGTTTTGTTTTTGTTTTTTCTCGTGCCTCCTGTACAAAATGTGCCTTTATATGTATGCACAACGGGTGGTTAGGAGATTGCTGGAGGTTAGACATACAGATATGCATCTCTGTGTAGAACATTGGAGTAGGATTTTTGCCACAAGATACGACATAATGTGAAACCCTAGAAAATGTAAAATTTTCATGTTTTATATTTTTTTCACTGTTAGACAGACATGTCATATTTGAAGAAAGTGTTCTAGAGATAGACCCCTTTGCCCTTCTCACTTAGTCAAGTAGCTGAATGTGGGGTACTGAAAACGACATGCGAGTTGGCAGAGGAAAAATCGATTGATATACATTGGTCTTCAGCATTTTTCTAGTCTAGGGGGCGATGTTGAGGTGACTGAAAAATCTTTTTATAGCATACCAGCACATTAGTAGGACACTACATAGAGGACTTGATACAGTGACACAGTTACCAACTGAAGTAGCTGCTAGCAAAATACACACTTATACACACACACACGACTATACATGGCCGTCACACCAGGGTGAACATAGCTGTCAAATAGACAGCAGGGTTTTATGTGACAGCAGACAAATCTATGTTTTGTTTTGTTTTTCATTGTATTGTTTTAAAATGTGAATACACACACACACTCACACACACACACACACACACACACACACACATATGCACGCATACACATATTAGTTAATATATGAAGATTTGTGTTGCCTGAACAATAAATTGTCTGGAAGGTGAAGAGATGTGGTTAGGAGTCTGGCGGACCCTGGAGAGATGGACAAGGTAGACCAGTAGCTCCCAGAGTGT
This sequence comes from Mixophyes fleayi, assembly GCF_038048845.1. NCBI lineage: Eukaryota > Metazoa > Chordata > Amphibia > Anura > Limnodynastidae > Mixophyes > Mixophyes fleayi. The sequence goes on along the minus strand of NC_134407.1, from coordinate 112,099,379 downwards.
ATCTTCCAGACCTAGCGGAGGCAGCACATGGTCTGGCTCAGCTGGGTGCAGAGGGTATGTGCAAGCTGGTAAGAGTTTATTGGGGTGCACCAGACATTTCTTCTCAAGCTAGTAGGAAGGCAGCGTCCAGTCTTGATTGAGAGAATGTCAGGAAGATGATACCAATAGAGCCATCCCATATCCCTCCTGTAGATGGGTTTTTCTACAGGTAAAACAAATCCACGACATCCAATTACCACCTTGCAGGATCCTCAATGTCGAAGTCAGCATATTGGATAAAGTCAATTCAATTAAAATCGAGCAAACTTGGTTGTCTTTGTCTGAAAAGATGCGTACGGCATGCTACGGCGTAAAAGGGCACGCTACGGCGTAAAAGGGCGTACGCAGCTGCAACACATGGCAACAACAGTATTTAGTCTTTTACATACATTCGCACACACACGCACACTTGTAAAATAGTACACATTAATGTTAGTTGCAACACATAGTCATTTATGTCGAAATATAGTAGTATTTATGTGTAATATCATAAGTTATATGCATATCAGTAAAACATATGGTACAGGTTGAAGGAATCATATCATGTGTGGTATCATAATACTCCTCTTAACATTTGCAACTGTCCGGGCCACTCTGCGAAGGAATCGCAGAGTGCATACGCAAGTTATGAATGATAGGGAATTATGAACTATTTAAGACTAAGGAATCTTGGCGGGAAGATCGGAGCATACCCCCTGAGGAGATGACCCCCTCCTTTGGATTCTTTAGGTTGAACTAGCCAATGATTGACAACCCCTTGGACCTTCCTGAAACCTGGACCAATAGAAGCAAGCTATACCATTCTGCATTGTTTTACTGTATTCCTGTGTGCATATAAATAGCAGCTCCTCATCTAGTGTGCAGACATCTCGTCCCCAGACTTCAGGATTGAATGACTGTCCACTGGATCCAGAGCGCCTGCGATAAGTAACGGCTGTACTTATTATAATTTTCGCTTGAATATCTACTGCTACTTTTTGAGAATAAATCTTTGTGCTTTGGAAACACAAATCGAGATTCGACAATCGTTATTGGTTAGCAGCACACGCACTTAACAATTTGGGGGCTCGTGAGCTTTAGAGGTTTCGTTGCCGGACGATACGCAAGACCAACGGATTTCGGTTCCGCAACAAAGGGTGGAGACGCGTCATATACGGGTAAGAATGCAATGTGTTCAAAACCTGAATTTTACTCTGTGTTGTGAAACCGAATGTCCGTTTTGCATTATCTAGGGCACGCTAACTAGAACCTAGAGACAAAAGAGAAAACGGTTTCTTTTTATTGTCATTCTGCGTTTCAACTGTATTGCATTGCTTAGCGTATGTGTATTTCCTGCTGTGCGTACGCGGACTTCCGGTAGATTTGCCACGTGGTTAAACAATCGTTTTGATAGTTATTATATGTGTATAGTATAATTACTTGTGAAAGCCTCTGAGACATTATTACTATTGTTGGGAACTTTTGATTTTCTGCGCAGAAAAGGTGTATAGTGTGTGATTTTGTAACGTAGATACACTGTTTTATTGTGGATTGTACTCAGTTGCTGTCTGACGAGGCAGATTGCACAACTGAAGGCCGGTATACAAGGCAGGTATACCGGGTTTTCACGAATCGCCACCAATAGATTGCAAGGTTTACTGATAATTAGTATTAGTTGGCGGTGTGATCTAACTGCACGGTAAACACAACCGCGAGGGTAAAATTGGAAGTGCGTGGAGGAATTATATTGGAAAGGCTGGTTGATTGTATCGACTTGGTGCTACCAGTTATAATAAACTCAACAGAAATTTGAGATGCCGGGCTATCGAGGAACTATTTCTGTGTTAGGGATTCTTGTTCGGAACAAGAGTAAGCGAGTGGACACGGCTATTTGGAAATACGTGCACAGGGGCATTAGAGATCTCTAGCGGTGATTGTAGCAACAGGGTTGAAATTGTTGGGTGGAAAGAACAGAGCATTGCAATGTGTCTGTGTTCGACATAAAAGGGTATTGTTGGCCGGAAAGAACAGAGCATTGCGGTGTGTCTGTGTTCCGTGTAGAAGGTATTGTTCAACATGGGTGCTAAGCATACGCTAGAGATGGCCAGTGTACTGCCTAAGGAAGGGCCTATTGGTTCAGCGAGGTTTCTCATGTGTAAGAAATATGGTGCATACCCAACTGTGTATTGTGACACGTGGGTCAAGATGACCAAAGATTGTGATAGGCCTTTCCCAACAATAGGGAGTTTTAATGCAGAGGTACTAAATACTGTAAAAGATAAAGTATGGTTGATTAAGTCAACGAGAGTGAGGAATAAACATAATGATTGTTTAAAATTGTGGCAAATGGAAGGTAACACATGGCAGAGCAGCGAATGCACAGCGGAAGTAGGAGTGGCGAAAAGCGCGCGCACGGCGGAAGTAGCCGTTGAGAAGCGTGGCGAACTCAGCGCAAGCGTGCCCCCGCCACCTTATGTGGCGGGAGGGGTAAGTACAGCCGTTATTAAAACTGAAAAAAGAGAAATTGCTAAGTTATATCCTGTCTTAAGCCAGTTTAAAACCAGTGTATCAGAAGATGAAGATGAACCCATTGTGATTTCAGCCATTGTTCATGCTGTTAATATGCTAGAGGTTCAGCGTAAGTATGGGAAAGGAGCAATGGCTGAGATAGGTGAGAGTAGTGTGATCACTAGGAGTGATAGCAGTCTAAATATTGAAACAGCAAATACTGTAGTGACTTCTGAAGACAGTGAACCAGTGGGTGCGTACCCAGTCCGCACAATATCAGTTACCAATGGGAAGGCAGAAAAGGATGGTGTAGTCCCTTTAAAGAATGTTACAATGCATTGTCCCTGGACTAGGTCAGAATTACGTTCCATTATGAATGAATTCCCAGATCCTAGAAAAGAGTTGGCAAAGTGTCAGAAGTTTGTTCAAGACTTAGGAAATGCACACGAACCAACCAATAAGGATTGGCGTGTAGTGTTGAGGGCGTGTCTTCCTCCCAATACTGACATACAAAAATTTATTAAAGATTGTTTGTTGGATTAAGATGACACCTTGACTGATAAGATTAACCAAGAGAATATAGAACAAATTGTCAAACATTTAGCCATCTATTTTCCAGTAGTAGTAAATTGGAGTAAGATTTTCACCATAAAACAAAAGGATAGTGAAACAGCCTCAGATTACTTTGCTAGAGCTATAGCAGCGATAACACGGTTCACTGGGATATCCAACATAGGTGAGGACCCACATCACAGAGAGGTAGCTGTAGGAGTATTAATGGATGGCCTTAGAGAAAATTTAAAGACAAGAGTACAGACCAAATTACCTAATTGGAGAGGCATCACAGTAGATTCTCTTAGGGAGTCTGCTGTGGAGCATGACAAAAACCTCTTTAGAAAAAAGGAAGAGAAAAGTGATAGGTTAATGATGGTAAGTATACAGGCTTTAGAGGGAGTGCATACACGACCACCAGCATACAACCCACATAATAAGAAATATAGAATAATCAGGTGTTTCAAGTGTAACGAAGAAGGCCATTTCGCAAGAGATTGTAAAAAAGAAAGACAGTATACACATATGGGTGGGTCACGTAGATATCCTCCAAAGGGGAATTTTCATAGATTAGAAGACTCACATCTACCCGTGCACATTATAGCAGCAAATGCTGCGCGGGAAAATGATAGTCAGTGCTATGGGTCAGGTCATACCTGTAGTCTACAGCCAGTGAGGTTAACTGAGAGTCGGATAGAAGAACCAACAATGATAGTTGACATAGCTGGTAGGAAGCAAACTTTTCTTGTAGATACAGGGGCGGCCCGATATGTGTAAACCTCTCCTTTCAATCTACAGGTGAGCAGTAAAACTGTTCCAGCTATGGGGGTAACGGGAAAAATGTTGCATTATCCACTAACTAAACCTGCTGAAGTTACTATCGGGCCCTTGCATACCAAGCATTCATTTCTCTTGGCTGCAGCGGCTCCAACTAACTTGCTGGGAAGAGACTTGTTATGTAAAATGGGATATGTCATATACTGTACTCCAGATGGTGTGCTCTTAGATATACCGGAGAAAGTCGCACATGAGGTACAGGATATATTTGACACCCCTCAAAGGTTAATGTTACACTCTCCTGTTATAGAACAAAGTCCATCTCAAGTAAAGGGGATGTTGCTGGAAATACCAAGTTCACTATGGACCAGAGATGGACAGGACACTGGATTGATGGCAAACGTAGCCCATGTCATGGTCAATCTAAAAAGTGGTAAGATAGCTCCAAAAATCCCACAGTATCTATTAAAACTGGAGGTGGAACTAGGGGTATATCCTGTTATTGAGAGGCTGTTACAACAAGGGATTTTAATTTGTACAGCCAGTACAGCAAATAGTCCCATTTTCCCTGTGAAGAAGAGTGGGGGGAGGGGCTATAGATTAGTCCAGGACTTAAGGGGAATTAATAAAGTTGTTGAGAGCCAATTCCCCGTGCTGAATCCAGCTGTCA